>NC_090929.1:1319524743-1319870687 GCF_040938575.1 Ambystoma mexicanum | reverse complement strand
ATGGTGATTGATTTGAATTGAACTTTACACCAAATTATACTTTCAAAATACAATTCATCTGAGTTAGCACCTTAACATTGGTGCAACACCAATGTATAGACATAGATCATTCAACATAGAACACATAACAAATTTAAAAGTCCAAACTTTAAGACCTATTTGGTAATAGACCCAAGCACTATAAAACAATAAAAACAAACAATTCATACATTTCATTCAAACCCAATGTGTTAGATAATTAATTATAGGTACTACAACCTATTGATACAATAATGACTGAGGATCTAAGAAAGCCACAACTTCATCACTTGGAACCAAAGCCGGTATAAGGCTATCTGCTTGAAGATGAAGTCTGTATTGAGGCAATATTTCCAAAATGTCTCTTATGTAATTGCATCATACCTGTCTACCAGATTGCCCAAATTACACAAATATGTAGGTCGCATTGCGGCAAACTGGGTCAAGACATCTTTAGCTGGCTTCTTGTCTTCTGTCTGGGTTTTCACATATTCAGCATCTCTTATCATGAAATCTTAGGCTGTGAATCAAATGGTCACTAGGATCATATAGAATTAGCTCAGGTTTCAGTTAGGCTTAGCATCTTGAAAATGTACTGTACCAACCAAAAATGCATCACAAACAGAGAAACTCAGTTGCCACGCATTGAAACTCTGCTTTTTTTCATCGTCATATTCATGCTCTATGTGATCCTTCACACACGTTCTCCAATCATATGAGGATAATCTACAAGAGGTATGTCAGCCTCTTGGGCAAAATGCATTCCTTCACCAGAAATTTGACGGAAGGGCACATGGTCTTCTCCCTCTAAATTAATTGATCAACATAAACTAAAGGTGTAAAGTGGGCATCTTAGTCCTGAGCACCATACACATGGCATAATGTGTTAGTTAACATACATAAAGGTGTTAAAATATAATCTGTTACACATCTTTGGTTTGATGTAGCAGCCTGCCATTGGGCCTCATTCCGAGGCTGGCAGTAAGGGTTAACGGTCACCATTAATGGCATCGGTGGCCGTTAACACTTACCACCATATTCCGAGTTCCCTTTTGCGGGTTGGCATTTAACGCCTGCTTTTAGCAGGCGTTAAAAATCCAACCCGCAAAGGGAACTTGGAGTAAATTACGGCACCGTAATTTACGGTGCCGTAATTTACTCCTTCCCCATTCCCATTGAGCCCTATGGGGGCAGGAATGGGGATGGGGAACCGGTATGGTGAATGGGGAATTACCGGTCCCTCCAACCTTGGAATGGACCGGTAATTACTCCATTCACCATGCCGGATTTCCATGGAGTAAATAGCTCCATGGTTGCTTACCATGGTGCTATTTACTCCATGGATAGCGCCAGCCTCGGAATGAGGCCCATTGTATTGTATTGCATTGTATTCTTTATTTATATATCACTCTTTCTCCATTTGTATGGCCTCAATGCGCTTTGTGGTTGGAACATTCTCGGTGACCACAGTCAATGTGTAGGAGGTTCTAAGAGTTTAGATTAAGAGATGATTGTGTGTATTTTTGCGGGCCTAGTACGTAGATGGCTGGCTTGGCTCCAATAAGCTGTCCAGAGGTCAGGCAGATGGGTGGGCACTGTTGGTGGTTTAGGATAGAGTGCTATTGCTGAAAATTCGATGTGTGCCCAGCTATACTGAATTTTATTTTCATTGGTATGCTAGTGGCAGAGGCATTGAGATACATCAGGGGTTTCAGTGTGGATGAATATGTGCGCTGCTAGACCACAATGGCATAGCCATAGCTGCATTCTACAGTGCATGGATGGATGGACGTGCCTGTGTCCACAGAAGTGCTATGAGGTATACATACCGTATGCTTTATGTAGTTTGGCTGCAGCATTATTTTTCTTTGTCCAATGTGGACGGCATGGTCTTGATATATGTGGTCTCTCTGGAAAGAATGTCTAAGCAGTGGGGCAAGTTACGGGGGGGTGGGAGATTAGAAGGACGATACGGGGACAGTGAGGACAACTGTGAGGGCAAATGTTTGTTGTGGAGTGCCTTTGTGAAAGCAAAGTGAGAGAAGGAATGACTAATAAAGTGTACTATAGTAGGAACTAAGGTGCTTTAGAATCTGGATTTTTGTATGGGGTAACTATGAATGGTTGAATACAGTGACACTGGAATTTGGGAACAGCTGGGTGGTGGTAGAGACACCTTACTGGGTGAATTTCTGGTGTTTCCTCAATTCATGAGGAAGGTGATGAAGGAGGAGAACTGGAAAGTAATGTACTGCCACTCAGTTGCTCTGCACAGCTCCAGTTGTCACACCTTACAATCCTCTACTTAAGGACTTTAGGCCAGCTCCAAGCAGACGGCATTGAGTAGGCTGCTGGTCATGTGACTGGGCCCTGCCACTCACTAACTCCTGCCACCACCTATTTAATCAGTCCACCTTAGGCGTCCTTATCGAACGACATGCACAAACAAGGGCCTAATGTGTTTGTACATTTCCAGATCTGATAGGGCCAATGGCTTGATCTGCTATTCTGCATTTCACCTACAAACTAATCACTACTACTACTACTACTCGACAAAAGACATCACCATGTGTGTCCTCCCTCCACTGTCCATCCCCACTCTCACTAGATTTTGAATGGGCAAGTGCCCTGGGCAGCCTCAGAGAGCCACCCTAGCGAACCTGATCAATATTGCCCTTGCCCCATCCCAGTGAACATTTATTTAGTAATACCTGACATACTGTAGATATAACTTCAGAGTACAATTCCGAAACCACTTCGCAAGAGAAGAAACTTACCAGTTAAAATGTACTTTCCCTGTAAGATGGCAGAATCCATGAATTACTACACATAAAGAAAAGAAAATGTGCCAACATAAAAACCAAGTTAGCAATGATCAGCTGTACCCCATCATGATACTAGTCATATTTAAGGCCACATTCAAACATTTCCACAAATCTGACACAAAAGGAAATACTAATATGGGGTCATAGAGAAGAGCTTGATAGCCAACTCAAAGCATAAACACAGCTGCAATATTTGTCAAGGGTAGAGGTATGCTGCTTGTTTGATGATAGGAATTACTATGCACCCCCATTCATTGTACATATTCCTGTGCCTGTGCGTTGTGCAACAACATTTGTGAGCATATAGCATGGAACCCTAGTAGGTTCCTGCCCTTCCAAAGCACACAATTACCAAGGAAATTGTGAATGTGCCAGATATGGTAGCTGTTTATTATTTATAAATGACTACTAACATGTTGTTTGGTCTAGCACACAGGTTAGACAGATGTGCATGAACTGGTGCTGAACATCATAGCCCAATATATCTTAATGTCCAGGATCCAGACAGATGCAAATAACTAGATGGGAATTGTTGCAGATGATCAATACTACCATCAAAGGATTCAATGCTATCAAGGAAGAGTTTAGAGCCATACGACTGATGCCACTTCAGAATGGATATGTCCTGGACATGATCACAGCTATGGATTGAGGTGTTTGTGCCAACATTGGAGAATCATGTTGCACATTCATACCTTCTCATGATGACGTGAATGCCACCTTGACAGAGGCCATATCCATACTGACAAAGTTACACATCCAGATCATAGACGAAGTGGAAGACATTGCTGATGACAAGTGGTTTGGATGAATATTCTCGTGGGTCCTACAATGGATGGCAGATATGTTTATGCTCCTTGGAGTCCTGATAGTGATGATATTACTTGTAATCTCACAATGCAAGAAGATTGCAAAGAAAGGTGTAGGAATGAAGATTATGATTGATGTTGAATCAGGATGGAAACCTAAGGAGCTGACAGATGAACAAATCAGAGACTACGTGAAAGACAGCATTCACGCACCTGAAGGAACGAAGTTCCTGTACCCAAAGGATCATGAGAAGTACATGGGAAAGTGGATCTATTGAAGTCCAAGTGGACTATGCATTCTAGTGTGGTATTGCACAACAAAGTACCTGTTGCACACATTTAATCCAGAGAGGTGATCATAAGCATGTTTTGCCATGCTCATCAGTATGTGAAATCAGCAGGATGCCTGAAAGGAGTCATAAAGATATGAGTCCCGAAGATGCATTTCTTCAAACAAGGATGTCTAGATGTGAAGACTGATGAGAGAGTGGTCGATGAATCGCCCAGAGGGTGGAGTGTACCCACACCCAAAGCCCCTCCTCCATCTTGCCTATATGTTGGGAGCCAGAGTGTGAGACACGTGCAATATCAATGAGAGTACCAATACCGAAGAGAATCATGGAAGTAAGATTCCCATTGAGAAAGCCATAAATGCATACACAACAATATGATGGCCCTTTGAATGAAATCCTGAAAGAGGTGTGAAAACTGAGCAAAAGAGATGATTGGTGACATCATAAAGAATAGAGCTGACACACCCATAAGAGATGAAGAGACGAGAGAACATAAACATTCTATAGACACTCTGAAGAGGAGATGTCAAAGATGAGCAACATTTCAGGTTTGAGATGAAAATGCTCATGCTAACAGAAATAATGATGAAGATATCAAGTCGTTTTACAATTGTACAGAAGCAGTAACGCAAGTAGACAAAATACTCTTAAATGGTAGCTATGTAGTGAATAGATTGCGGTGATGCACCAACGTATATTCCTAGGAAATGTATGAACTATGGATGATTCCACAATGCAGTTTAGCAGAGTTAGATCCAGTGAAAAGGCAGGTTTGCAGTATGTCCCAGTTAGAAATTGGAAATTTAACCATGCAGGTGAACCAAGGAAGGGCTTGGCTGGCTCAACACCAAGAAGCCGAGGGCACCTTGGGCCTGAATATCCGCACAGTAGTTACAGAACGTGTGAAAGAACAAAACTCCGGTCTTAGGTGAGGAGTGAGAACATTGAAGACGTCAGAGGTTCATCATTTAGTAGTATTTAATTGCAGAAAGACTCGGAAACATGGTCTGCAGTCAGGTGGTTGGATGAAAATAGACACTGGGACGAGCTGTATTGAAACCAAGAAGACAGAGTATGCCTATACTCCCTCATATTCCTGAGCTCAGAGAACATTTTCAGGACTTTGACCAATGCTTAATTGACTGATAGGCTGCAAGGGTGATGAAGATGACAGGCTAATTGGTGGGTAGCTATGGTTATGACCAGCCCACCAGCACCTGGATGTTAGCCTGTGTTCTGCTTGTATAGGTGGACTATTACAGAGGTGTACAAGGGTTCCAACCAATTATAGAAGGTCATGTAATGAAGAGCCCTGTAGTTTGTATAACCAATGGGACGTGTATTTGATGACATTTGTAGTGACCTGCACTAAGGGAGAGCTTTTTTGCCCCACCTGATGTTAGAGATCAAATCACCTTCCAAACAAGTATGGAATGTATACCTAAAAGTCCCCTGTAATCACATCACTTTCCCAAGTAGGTTTTTGTAGTTTACAACATAGGTTGACATCAATGATGACAAGTTTTTAATATAAAAGTAGCTTTTTTACATGAAATGCATTGAGAGTGACGAACACGCAAATTAGTTGATGTTCGTAGTAAATCCCTGTTTTAGATTATTGACATTAAAACAATTACACTTTGACAACTTAAATTTTAAAGTAAATTAAATTAAACTTCCTGAGTTAGTTTGATTATTGGTGTTTGAGTATATTCTGCATCTCCATCCATCACAAAATATTGCTACCTCGTCTTAAAGGGCTGGGTCAGACACCTCAGTTCAGAATCATTCAGACATTCGATTACCCTTGCCAAGTCTGCAATTTTTTGTACCGTAACTTTGTCAATTCTAGAAAAAACAACTTTACTAGTGCTATCTGTAACGACAATTTTGAGGATGTCATTAAACAATGCCATAAGTCGTTTCTTGACACAGTAGCGGTTGAATGGATAAACAGTTCCAAATACCTTATTCTGGGACACATAAATGTTAGACACTCCATTACTAGATGAAACAGTGACTCATTTGTTCGGGGGGTGGGGCGAAGCTACACTTCCTCATTTCGTGAGCTACTCCTAGCTTTGGAACCAGCACTTCGAGTGTTGGCAAACAATTTAGTCTTAATTTAAGGTACCATTCGCGATATTTGGAGGTAGGAAATTTGGCCAGATAGGATCTTATATGTGGAGGAAGAAGATACATTAATTCCTTGCCCTCATATACGTTTAGTTGGCTTAGATTCAGCGGATCCGTAGATTTGTCCCATCTTTTAATTTTGTTTTTCAAGACTGTTTCTGACTCTGAACCATCCAGGATTATCATTATGGCAAAGTGTTTGCATTTATTTTTCAATTTCTTTAGGAGCGGGATGGACTTTTGATTTATTTGAATATGTCGGTAGAACCCCAGCAAATTCTGATCTGACTTGGCTAGGTTGTTAAACACTGACAGACCTCTAAAAATGTAAAGAACCCACCAAGACATCAGACCCAGTTCCACTCTTATTGTGCATATTGGCACAGAGATTGTAAGCCTCAGTATTTGTTTTAGGATTTTACCTACTAAGGCATCAAAACTCTGTCTATTTGAAATATTCATGAGCTCGCACCCATAGAGTATAATGGGCAAGATCTTTGCTCGGAAACAATCTATTATTGGTGTAGCAGAGTAGGCACATAGTTTACTATTTACCCTTTTTAGCAGGGACAGGCATGGGGCATTCTTATCGTCAATTTGAGCCTTGTCTATTTTTGTCTGTTTTTTTTACTGCTGTATCATATCCTAAATATTGGATTGAATCGACTTGTTTTATTACACAATTGTTCAATTCCCATGTGTATTTCCTCTTTTTCTTTTTAGTAGAGCTAACCATTATGTAGGATTTAGTTGTGTTTATTTGTAGGGAGTTATCTTCCGGGTATATATTAAGCCCATTTAGCTGACGCTGAAGACCTGCTGGGGTGTAATCCATAAAAATATGTTGTCTAGGAAAGCTACGCATGTTAATTCCAGGCCAGACCTAATGTGTAGGTAACCAAGTCACTCCTTGCTAGACTCCCACAGGTCAGCCAAATAGAAGTTAAAGAGAGTGGGTGCCAACACACAGCCTTGCCATATACCTTTGTTTAATGTGATCTCTCTAGATAATTCTCCTGCAGCATTCAGTCTAACTCTTGTTGAGTTGTTTGAATACAGCAGGCGAGTCAGTGCCAACAAGGAAGGATCTATGCCCCATTTCATAAGTTTGGGCCAGAGTTTAGAAATATCTACATTATCAAATGCAGACTTTAGGTCGACGGCTGCCACATATAAAGTGAACCCTAAATTGGTACCCACATCTGACAGGCATGCTTTCAGTGTCAGACGACTTATTATTGTGCCCAATCCATGTCTGTACCCAGTCTGCAAAAGACTTAATCGTTTGTTCTTTTTTTTCCTATGCTCTTAGGTCTCTGAGTACCAAGTTGGAAAAAACGATATATTAACATGGACCTAGGTTTGAAATATTTTACAATTAAATGGTTTGGCTTGTGAAAAATTCATTGGTTTCAAGTTTTTCCAAAATTGTTCAGTCTAAGAAGTACAGGGCAGCTAGTAGAGTCAATGATTTGGGGAATGTACAAGGTGTGTCCCTTACTTTAATGATAAAACAAGATATGGGAAAACTCATGGAACTTTTTTCTCACACCATCTTTATCTATTCCAATCTGGCTGTGAAGCAAAAATGGAGATGGACCGCTAGATTTAATGGTAACATTAAAAAACCACAAGAAATATTAATAAAGTAGTTTCATCATTCATGAGAGACCATTCATGAGAGACCATAACCAATTATTGATTTCAAACAACGTACAGATTTACATGGCCAATTTCTATAGACATGATGGAATACACCTAATCAATGAAGGAAATGCGGTTTTCCTTCATAACATCCAAACAGTACTCCAAATTTGCTGAAATACTACACTCAGTGTACTCCAAAACAGTCCTTTTAAGGACACTTATCAGATATAAATACACTCATACAATAAAATAATACTCCCCAACAATTCAGTGGCTAGAGTTCATTGACTTTTTTTATAGCCACGGTTACACATTGTTAGATAAAGGGGGGCTCACATAGGGATATACATATGTATGTAATAGATAGTTCTTAAAAAGGCCTCTTTCAGGCACAAAGATCACTTTTTCAGTGTATTGCACCCTAATAGCCACAGGTAGGGTTAATTAAACCCATGGATACAATCCCCAGTTGTTGCTACGATTACCCGCACCTCCGAATTCTGCCTTCACATTGGATGGTTACGGTAGCCATGGTTATGGATCTACGTTTACAAAAATAAAAATAAAAATAAACTGCATGTATGTGTAAAGTCAATCAGAATAAAGAGGTGGGAGCATAGTTAATATCTATGTACAGAAGCTGTAAATAGATGTGCTACATATAGAAAAGGAAACATACAATAATATCCTTATATCTGTAAAAAAGAAAACAGAATTAGTTAGAGAACATACACACTTACAAAACACAATTTAATCCTCAAGTTTTTTTAACCTCATATCTCTGTTAATAACCGATAAACCCCAAAACAATCCTTCTAAAGACTACTTTGGAAAATGTACAGAAAAACAATTAAACAAAACTATTTTTTCTTTTAAATTACACAAGTTACAAAACCGCCGCAATAACCCGGGCTACACTGAGAGGATGTCCCATAGCCGTGGGCACATATACATTGAAAAACACATATTGCAAAGGTTTCAGATTTAAATCACACATGGCTTGAGGTGAGAACTTCTAAACAGAAAAACATGTAAAATTGTGTGGTAAAACATCCATAGAATAATATGATCATGCTCCAAAATACCAACGGTTATAGCCATCAGTATGGCTGACATGCCCATACCCACGGCCACACCAGTCTGCCAAAATGATGTATGTCCCAGTTGGAGTGCTGATAACCGCGGGTGTGGACAACCGCTGGTACAGATTAAAAAAAAACATATTAACAGGGTGTAAAATTTCAAACAACACAAAGGTACAGATGAGGGCATAGAATCAGAAACACATGTAAAATTGTGTAGTGTAAAATTGATTAACTATTTATAGCCGCGGATGCACTCTCCAAAAATACACAAGATCCCATGGGTTTAGTGGTACCCGCAGCTATAACCCCTCTGACTCGGAGTGACGTTTCATTGGATGCTGTAGTAACACAGCTATTTTTTCAAAAAAGGCATCAAAGTTATTTTCCTTTTCCAATATTTTTTAAAAGTACTCTTGGTGGTTCTTAAAAGAGCCTTTGGGTTCTCTTACCAATATACATATATAGAAAAACTCTTAAAATGATGATATAATATAATCTACAGTTTACTGGCACATATAAACTTCACTCAAAAAAGTACATTCTCTGATAGGTTCAACAGCTGAACAGCATTTGAGGTACTTGACATCCTATTGACATCTACCCACATACAAACAATGAACAACAATCAGAAAATAAATACAAGAAATTCCACCTTCTCGCCTTTCTCCATTTCTCATTCTAACATCTGAGGTAACAAGCTGAATTTTTTGCAATAACAGTACAATGGGAGACTACATGGAATGTCTGGAAGAGAATTTTCCTACAGAGAAGAAATTAAAAAAGAAGATTCTCAAGAAAAGGAACCAGAAGACAATACATCACATGCAGGATTTTGTAAAATGAGATTAACAATATTATTTTAAGGAACCAATATCAGTCACCAAACAGATATTGCCCTCTTCTTCTCTATGTACCCTGCAGCAAATCCAGAATAGGGCTGCAAGACTTATCCTTGGCCTCAAGCCCAGGGACTGCATCTCTCCAGCCCTAAAAAATCTCCACTGGCTCCCGGTTGCTGCAAGGATCAAATTAAAATCCCTCTGCATCATCCATGAGGCTGTCTCGGGTTGGGGACCATGCTAGCTAGAACACATGCCCTCACTAAATACTCTACTTGCAGATCTCACCAACTCTCTGTGTGTCAAGCACTTCGCTAAACAGAGAGTTGGTGGCTGCTGTATTTCCTCAGCAGGCTTCATCCTTTGGAACAGCCTCACTCCTTTGTAACAGCCTCCCCCTTCTTCTTCGTCTTGAGCCAGATCTCCTCAAATTCCGGAAGCTCCTCAAGACTTTCCATTTCACCTTCTCCTTCCCATCCTCCCTCTCCTACCAAAACCACATTTGCTAAGATTAGTGACCAGGGCCCTTATGTGTCTTCTTGTGCTCTGGCCTCCCGTACCCAATCGCCTCCAGCTGCTGCCCACTCCCAGCACTTGCCTTGGCACCCACTGGCCTATGCCACCACAGGCCTGCACTATTTATGACAGCTGACAACTCACTCAGGCACTTACAGCTGCTCACTCCTTAGCACGTCCATCCTGGTACACCTATCACTTAGCCCCCACTCACTCATTGCTTCTCTTCTCTCTGCACTTGCACATTCTGAATGGTCACAAGGCATAGTATGTCCACCTCTATCTTTCATTGTTTTATTTGATTTTCATTCCCATGTTCCCTCCCTGTTGCCCTTTGGGCACTTTGAAACACAATTTACTTGATGTATAAGTGCCTTGCAAATGCACAATAAAATAAAAAAATAAAAATGTATCTAACTACTTTTAAATGTCTATGCATCCAACACAAATATTCTTAAAATGTATTACATCTTCAATAGTTGAAAAATATTTCAAATATTTTCAAACATCACAAAGAATTAAACAAGAAGCATCTCAAGAACTTCCCACAAAACTAATCATGGATTCATTAAACGTAATTAAAACAACTATTAATTAATGTTCAAAAAGAAGCACAATCAATGAAAAAGGACATTGAAATTTTCAGGCAAATCATGGACAATAAGAATACAGATAATTGGGCTAAGGAAGAAGATATTTCTTTTGTTCAAACTAAAGAAAGAGAAAACCACCAACAACCACACCCCCTCCAAATAAGCCTTTGTTTTAGAAACTTTGTTTGCATATTTATTTACATTCTTAAAGTATGTTCACTTATGTGTATTATTAATGATTAAAAAGTATTAAACATTTTACAATAATTGTTTACAAATACTACACTCAATACATCTGAAAACATCATTCCAAGACGACTGCCCACACACATGTATATATGTTTTTAATACATTTTTATAGCAGTGGCTACAAACCGCATGATGCGCCAGTGGCTGCTTTCTTGCCACAGCTGCAGGGTGTACCTGCGGCTAACACCCCATGGTGTGTGATGGGTTTGGGATAGCTGCAGGTAAACACCTCAGTCATTGATGTTACCATCCTCAGTACAACAATCGTTCCCCTTATTTATAGCGCAGCAATAACATTTTGTTTTCTTTTTATTTTAAATGTCTGAGTATGGAATATGAATGACCAAAGGAACATTAGTAATACAACGCGAGTTAAAAGATCAATACAGTAAAGTACTGCTCATGTAGTTATGTAAGGTAGATGATGATAAAGAAAGAAGAGTACACATGACAGTAAACTAGGTGAGGATACATTTAATGGGTACAATTACACAAAATACTGTAACATAAATGAGAATACACAGACTAAAATACAGTGGATGGGGCATCTAAAACGAGAGTAGGGTGGCTCCTTTTTGTATAGATTTTTTAAAACAATTTTCTTCTTTTTTTCTCCACAGTCTCACATGTAAGAAACTCTGAAACACACCACCAAAATAGATAAGACTCCCGATACCTACCATGTACCTGTGGCCCTTTTTCACCCCCAACATCACTTTACCTATAAAAATATTTTTTAAAAAGAAATAAAACACAGACACCCCAAAATGTATAGCCGCGGGCACAGAACTACTCTTACCGGCGGCTATCCATAGTCCTTTGTAGCCTATAATTTAGCTGTGATTATATGAGAAAAACAGGTGAATAAAATGCTTTGCCGCCCCCCCAGGGCCTCACCAAGTGCCCCCTCATACGTGCCAGCTACCTCCACTCCACAGATTGCCTCCTCACCTCCCCTGCCCTCTCCCTTTACCCACACAACACACGCTGTTTCTGTGACATAGTTTGCTTTGAGATGTGGGCTATTCACAACTATAGCCTAGGCATCAGAAAGCGTGGTGTTGAAAATCAATCCCTATACCGGCTCCAGCTCACATATTTCACTTGGTGCCTTATAACCACACCCTACGACTCGCCTGATGTCATGTGCATGTTTTTTGATCTGCAAATAGCTTTTTTCCTGTGTTTCATTTTCCCATCTCCTCGGCTAAAACCTTAAATATCTCTCGCATTGAGAGATAAACAAGATAATAATAATAATAATTTGGCATTTATATAGCGCTACGAACCCTCAGGTATCTGAGCGCTGCTTATTATTACCCACGGTGTGTGGTGCTCATTTATCGACCTCGGAAGGATGAAACGCTGAGTTTGGCGCTGCCGGGATTCGAACCTGCATTCGCAGGTTCTGCACTGATGTCAAAGCGAGCGCTCTACTCGCTGTGCCACTTGACCGGCCACTTGATGGCATCTGTTTCATTTCTAAAAACACGCAGTTTTGGGTAAATCCCTGAGATATAGCTATTTTTTTAGAAGGGAGCACCACCTTCTCTGTCAAATATTTAAATAACTACTGGACGGAATAACCCCAAACCATCCATGGATCGCGAATCAACGCTTCATGCACAAGTTGTTTTAGACCTGATCCAAATCCATCCAGCAGTTTGGGCTGTGCACTTTGGCAGCAATTGACCTTGTTTGTCTATGGAAAAATGAATGGGAAGTAGGCCGCAACTTTGGAAAAAACATTATTACAGGGTGCGATAGCCGCCCTATAATTAAGATGAGTCGGACTCCCATAGGATCCCCTTAAAATTCTATTGTAAGTAACTTTTGATTTGAGTAACGGATTTGACAGAAATTTCAAAAGTGATTAAGGACTTACCCCCCCACCAGACTGCAAAGTTTTGTAAAGATTTGTTAACCAAAAAAGATTAGAAAAACATTTATTTTCTTCCAAAAGCGCAACCCTATTCATTTTCTCAAACAAGGTTAATTTCTGCCAAAGCGCAAAGCACAAATCACTGGATGAATTTGGACCACGTCTGAAACAGTCTTGTGAAATGCAGCAACACCTGCACTCTCCATGCAAATGAAACACACAAAAACACACTGACAAACAACACCCCCCACACTGCCTGTCCCCTCAATGACATGCAGCAAATATGCATGTCACATATCCCCATTCACTAGCCGATGACACATATACAATGCACTCATCAGCCAACATGCTGCATGAAAATGAGACATCACATATCACATCACCAAAAAAATACAAATCATTTGGAACAATGCCCTAAGAGCAGCACAGAATATCCCAAAAAATTTAGATATCTCAGGTACTAGTAGAATCACTGCCCATTGGCTACCCATCATATAACGCCTCGGGGTTATATGGTGCGCGATATGAATAAAAATTAAATAAACCGCATCACATTTAATACCCTCTCCACCACACACAAGTGCATTACTAACACAGCCCCGAAATACCTCATCTAACAAAATTAACAAACAGCACTCTGAGAGACCCACCGAAGCCATCACCTCCTACCTCCTCGCCACACCTAAATTCAAACGAGCTAAAGCAGGCGGCCGCAGCTGCCTAGTAGTAGAGGCCAGACAATGCAATGCCTTACCCCTCTCACTCAGATCTGACCATTAGCTATACTGCTTCCACACAAAAATAAAAACCTGCCTCTGTATTCAAGACCTGCAGTTGCACTCCATCAAGCTGTGTCATCTCGGCCATTGTTATATTGAATTATGCCTACTCATCGATAGCATGCAATATGCCAGTTGACTCTTTTACCTATGTACTGTAACAAGCGCCCACATACCTCTGGGTTAGGCTCACTCTAAAAATTGAAAAATCAAATAAAAATAATAAAATAAGTATGCAGATAATTGAGCACACAAAAAAGCAGGGATACCCCTTGAAGACGAACAATGACATGACAATGCATGCCATCACCTGCATAGTGAACACAGTAATGGGAGCACATTTATTTATGAATGTATGTATTTTTATTTTCACTTTCACTTGTTAGGCGCTTATCCAATTATCAAAACTGTTTCAAAGTGCCCACAGGGCAACAGGATAGGGGCAGGGGAAGTTCGACAATGAATTACAACCAAGATAAATAATTGAATTAATAGTACAAACATATCATTAGAATGACTGGTGGGGTAGACGAACATACCATGCCTTGTGAGTGTTCAGAATATGCAAGTGTAGAGTGGAGGGGTTAAGGGAAAAGGTGCTGAGGTGCACATGGAGAAGAGCATGGGGTGAAGTGCAAAGAAAATAAAATTAAAGCCTAAGTTTAATCTCTCGTGGTGAGGCTGCGCCTAAGCAAGTGTGACATATAGACAGTGGCTTGCATGACAGATGTGGGGGTCAGGCTCCAGAGGATACATAAGGGCAATGCACATCAGTCATGCTACTCTATGATTAGAAGGGAAGAGAGAAGGAGAATGAAGAGGTGAAGACAAAGGTCTTCAAGCTTTTTGGGAACTTAAGGAGGTCTTGCTCAAGATGCAGAGGGAGAGGGAGGCTATTACACAGAAGGCAGCCGGCTGAGGAAACTGATTGACCACCATCTCTCAGTTTAGCAAACCGCTTCAAATGCAGTGAGCTGCTGCCAGAACAAGCCAGGAATCAAGCAAGGGGAGTATTTATTCAGGAAGAGTTAAATATAGAGTGGTCCCTGGCCCCAGATAGTCTTGTAGATGATACATATGAATTTGAAATTAATCTGTGCAGAGACCGTGAGGCAGTGAAGGATCTGTAGGGCAGGAGAGATGCAGTCCCTGGGCCTGAGACCAAGGATAAGTCTTGCTGCCCTACTCTGGGTAAGCTGGAGGGGTCGCACGGTGGACAATGGAAGATTAGGAAGCAGGCTGTTGGAGTAGTCTAGCCTGAGAGAACCAGAGCATGGGTAACATTGAGTCTCTGGGGGAAGGTGTGGAGGGGTACAGTTACTTTGAGAAGGAAGCTCTGAAAGTGGGACTCATTGAAAATATCCTGAATTTGAGGGATGAAAGAAAGGGTGTAGTCGAAGATCACTCCAAGAATCCTGGCTTCAGAGGAGGGGGCAGGGTGGGAGCCCATAGAGGAGGGCCAGAGTTAAGGGAAGAGGTAGAGTGCAGGGGATCCAACAGGGAGACTCTAGGTTTTGCTGGCATAGAAGCAGAGGACATTTGCAGCGCACCACACCTGGATGGTGGAGGGGCAGTCAGGAATGAAGGAAGGTGCAAGTGTGTCAGTAGGAATTTTGAAGAAGAGTTGAGTGTCGTCAGCATAATTTTGGAATTTGGGGGAGAAGGAGACAATGATGCTCTCCAGCAGGGAAATGTATATGTTAGATAGGCAGGGCACAATAATGGGGCCCTTGTGTATGCCACAGATGGGGGTGGAAGTAGGGGAGGTGAAAGGGCCAAGAATGGTTTTGGAGGAATGGTCGGTTAGGAATGAGCTAAGCCAGTCCAGTACCCGCTCCGAGATACCAAGTGTGTCATGGAGACTTTTTATGAGGATGGAATGGTTGACTCTGTCAAATGGAGAAGAGAGATCAAGGAGGATGAGGAATGCAGGGGATTTTGAATTGAGGGATGCAAGCAGTTTGTCACAGGTGTTCAGGCGAGCAGTGTTCGTGGCTCAGGAAGCTTGGAATCCACACTGGTGGTCATATAGAGTGCCAACCAGTTCAGTATGGGCATTGAGTTGGGGGAGGTGCAATTTCTCGAGCAGTTTTCCAAGGAGGTGGGTGAAGGAAATGGGGTGGTAATTAGCTGGGTTGTAAGGGTCTGCCGATTGTACTGTAAGGATGTGCCGCACAAGGGAGTGCTTGAGAGAGGATGGAAAAGAACCAGTAGCAAAGGAGTGGTTGCAGAGATCAGCAATAGCAGGGCAGAGAGAGGAGATGTTGCCCTTGATTATTTGCAATGAGCATGGGACAACAGAGACCTTCATGGAGTTGCCAACTCTGATGACTTCTTCAGGGCAGACAGGATCAAAGGAGTAGAAGGAGGAAGAGGAGGAAGAGTGGTAGTGGGGGCAGAGGGTGAAGGTTGTGTTTGAAGAATGTGTCACAAGGATGTTCAGTATGTCCTGGCTTTTGAAAATAAGTGAAATGAGAGTGAATTGCAAAGTGACTTTGAAGGATTAGGGGCAGAAGATACTGCGGATGGGTTGGCAATTTGGCTGCACATTTTTTAGAGTTCAGCCATGATGCAAAGAACAAGAATACAAACACACAAATACCTCTTGCACTCCTGGCAGGATCATGCCTGGCGCATCAATTCAAAGATGCTGATGTCAGAATGGAAGGCTGGCCACCGACGCAACTGCCATGGAAGACATAAGCAAAAACACAAAGCAATGTGATACAACAAGCATGGATACATGCATGCTAAATGTAGTATGCAAACAAAAAGTGCATGGTCAATTCAGACTTCATTGTGACAGCATACAATTGATCAAATACTGCATTCAATTCAATGCAGCAGCACCATGCACCCAGCTGCATTCAACTTGAAGCTGCAAACACCATGGTGCAGCATGCATGGGACATGCATATGAAAACACCAACAGCACTAAACGTAATGTGCTGGTTCACAACATAGCATCCCAAATATGTGCATCAATGTTCACATGGTTGTGGCTGTAACTGGTGCTGCTAAGCATAATTGGGGAACCCTAAGCAAGAGAGGTCAAATCTGCCGTTGATCCATGACCCCACAAGCATTACAAGGGATGCGAAGTGTCACTCAGTACACATGGTCAAAGTGCAATGATACACAACCAGCACAACCATCAACACCTTCCACAGGCCACAAACAGCCAGCCCTGCAACTAACTACCAAACACCCAAGAAATGCCCACACAGTTGGGACTCCCACAATTTAGAATATAAAATCAGTGGCCCCACCAATCCATAGAAAGGGCACCATGCCAAGACCTATCACCAGAACCACACCTTGTGAAACATGCACCAATTAAGTTCATGTGACCCACAAGACAACTCAATCCCAAGTGATCACATACAGTGCAAGACTCCTAGGCAAACATTACATACCCATATGCAAATGTCCTTCACTTACCTGCACAGGGTACCTACATGCCTTGCATACAATGCACACCATTGGAAGATGCTTCCCCTAAATTCAGTAACATGCGTAGTAACAACAAAAAGAACAGGCACATACATGACAGCACATGAATTGATACTGAACATATGCAGATATCCCCCACTGCAGAAGCACCACAGCAAGCAAGAGGGTGACAGGACATAGATTGTGATATGCCCATGAGTGTAGCATACCACAACAGAGAGAGGAAGAGAGAGTGACACTGAGAGGGAAGACCAAGAAAATGCCACATCAAGCAGTACACTGCCTGGATAGGAGATGGCCAAATACATGCAGTACACCACAGTAGGTGCAGCCATAGATGAATTGACCAAGGTAGGTAACACAGTGACATGAGTACGACTTAAATAACCATACCGACATGTTAGCATGCAAAGCACATATATGTTAAGTTACACATGCAGCAAACATGGTGATCAATGATGCATGCTCAACATGCAAGACAGTTCTAATGCTTACCCGCTGACTGCATCAGCATGGTGTGAATCTCGCATCACCTTCTCTTGGATCTGTGTCTCCAAATTAGGTACAGGAGGGACAGTGCCTGGTGGAGGGCATGGGGAGTATGGATGTCAAAGGGTGCATGGTGTCTCCACCGGGACAGCGGTCACCACCAGATCACGGATTACTGAAACAACATGGGAGAAGACATTACAACAGGGATAGTGAAGTACCATTCAGACAGCACACATGTGCGAGGGACTACTGACCCCAGAGTTACCTGCACATGCCATCCTGTGCACCACCATGCAAGTTGACCTCACTATGCATGCCTGCGTGTCCAACACTGCAAACGTCATGGCCTTGAGAGGTTAACATCACAACTAAAGGAAAACATATGTAAAATAATAAAAATAAAATGTGGAAAGGACAACTCAAAAATGAAATTTTAAAATCCAACATTTCTTTTTTGTTGATACTTTATTTGACCCCAGGCCAACTAAAGTATCAAAAAACATATTTTTTTAAATGTCCATTATGGACCAGGGGTGAGGGTTCCAGCTGAAGGGGGAGGGGTAGGGTGCATGTCAACTTAGGTGGAAGTAAAAAAAATCAAATAAAAAATTAAATCCCCTTCATGGGCTCACAGAAGGCACAGCAATGGTGGACCGGGAGGCATATCTCTGCTGGCATCACCATCCTACATTGAATCAGAAGGTGGAAATTGTGCTGGAAGCTCATCACGCAGTACCCCTGGCCTGGTCTTCATTGGCAGTGGCCTTGCATCACACTGATGAATGCACCAGCAGACTGAGGGCTTGGAGGTCAACATGCACAACTTCACAGTTGGAACGGAGTTCCTCCGCAATAGTCTGCCTCAATGATAGCGTCTCTTGGAGGAAGAGTCTTCTGGTGGCTGTCTCTTCCTCACTGATTGCAGCTCTGTGGGCCAACATCTCACGCCTCAGGGCTTCCCTGTGTGCCTGACCCTCTGCAAGCAGGAATGCCTGCAGAGACCTCAGATCTGCCTGTCAGCCCCTGATGTGGGCCTCCATGCACAGCCTTTGGGAGGGGCATGTGGACCGCATGACCTGCAGCTGTTGCTCCACCTGTGTTGCTGGTGGTATCATGGAACTGGCCACACTATCCATGCCCTCAGAGAAACTCTCCTAGGTAGCACCTTGTTGGTGTGCGAAACGCAACATCTGCTGCTCCCACTCTGCATGCCCAGACCCCTCATGTGCAGGGCCCACGCCTGCCTGACCCAAAGCAGCATGGCCCTTGCTGTAATGCCACTGTCTCTGGCTGCAGGATTGCACCCCTGCCTTGGACATCTGCCCCAGGACCAGAAGCCAATACATGGGATTGTGGCCTTGCAGCCATAACCACTACAGACAAACGTGACACCACTGACTGGCCTAGCGAAGGCACCTGATCCTCTGAAGACTCATGGCCCCAACTGCTCCACCTATTGATGCACTCACCTCCAAAAGCACTGGGAACTGCACATCCGGTTCAGCATTAGAGATACTGGAGTCCAGAATTGTCTGCAGCAAGGCTCAGGATGGTCTGTAACACCAGTAGATTCTTACAGCCTGCCATGCCACACCCTTCACTGGTGGTCTGAAACGCCACAGACTCTTCTTCCTCCTCCTCCTCCTCTGCATCTGGTGTCTCCTCACCTGCACATCGACAGAAAAAGATATGTGGATTCATGTGGAACATGTCTACAGTAAACATGTGTTTCACATTGCTGTCATGCAACAGAATTCAGGGCATGATTATTTAGTAATGAAGATTAGAAAGATTAAACCTTCTCGTGCATTGGGCTCATTGGTCATTGTCTGCTGGTGGTCCCTCCCTACAGAACTATGACTTGGGGTGACCAACACTTTTCTGTTGTAAGTCCCCGAGCCTGGAACTCTCTGCTGATACATCTTCATCAATGGGATTCTCTAATGGCCTACCATAAACTTTTAAAAGCATACCTGTTTGTGTAGTATTTGAATTGACAGGCTTTTAGGTTACTATTGTGTCTTCATCTGCATCTAGATGCACCTTGCTGCTGGGTTCCCTCTGGGCTATGCGCTTATATAAATGCAAATGCAAATCAAATGTTACCATAAGAGAAACAGCAGCCACACACTATGTACAAGAAGCTAGCTGATCATGGCATATGCAGACTGGCAACAGCATTCCCTACTCAGGGCCATGCTGCCAGTGGACACATTGGGCCTCATTATACGGTAGGCAGTAAACCATGGTGCTATTAGCACCATGGTTGCCACCAGTACCATACCGGTACCACCATGGAGGAAAGGGGAATTACCACCCTATTCCAAGGTTGGCAGGGCAGTAATTCCCCCTTTTCTCCATGGCCCTTCACCATGCCCATTTTTGCCCCATAGGGCTCAATGGGAATGGGGAAGGGGCTAATTACGGTACTGCAAATTGCAGTACCGTAATTAGCACCAAGGTCCCTTTGCGGGTCCCAACTTTAACGGCTGGTCTACACCAGCCGTTAAGGTCGGGTCCCGCAAAGGGACCTCGTAGTAAGGCAGTAAGGGTTTACCGGTACCGGTGCCCTTACCGGTACCAGTAAACCCCTACCGCCTACCATGTAATGAGGCCCATTGTCAACAAACACGGTTGTTAACAAGCACACTATGGCACATGGCACAGCTAACTGATGACTAATACCAGTGAAACAGGCATGGTCATGGGGCTCTGTAACGTGCAATTACATTACATATCAACAGGCAGACACACATATCCACATCCAAGTCTGCATCCGGCACATGCCACTACAATGTTGACTTGGCACAGGGACTGTACATAATGGGAACATGCTGTAAGTGAGGGAAAAGGAAACTGTCCCACTTGATGTATGACTGTAAGAGTACCACCTAGGCTAGCTATGTGAAGTGGATAGATAAAGTAAATGGAGTTGGAGGTAGGAACAAGGTACAGTGACCCACAAGAGGGACAGGGGCATGGAGGGCATGCTGAGTATTGGAGGGTAACAGGGAAGAGGCCTTACAATGTTTTTGACTCAGGAGACATTGGGCCTCATTACACGGTAGGCGGTGAGCCATGGCGCTATTAGCGCCATGGCTCATGCCGGTAAAATACCGGCACCGCCTTGGCTGAAAGGGGATTTACCGCCCCATTCCAAGGTTGGAGGGGCGGTAAATCCCCTTTCCGCCATTGCCCTTCCCCATTCCCATTTCTGCCCCATAGGGCTCTATGGGAATGGGGAAGGCGCTAATTACGGCACCGCTATTTTGCGGTGCCGTAATTAGCTCTGAGGTCCCTTAGCGGGTTGGATTTTAACGCCTGCAAGAAGCAGGCGTTAAATCCTCCAACCCGCAAAGGGACCTCATAGTACGGCGGTAAGGGTTAACGGTCACCGTTGGCATTAACGGTGACCGTTAACCCTTACCGCCGTCCGTGTAATGAGGCCCATTGTCATAGCGGCAGCAGGGATGTGCACCATCTAGACATATGCACACTCACACAGGGCGGCATGTCATAAGGCATGTTGGTTGTCATCTTAAATGTTCTATGTAGCATGCAAGCACCTATGTACATGTGTGGATATATAATTTATACCATGCAGGGCATGAACTGTTACTCGTTTTTCAGACACACTTAGATGGAATTTCAGAAATGTGATTGTTAGCATATGCCACACTTAGATGGAATTTCTCAAGTTTGTCTGCGCCAAATCTAGACAGAAATGTGATTGTTAACATGTGCCACACTTGCATGGAACTCTCAAGCTTAGCCCGCGTCGCATCTAGATAGAAATATGATGGTTAGCATATGCCACACTTAGATGGAATTTCTCAAGTTTAGTCTGCGCCAAATCTAGACAGAAATATGAATGTTAGCATATGCCACACCTAGATGGAATTTCATAAATGTGATTATTAGCATATGCCACACTTAGATGAGATTTCAGAAATGTGACTGTTAGCATATGCCACACCTAGATGGAATTCTCAAACTTAGTTTGCGCCAAATCTAGGCAGTAACATGATTGTTGGCATGTGTCACACTTAGACGGAATTCTCAAACTTAGCCCGCATTGCATCTAAATAGAAATATGATTGTTTGCAAATACCACACCTAGATAGAATTTCAGAAATTTGACTATTAGCATATGTGACTCTTAGCATGCACCACACTTAGAATTATGAACCTAGCATCTAGATAGAAATGTGACTGTTAGCATGTACCGGACCTAGATGGAATCCCGCAATTGCAAGGACAGCAATGCCAACTAACCAACTAACAATTCCATCCCTCTGCATACACCTCTCAAACTATAACCAAACACAACCACAAGCCTTAAACGCAGCAATCCGCACAAACTTCACAACAATGCAACAACAAAACAAACCACACATAGACTTGCACAACAGCACACGACGACTACGGACCATAAAACACCCCAAGCCCAGCTGACGGACCCCCCGGGCTGAGGCTGCCAACAGCACATCACTGCTCTCTTGCACTTTTCCAGCTTATTCCTACTAACCCACCCCTCCCCCCCTCCCCTTTTCAGAGCCGCCAGAGCGCCAGGGGACCACTTCGGTGGTGATCGCGCGCGGTACAAATGACCTTTAACATTAACATTAACATTAACACAAGCACATGTCTGGCAGAGCAGAGTCACTGAGAGCAAGGATACAACTAACAAGAGGGCACGTTGTGGTATCGTGTTGCAGATGTTGGGTGGGTATGCTAGTGGGGTTGAGTACTGTCATACGGCCGTGTTCAACTGATTTACAACCCATGGGTTGTATCCAATCTTATGTACACTGGACAGGAGTCAGTACACCATGACATGGTTCACCCTGGGCAATCATTCAAATTCATTCGGATACGCACCACAATCATACATTTTGTTGAAGCTTCACTACACATACTCAGAATGCACAATCTTGGTCACTCACTGGACATGTCCTCGTAATTGTCCAGGCCTCCCATGCCTTGCACCTGCTTCATTAGAATGAATTAGCTCATAGTCCCATCATGCTCGGTCAGCTTGTCCTCCTCTGGTGACCCCCCTCCAGCTGCCAGAGCAGAGACGAGGTTGGCACCCAGCTAGACTTGGTGCAATGGGTAAGATCATTCAAAGTGCTTTTCTCACTGAGCAGAAGTGTGATTCTCAAACCCTAAGGCTTTAATATCATCCGTGACATGCTGCCAATGCACCATACGATGAGCAGTTGTGTGTTCCCCAGTTGCTGGCACATGTCACGGTGGTGCATGGTCACGTAGTCCATGAGGATCTGGAGTTCTTCATCGTGGAAGTTCCTCTTCCTCAATGTGCCATTGTCCTCTACCGTGCCATGAGGTTGATCCTGTTCCTGCCAACAGGCTTTTCCTTCTTGCCATGCGGTGTTGGTGTTGACCCTTTGTAGCTAGGACCACTCTGGGCTCCAGATGACGGGCCACTAGTGGCCTGGGGCATGACATTACCCATGGGGCTGGGGTAGATGCTTCCATTGCAGATCACTTACCCTTTCGGGCTGGGACAGCTGCTTCAGCTGCACATCCCTTACCCTTTTGGGCTGGGACAGCTGCTTCAGCTGCACGTGCCTTTCCCTTCTGGGCTGGAACAGCTGCTTCAGCTGCATGTCCCTTACCCTTCTGGGCTGGGACAGCTGCTTCAGCTGCATGTCCCTTACTCTTCTGGGATGGGAATGCTGCTTCAGCTGCACGTGTTGCTTTAGCTGGACGTCCCTTACCCTTCAGCTGCACGTCTCTGGACACTTGGAGCTGGGACAGCTTCTTCTGCAGGAGCTCGCTGAACCCTTGTGGATGGACAGCTGCCTCCACAGGAGGGCCCTTGACCCTTGGGGATGGGACTGCTACTTCTGCAGGAAGTCCCTGTTCCCGGCCACCTCTGTCCTCTTTGCCTCTTGGGGCCTTTCCACTCAAGTTCCAGGTGTAAGTGAAAAATGGAAGGCCCACCAAGCAATTGTCTAGGTCAGTTAGAGAGAGGGGGCAGTGTACGTGATGGAAGACGTAATTCTGTGTTCCAGCTAGGCTCAAAAGTACCCCAGGTGTCAAAAATACGGTATGCGTAATGAACATTCACCCCAAAAAATGGAAAAAAATGCATATGAGAGACCAGGCTAGCGTCTATAAAAAGAAAAAAGTGGCATGCGATACACATTGGCACCCAGTAACACAAAAAATGCATACACGAACCCCGGAAAGGTACCTTAAAGGTAAGAATAGATGAACGCAATACACAGGGGCACCGAGAGGTGGAAAAATGCATAAGTGACTCACTGTTAGCCTTGAAAAATTCAAAGGTAGATGCCATATGCGCGGCGGAAAATCCCCCACCAAAATAAGAAGTTTGTACGGTCCCTGAAGTGAACAGATTGCATGGCACCCCAAAATTTGCATATCGTCTGTCTCCTCCCCTTCGTACAAATGTTCAGAGTTGGCTCTACACATACTTATGTATCCCAGAATCTGACGTGCTCAATGGCAGCACGCAGCACGTGTCACGTAAGTTACGCGCTGAGGAACTTTCCGCCGATTTCACATGTTCACTCTAATGTTTTACATGCAAAGTCCTGTCACTCTGTTTCTGGCTGCCATCCGAGATATACACAGAAGACCCACACTCCTGCCTCTGTGCCTTTTTACCTGCCTTCTACTGTCCAGCGCTGCTTCAAACTTAGCCATCTGCTGCTGCCTGTCCAGTGTGTGTGCCTGCTGCACACCTGCACTGCGTTTGGAGTGCCTGATGTCCAGCCATTGCCAGTGCTCCTGTCTGTGGCCCTATGACCACCTCAGCTGCTCCAACAGACTCCCACCATGCCATACCACCACCATCGCTCCACATCCCAGCTCCCGGACCACCTTGCCTACCCACACCTGCCTCTGGGGTTGCCAATCTGCACCATCATCTTCAGACATCTTCAGACCAGCTAAACTGGTAACCTGTAGCAGTTAAGGTTGCCTTTAAGATACTGACTCTTTCACACAAGTGTATATTGGGGATAGCCCCCAGTATATTAGAGACACGTTGGTATTATACCAACCTACGGGAGACCTACGATCAGCAAAAGACATTTTATTTGAAAGTTGACTGCATAAAAAGAGCCCAGGGAAGAGGTCACTCTTTTCTGGTCTTGGCAGCACGAGCATGGAACAAATTGCCCAAATCCATGTGAAAGAGGAAACCCACATTGTTTTCAGGAAACTTTTGAAAGCTAGGCTATTCATGCTATGTCTGGAATATCAAAGTGCCTTCTCACGCCTTTCTGTATTGATCTGCAACTGGACGCCGGAGGGTTTTAGCGCCATATGAATAATCTAACATAACATAACAGACCAGAGAGACAACCCCATGGCAGCAAGGCAGTATAGCTCATGGGTAGTATAGCTCAGTGGAGACATGCTGGTCTCGGAAGCCAGGAGATGCAGAGCAACACAGGTTTGAATCCTGGGTCCGCGCTTAGAAACCTCTTCGATATTAAGCATGTTATAAATAACCTATTATAAAGAGGGCTGTCAACTTCACCAGCAGGGAAGTTGACATCCTGGTGGAGAAAGTACTAGAGCATTATGATGCCCTCTCCAACCCTGTAATGCAACGCGGCAAGGAGGGACAGGATATCGGATGCCATCAATGTGGAGGGGCTGGCATCCCGCACCTTCACATCCATGCACAAGTGCTGGTAGGACCTGAAATCCAGGACTCACAGCAGACCCTTCACTATGTCCAGGCCAGTAACACCATGGAGTTTTACCGTGTGTGCAAATGACCAATGTCAACTACCAACATGCGGGTCCTACAGAAGTTCTACCTGGCACTGCACACCCAGGTCTGTGAGTTACGTGGACATCTGGAGTCGATTGGTGAGTATCCATGTGGTGCAATGCTCTACGATGCATGTGCTCTGTGCATGTCACAGCATATTGGCAGTGAGCCCCTTAGGCTTGCAGCAAGTATGCTTCTGAGACGGATGTCTGCGTGCATGCCCCAGACATTGTTCTCCATGTGTGCATTCAGACGATATGTATTTTGAATGAACTTGCATTGTCTGCTGTAGTGCCTTTCAGACCATGTACATGCAATTTTACTTGTGTCTGAGATGTGCCAGGATGAAACGTGTGACAGTTGAGGTAGTGTTGCCTGCGTCATATGAATGCATGATGTTCATGTGTATGTGCAAATGATGGGAATGTGTGACTGGGCATCACTCATGCCTGGATGCAACAAGTGCATTTGGATGTCTAGCTTAGTCCATTAGATCGAATAAAAGGGAGGAATCCCGGGGGACACTTGACAACACTACACGTCACTAGTGTCTGGTTCTATCTGATCCGGGGTAGGATAGACAGTAAATATAGAAAGCTAGAACAAAGGTCGACAGATCAAGTGGAAAAAAATTAGATGGGTGCACACAGGTAGCCACTTTAAAAAGCTAGAGTTTAATCACAGAAGAGTAAATATTAAAACAATAATTAAATTATCTGGGGTGTGCAATGAAAAACGTAAATAGTGCAATATCAAAATATTTGCATAGGAAACAGAAAAGCAAAATTACAAGAAAACAAAAGTACAAAAATACACATATCAGTGCTGAATCACTCTGTACAATTGGCAGTAGGTTAGCACCAGTATCAGTTCCAAAATCTCTGGTATTTTCCAGAGTCATACAGTCTCGACATGTTTCAGTTCAATGTCAGAACTTTCTTCAGGAAAGGGGCACGTATATATTTCCTATGTTCAACCCAAAAGCTTGAATCAAACACAAGACCTAGTATCGGTTCCTGTGGGGCGGACAAGTCAACAGTGGAGAGTCAGAGGATAAACGCAGTCATCCTTACATGTAATTTAGCAAGTAGTACAAGAGCAGCCACGATGAACAATGGGTTTCATGTGGTTGTCTTAAAAGAGTGGGCTGCCAAGGAGTGATGTCCTCGAGGGGCTATGGCTCAGTACACTGGCGTCGCCTTAGCGAGCAGATCCAGTCGTGAAGTAGTACTGGGAGAATCTAGCGGTGGTATGCAGGTCCAGCTGCCAAAAAACCTTGCTGAAATGCCAATCATGCAATTCCATGTGATCTTAGTTAAATGGTTGTGGCGCCTGAGTTCAGATGGCAAGGATCCTGCGAGCTGCAGTGTGAAAAGCCTGCTGTGTGGAGGAGCAAAAAAATCTGTATGAGTGCCTCGTCAGTAGAGGATCGGGGCGAGGTAATGCAATGGCACAGAGCCTCAAAGGTTGCTTACCTTGCTAGTAGCAGTACATGAAAAAATTACACAAAAATATGCATGTGTAAACCGCCAAGTTGGGACAGTTTTGCCGTGGGTAGAGCCGGCACCGTATTTAGTCACATAGAGGCATTACAGTTCACAGGACTTTGATGTGATTGGTCATCACACTGCTTGGGGCCTCTCGGTTGATGTGTGTGAATGATATGTGTATGTGCTTGTTGCTGTGGCATGCTGACATGTGCATGTGCAAATGATGCATGTGCATAGAGCATACGCAATTGATTGGTTGTGACAGTGGCAAGTAGCCTGATGTGAATGTGTGGAGTGATGGCAAGGCATGTGTCTACATGGATGTGGATTTCATGTCCATGTGTGTGGGTGTGGAGGTTGATGGTTGTTCCCTTGATTAGTCATGTTCATGTGAATGTTGGTGTTGCCATGCATGAATTGATGCAGTACACTGATGTTTTTGTTCTGTGTCTCCTTTTCCCCAGTTGCATCTGTTGACTTGGACGGAACCAGTGCTGTGAAGAATGGCAGCAGGGATGCCTCCACCAGGCAGTGGTGCGGGGCCCAGCCACGTCCAAATGAAAGCACATCTTTGAGGAGCGATATGGTTGTGGCAGCGCCAGTGACATTGGGCATCGCTGCTGGGAATAAGTTCAAGAAGGTGAAGGTGGGAGTCGACTCCGCAGCAGCAGTGATGCACGTGTCTGACATGTGGGGGTGGATCCATCAGATGACTGGGTCTGCACTGTATTGTTTCATTAGCATTTACCTGTGCATTATCACTGTGTGTTAGGCATCAGTGTGGTTTGGGTGTAGGGAAGTAGGCTCACTGTGTTCGATGGTCACATTCATAGCACATTAGTTTGCCATTGCTGTGTAAATCCCATGTCATGCATACACGTTCATCAGCATGTGCAGTCACACAATGCCTTCTCTCATGTGTCGCTCAACCTCTACCATTGGAATTCAGTAGTAGGCCATGTTTGCTCTTCCAAAGTGACAGCTCAATTCTCCAGTCTCTGTGACTCATGCTCTCTCTCCCTGCCCTACCATCACCAATGCATGGCCCTGTCATGTGATTGATCCCTGACACGTATTTTGCCACCCAGGTCATTCATGCTCAGGCTGTGACACGCCTGGCCATTGTTTGCGGATCTTGCAACAACATTTGGTAGGTTTGTTTCTGTCATGGGCACACATTCTGTCACTGTGCTTTGATGCCCTGGCAATGTACCATGGGCAACATACACACGTTTTTGCATTCACTTGTTCCTTGTGTATAGTGGGGGATGATTAAGGCCTGGAAGGGTGTGTGAGCAGATGCTCCACTCATGGATGGACCTCCAGTGATTCCAGTTGGTAGGATTTCCAGACTACATGTTGGTGTTGCACTACGTGGTGCTGTCAGCCCACGGAAGTTCATGTGAGCTGCAGAGATAATATTGCACTGGTATTGTGTGAGACTGTCAGGGAGCTGCTTGGGGGGTATCCCAGGTGAGGGGGCTGGTGGTGGTGTCCAGTCTGGAGTGGGCTGCCTGTGGGGGGTGTCACAGATGAGGGGGGCTGGGGTGGTGTCCAGTCTGGAGGGGGACTAAGGGGTGGTGTCCAGTCTGGAGGGGGGTTCCTGTGGGTATTGTCTAATTTGAAGGTGGCTGCCTGTCAGGGATGTCCAGTCTGGAGGAGGCTGCCTGTGGGGGTGTCACCGGTGAAGGGGGCTGGGGGTGGTGTCCAGATTGGAGGGGGGCTGAGGGTTGGTGTCCAGTCTGAAGGGGGCTGCCCGTGGGTGGAGTCCAGCCTGAAGGGACTGCCTGTTGGGGGTGTCACAGGTGAGGGGGCCTGGCTGGTGGTGTCCAGTCTGGAGGGAGCTGGCTATGGGTGGTTGTTACAGGTGAGTGGGTCTGGGGTGGTGTACGGTCTGGTGGGGGCTGCCTGTGTGTGGTATCCAATCTGAAGGGGGCTGCCTATGGGGGGTGTCCAGTCTGGAGGGGGCTGCCCGTGGGTGGTGTCCAGTCCGGAGGGGCCTGCCTGTGGGTGGTGTCCACTCTGGAGGGGGCTGCCTGTGAGGGGTGTCCAGTCTGGAGTGGACTGCCAGTGGGGGTTGCCACAGGTGAGGGGGGCTGCGGGTGGTGTACAGTCTGGAGGGGGCTGCCTGTGGGTGGTGTCCCGTCTGGAGGGGGCTGCCTGTGGTGATTGTCACAGGTGAGGGGGCCTGGCTGTGGAGTCCGGTCTGAAGGGGGCTGCCTGTGGGCAGTGTCCAGTCTGGAGAGGGCTGCCTGTGGCATGTGTCCAGTATGGAGGGGGCTGCCTGTGGGGGGTGTCACAGGTGAGGGAGACTGGGGGTGGTGTCCAGTCTGGAGAGGGGTTTGGGTGGTGGTGTCCAGTCTGGAGCGGGTTGCCTGTGGGGTTGTCACAGGTTAGGGGGAATGGGGGTGGTGTCCAGTCTGGAGGGGATGCCTGTGGGGGTGTCACAGGTGAGGGGGCTAGGGGTAGTGACCAGTCTGAACGGGGCTACCTGTGGGGGTTGCCACAGGTGATGGGGCCTAGGGGTGGTGTCCAGTTTGTAGGGTGGCTGGGGGTGGTGTCTGGACTACAGTGGTTGATGTGCAGTAGGGGGATACGTGGACAGGATGGGTGCTGAGGGTGTAAGGGGTACTCACGTTTTGTAAGCGGTGTAGCCTACACTTACGAGAGGGCTCTGCCTTATTGCTGGGGTGCAGCCTGGGCTTGCGAGGGAGGGCACACTTTTTCTCTGGGGTGTGGCCTGGGATTGTAAGGTGGGTTGCACAATTTTCCTGCGGTGCGGCCTGGGATTGCGAAGGAGGGAACGTGATTTTGTAGGGGTGCAGCCTTGGCTTGCGAGGGAGGTCACATGCTTTTGCAGGGGTACAGCCTGGGCTTCCGAGGGAGTGCACGCATTTTCTCTGGGGTGTGGCCTGGGATTGCGAGGTGAGGCGTATGATTTTGCTAGGGTGTAGCCTGGGCTTGCGAGGGAGGGAACACTTTTTCTTTGGGGTGTGGCCTGGGGTTGTAAGATGGGTTGCACAATTTTCCTGCGGTGCGGCCTGGGATTGCGAGGGAAGGAACATGATTTTACAGGGGTGCAGCCTTGGCTTGCGAGGGAGGTCACGTGCTTTTGCAGGGGTACAGCCTGGGCTTCCGAGGGAGTGCACGCATTTTCTCTGGGGTGTGGCCTGGGATTGCGAGGTGAGGCGTACGATTTTGCTGGGGTGCAGCCTGGGCTTGGAGGGAGGGCACACGTTTCCCAGGGTTTCGGCCTGGGATTGTGAGCTGAGGCATGTGATTTCGCTGGGGTATGGCCATGTCTTTAGAGATGCGCTATTTCGCTGGGGTACTGGATGCTGGGCCAGGGTTTCCGCAGAGGCTTGCGCTGTGTTAGTCCTTTAGCTTGCTTTTTGGTGTGTGTGGGGGCGTGTTGTGGGTGTTCCTCCCACAGCTTGTTGTTACTTGCGCGATAGCTAGTAATGCATCTTGAAATCCATGAATATGTGTGGCGCAAAATATTTTTCCGGTGCCACTGCTTGTGCAGGGTCCTTCTCGGCGCATGCCCCTTGTGCCATTTTGGTGCCCGATTCCATGAGTCAGGCCTATTGCCTATGGAAGGAATTTACATCTAAGGCTCTAAGGTCTTACTGAATTACTATTGTAGTTTATTATATGTACTGTATATTTTGTTTTCCTTTTTCTGGATATTTTACATGCATGAGAGATCCTCCCGAAATGAATTAATCCAGCAAGCTATAATTGGGAATGTTCAGAGTGTGGTACAAATATAAACACAATAAAGGCATGTAAACCAAGGAGTTGCCATTTATTTATTTTATTTATTTTGTAATTTGTATAGCGCACCAAGCCCGAAGGCTTCTAGGCGCTGTTCTTTTCAGTAAAAAAAGTTGTTACAGGTTAATCCAATGACAAAACATTACAATCCTTTTTTGAGTTAAACAGGCAGTTGTATGTGATGGTAAGTGTTTTGAAGAGGATTCGCTCCTTGACAGGTAGCCAATGGGTATTCCTTCTGGTTGTGTAGATGTGGGTATTTTTGGGTATGTTTATCGCTGCTCACTGGGTGTTATTTTGATGTTATGATTTTTGGTACCAGCGTAGAGGGCATTGCAATAATTAATTTTGGACAGGACAAGCGCTCTGGCTAACGTGATGCAGTGGTCTACAGGCATTAATGACCTTTGACGTGTAGGTTGCTGCCGACGCTGTGGCGTTGGCTTGTCTGGTTAGAGTGCGGGCTGAATTAAGGTAGAAACCCAGTGTTTTTACTTCTTTTGAGACTTTGATGTTGAAGCCATCTATCTTGAAGCATTTAAAGGAGTCATCGTGTTTTTAAGACGTATTTAGCACGTATGAGCAGGATTTCTTTTTTTGTTGTTAAAGCATAATCGTGTCTCATAATCCGTGAACACAATGCTACAACTCCATTGAAAAATTGAAATCCCATTGGCCATAACCACAGCAGTTGCTCCATTCAGACCTGTTAACTGTTGGGGCCTCCTGCAGAAGCACACACCGCTTGAGCCTTTTTGACACCCAACGACTCACTTTGCTTCGAAAATGTTCACACCTGACTACTGAACACTTTCCTCCATACACACAGCTACAATTATTTTATCTGTAACTATTCAACCAATTTGTATATAGAGATAGGTTAACATAATTGGCACGAATTTTATAAGATGCAAATTACTCCATTAACAGGTAAAACCTTCAAATATTGTGCGACAGCAACTCAAATTGGTACACTTTGATGTTGGCTGTGTGCTTCGTTGCTTCCCCATTAATGTAGTGCACAGATACTGCGGCCATAGTTTGAAAATGTGGCTAAGGGTACCACAGTTCATGCACTTCATCATCAAAAACTTAAATCCAATATCGAAAGCATAATACAGATTTACATCGCAGAAGTATTTTGCTGAGAATGAATTTCAACCACGAAGAAGAAGCGGAGAAGAAATGTGTTGTTTTTTTTCCCACAAAGTCTAGAACATTTTTACAAGGATATTGGTGCGGTTTGGATGACTGATTTACTGTTCAGAAAGCGAGGGTATAATTTTTTCCCGTGGCTGATCTTGAATGATTAGCAGTGAATCTGTCCCACAGAGGTTTTAGTGCCTACCTTCAGATTGAATCTGCTTGGTAAATACCATGATATTAGACAGTGCAGGGCAAGGGCCGCCTTTATCTGTTGGCAATAGGAGATTGATATTTGTATGAAAAGCACTGACCCAGTGAAAAATCATTCTGAAGGACATTCAGCAATATTATTAGGACAAACATTGCAGTGCTTGTTCTATAGACAAAAATGCTTGACTAAGTTATCATACACTTCGTGACCATTGAAAGTGCATCGTCATATAGTGCAATCAAATAGTCCTTTTTGACTATAATGTAGTAATTAAAGCAATATACATGTAGGCATTGTTGAACATTCCTAGAACAGAAGAAAAAAGAACACAACTTGCTCAGTGACAACATTACTGCTGCCACTCAGGAGTTCCAGAATGAGCAGTGGCTTAACCGCCTATTCAGACATTAAAATGCTACAATAAACAGTGATTTCCAATCATAAAGCTGAAATAGGCATAGTCAAATGATGCACCTCATTCACCCTTTTTTGGAAATATGGGTCGAGGTAGGGCTGTACTCTTAAGAGGGGTGTGAATGTGATTACCATATGAACACATTGTACTATGAAACCACTGACAAAACCCTGCACCTGTGGAATAAATATAGCCAATGCAGTATATAGATAATGCACAATATCTGTGTAATGGAGAGGCAGAAAGAAAAATGCATCACAGCTATGTTACCAAAAGGATATGTCTTGGTTGAGAAAAGAGTTCAAATTGGTGGCTCAGCAGTCTCTAGGGTACCACACGTGGACCAAGGGGGATGAGGCCTTGAAATAGTACCTATCTCAGTTTGTGTAGTTCAACAGCACCAGAACAAGACTTCTTAACATTGTGCAAGTCGAGTGAACCAGGTTTGGATGCCATAAGTAGCAATGATCCAGACAGGGAGCAGGCATCAAGTTGGGTTTGAAAATGCTCGTTGCATTTCAACGTTGATATTTAAGCATGCGGGTCAATGGGGCCAACAGGGTGGGTTCTATGTTTGAACTTGGGTTGATGATGAAGATACTGGTGGTCTGAGGCGCAGTTTGAGGCATGGTGGTTTGAAGACTTCTGCAGCGGCAAGCTACATTTTCGAGCTGGAGCAAGCAAAGGGCTCAACTGGTGCAGTGGCACACTGGTTCAAGGAGCAGTGGTTCAAAGAGGTTGAAGAAGTGCAAAAAGTTGCATCATGGTGGTTTTAGGACAGTGGAACACAGTTGACGGTGGTCTGATGGCGGTTGGATGCTGTAGAATACAGGAAAACAGCTGCTTTGAGTTCTGATGCTGTGAGTCCCAAACCAGGGGCTAAGAGACAAGACATGTCCTTGTTCTCTTCACTACCTAGTGGAGTATGGGTAGCAGTACAACTGGCAAAGAAAGGCAGGCCTTACTCCAACTGCAGTTTCCCCACAATGAACCCTGGGGATTTCTAGGGAGCAGAGATTGCCTCTAACTTTGAACACATGGTTTAAGCTGAAAACTGGAGAGCTCTGGAAAGGATTGGTTTCCAAGCAGAGTCCAAACACATTTTTCTTGAAGTACTGAAGGTCAAAAATGAATCAAGGAAACAGGGAGGCTCTTCCATATGAAGGTTAAAGGCCTCCCAGTATTGGACCAAGCAATCCTGCTTTAAATAGTTAATCACTGTTGATGTAACAAACAAGTGGCTGTTGCCTTCTGGCAACATACCTAAGTGATTTGCTTGTGCAGGAAGTGTAGGAGAAAGGAGGGGAATAGAATCCCACCTTCTTACCTTGTGTTCTACTCAGCCTGACTGCCTAAACTCACCCCCTTATGTAAGCCTGTACAACAAACAATCTCTGGTGTGCAACCCTCTATTGTGAGGCAGGTCTTTGATATGGAAGGGCCTCTTTCAAGCCAGGCTACCAGGAGATCTCCTTTTGTGAGCTACTGGGCATGCCAGGGAGGACTTACCCAAACTCCCAGGGTGTCAACAGCATAAGGCTTCCCGACTCACTGTAATGCACACAGCCAAGTGTCTTTGATCCATATCTACTCTAATAGCTGGTGAGAGCTGAAACGGTTGATGCTGGTATGCAACAAATTAGATGTGGCTTTTATAATTATGTGAACTATCAACCACATACAAAAATCAGGTTTGGCTTTATAGTTTAAGTTTATTGTGCCACCAAGTGATTGTTTAACAATTTTTGAAAGTTTTTGAATTATAGGTGTAGATTTAATGCATTCTGTGCCTTTTGTGGCTTTTACGTCAGCTGTCAGATAGGGCACCAGTTACCCATGAACCTGTTCTGTGCCACTGGAAAATAGGCAGTGCTTAATTTGTAAAAAATAAGTGCCAGGGCCCATAAAATATTGGTGACATAATGCCGCAGTGTGGGCGGGCTGCCCGGGCCAGTTCAGTGCTAGACCTAGTAACATGCGACAGAATGCTCCATATTTTCAATATGAGGCCATCTTTCAACTGCACAACTCTCCTGAAGCGACCATTTGGACTTTATTAAGGAAAGCTACACATGAGGACCTTTCAGAGAACTACCTTTCATTGACAAAAAAACTGAAATGCAATATTTTGCAAAAGGCACCATCGTTCTATCTCAGGAACAGTACGCAGCCTCAATGCTAGAGCCTGGATGAAACTCTTAACACTGGAAAGAGGTTGTAGAACACAGAGTGGACTAACCTTTCCCATAATGACCACAAGTAATATCCTGTGCCCATGCCCTGTAAGGTATGGTCTCCAGTATGCCCTGGGTGCACTTTCCCTGCACTACGGACAAGGCATGGCCTGTGGCTATAAAATGGGGAGTGTGTCTGGGGCATTACATGAAATATCCTCAAGAAATGTCTAAACCAACTTCACCTAGTACTACAAAGCACAGCATGGATTGTGTCAGGCCCCGAAAAACCATTCCACAAGACACCTGTCTAAAATGCATGCACTGGCTTCCAATCAAACAATGCATCAACTTCACACACTCAAATCTATCACTGGCAGAGCCATTCAGAACCTGGGCCCCCTGTACCTTTCCTCAGGCCGCACATAAAATATGCAGCGCAGTGACGTCTCCGAACAGCCGCGAGTGACAGTCCATATTCAGGCCCAGGCCAGCCAAGGTAGAAAGTAAAGGGGGAGAGCGTGCTGCAGGTTCCAGACACTTAGACCTAAACACTGGCATGACTTATCTGACAAACTGAACAATATTCACTTTAGGAAGGTATCTGAAAACAACATTATTTCATCGATTTAGCGGACAAGAAAATTGGGTAATGCAACATTATTCTAGCGTTGATGGATGTTGTTTCCTCGAGTTTGCTTGCATTATTTTGTTGTTACATGGATGAGAAATGTAATGTAGAATCTTGAGGGATGTTGCTTGCGTGTGCGGGGGGATTCTTCCAAGTGTGACCGGGAAGTTGAGAGTGAGCTCGCTCAGAAGTCGATGGACAGCTGTTGCCTTCCTTGAACATGCATGAGCCCGAACTGTAACTGAAAAATAAAACAACCCCACTGTGTGCTACCATCTCCAGCACATTCCCTGATGGAGCGACCCAGTGAATAACACAATTAACAATACAAAAAGTGTCATTCTGGACAGATGACTTTGTCTTACTGAAACTGTCAATATGTACAACATTTTTAAAAATGTACTACACCCCCCAACCGGTTTTCACCAATTACAAATTCGTCTACCTCCACCTACCGCCCCATTGTCTCGGGAGGATAGCTCAGCAGCAACGTGCACGCCTTGGAAGCAAGACGACAAGGAGCAACACAGGTTCGATCCCCATTATAAATAACCAATCGTATAATATCATATTGCTATATGGTTTCTCTAATCTGGTTCTAAATTAAATCCACCCCGACATACAGACCTCGGGAGTATTACAGAACCTTTCAACGGTACAACTCCAATTAGCAATATCCCAAAAATGGTTAAAGTGACAAAAAAAAAATATTCTTTCAATTCATTTTTGGCCAGGACATTTTTTTCCTAGTGCAAACAATGCATTGAAAGAATGTCTGGCCATATTTCTAAATGCACTTGTTCCCGTTGCAGTTTCTGTAATCCTGATCCTGTTCAAGGTGCTCATCGCTCTTTGGAAAGCACTTTGGCGCACGGTCGTGTCGTTGAAGACACAAGCAGCCTTTCCGACGCTTCCCAGCGCTTCCATTTGTTTGGGAATTTACTTAATGGATGATCATGTGCTATAGTAATTGTACACAGTCAAACAGACGTGAGCATTTACCTTTTGCAGGGTGTGTTCTGCTTAGACCGGGTGATTTATATTTTGTGTCGTTACAATTAAAACACGTGCATTAACTTCATACATTAATGCAGATTTTAACGTATTCCTGAAGACAATCCTGTTTAAAAATGGGTGCATTGTTGGTGTGTTAAATCCCCCTCTTCCTGCCTTTCGCCATACTCAGAATGAATTCAGAAGGGAGCAGTTTAGGTAAATTTGCTGCTTACCTGGCACGCAGTTGGCACCTCTGACATGCGTGCTGGCGGCTGGGTTTGTTTGTAGCTGGAGGGGATGGCAGGTTTGCCGAGGGAAGCCACAGTGATAGACAGGGGAGGGGACACCACCATGGTACCGCAGTGCACGCCGGACTGACGGTCGGACGGACCCCAGCCCAATCAGCACTTTAAACTTCACACCTCCTGGCTTCACACTTACATGCTTTTTCTTTGAGGTAGGTGGGGAGCCGTGGACTGAGTCTCCTCAGTCGGGAGAGGTCGGGGCCCGGGGTACAAATGGAAAATAAGCCTCGCTGACTGGAAGCATCAACTAGGCCGCACTAGTCCACATATGCTGGGCTGGCTTAGGCAGCAGGCTCTCTCTCCTTGGTTCTCACATGACTTCACACCCTAACAGCAACTCCTGAAGTCCAGGTGACGCTGCACTGCCTGTATGCCCAAACAACACCACCCAAATCACGTGACCCACACTCACCATTTCATTGGCCCAGAGCAACAGCCAATGAAAACTGTATATTCAGTGTTACTATACAGAATTGAGCAAATACTGCATAGTAACAACAGAATATTCGTTTTCATTGGCTGTTTCATTGCTGAAGTCCCACCAGGCACAGCCAGACATGGCTTGCTACAACTCAAGCAGAGCACGAGACAGAGATCACAAATCACAATGATATGTGATCAAACTCAACAAACAAAACATTTACACGTGTTCTGGTGCCCAAAAAAGCGTGCTGGTGTTGCCCACCGGCAAACACCGGCACAAATTATGCACTGAATAGAACTTGCAGATAAGGAGACTGATGCAGCACAAGCAGGTGTACACAATGCTTTTTACATGTTTTTTACATTGAAAGGAGAGTCTGTCTAGTGGATCATTTTGACAGGGTGATGACAATACTTCACACTCAATTTATAGAAATGTATAATAATAATAGGCATCGGGTCTAACATCTTATTTTTAAATGGGAATTTCATGCAACATTGTTGCTTTAAATATGTAAGTAATCAACAAAGCTGACACTGTTGAATAAAAGAATACCCTATTTAGCCCCGTCTTCATAACGGTTTTTCACTGCAGAGGATCCCATCCTTAATACAGCACCACCTTTGGTCAAGTTAGTGCAAATATCAGGCAAACCACGTCACTATTTAAGCACCCAGAGAAGAGTACCTGCTCAACAGATGTCTGGGAACATGGACAGAACCCACTAGTAACATCTGTATTCGCTCATGTGCCTGCCATCTTTCTTGCTCAATGATTTCCTAAACCACTCCTCCAAACCCCCACCCTTCAGTTCCATGAATGCCACTCTCTGCAACCAGCCCACACCCCGCCCTGTACCTCCCTCTTCAGTCACCCACACCTCTATTGTTGATCCATCTAGCCAATTCTATTTACCTTTTCTCTTGGTGCATCTCTCAATCTGGCCACCAGCCTTACCTGCATGGAAATATTAAAGGGACAGTAAGCATTTACTATTGTTCCCTTCGTTTGTAGCACTGGACAAAACCTGCAATCTTTCAAATTGAACGTGCTAAAAAACACTCAATATCTATCAGCACCCAGTAGAGATGCCCCGATTATTAGTAGAGATAATCCACACGTTCATGGGTGGAGAGATATAGAAATGGCCCTAAACCCTCACAGAAGACTGCACTTTACACAGCCCTACTCAGTCTTGGACTGGCGGGAAAATAACAACCGTGTCTGCACCAGAATGTGGGGCTATTGGTAAAAAGAACCTTCTCTTTCCCTACTTAGCCAGTATTTGTTTCTGTCATGCTGGAATGCTGTTTTACAGATGTACATATTGCTGGTAAGTATAGAGTTAATGTACTAGAGGGTAACTAAAGGGGCCTATTTTAGCTGTCAAATGATTTTTGTATTGGCAAGAAGTCATGCAGAGTATGTGCAGTTACAAATCACTGCTACAGAATTATGGTGTCAGATATTTTGCTTGATGGAGAGCTGTCTGAACCTTGTTGTAGCCTTCTTGCCTTTTCAAGTTGTTTTGGTATTTCCAAACAATTACAATACCTGCTCCTTTCTGGATGTGGCGTCCCCATATGACAGATACTCAGTATACCACTGAGGTGTAGGTTCTCTGGCAGAGACTTCTAGTGCAAGTGCAGACTTCAATAAAAGTAATGCCACCATGGCTACTTCAAACAACCCCCAACATGACTCAACACTCATGAACATATGTAAAAAGGAGGTGCCATGCCATCCACAGCATACATGTTTTCCCATCCATACATACCATGTACATTAATGATGAACATGCCTGTACTGAAAAGAATGGAAGTAGCATAGCAACAGATGTGAATGACAAAGACATGAAACATGTGCAACTCCAAACATGTCATCTCATAACTTCTACCATTGTCCACATATATTGGCAATGAAGGCATCATATCAAACGTCACCCTCACATGAAACATGCATACATGGCCCCCAGCAAATAGACCAGTACCGATATGACACAAACTCAAATGAAAGCCAGAGGACATATAAAGTTGGAGATCATGTTCAAACAAAAGGTGCACATTGACACAGAAGCACAAAAACACACATACATCAGCAAGCCAAAACATGCTGCACATGGCACAAAGAGACGGGAAACAGTGGTGTTGAATAATAAAATGTAAATGTATTGATGAAAAACTATGCACAATGATGGAAACAGAATAATGGCCCTTTAAAAAATAAATAAAACAAAAGGAAACCGCCAACTACATACAAGAGTCAGCAGGCTAGTCCATGCTAATCTCAGACAATGCCTCAGTCAAGGCAATTTCCCATCCACATCTGCTTCTTCCAGGTGGACCTCCTTTGTTTTTCAGAGGGCTTACAGGGCCTCCCTCATCTTAGACTACATCTGTACCAACCTCTTCCCTGGCCCTGGCCATTGGCACCTCATGTGCCTGTTGCTTCTCTTCATCCTGCACCCTCACAAATTCCACCTGTGAAGACACCAGTACCTGCAGGCACTGTCGTGCATCCTGCCTCACTTTCTCCATATGTGCACATATTTGTCTTCTCCTTATCACAATGTCATCCAGGATTTACTTCCTCACAGACAACATCTCCCGCTGCCTGGCAATGTATCTGCTGTGCAGATACTTGTAGCGCTCACCTGGTATCCATGGAGACGTCACTCAGCCTGTTCTGACCTCTTACGACCTCGAACCCTTCCCTGGAGGCTATTCGACTGGAGACTGGGCCTGAAACACAGAACTGGTAGAGTTTAACTCCCTATTGTCTCTGTGTGCTTGGACCCCTTCTTCCCCGGGGTCCAACCCTTACCTTTGATCCACAGCTCACCTTGTTTTCTTGGATAGTGTGCTCTCTGTCCTGCTTTCAGCGCAGGGGAGCGTAGATTGATGCAGGCTTATTGGTGCCTAGTTACTTCACTGGCAAGAGTCTGACAGGTAAGTATAATGAGTCTTTTGAACAGTTCTCTAACTTCGTTCCTTTCTTCCTTAGATAATGGCCAGTGTCCGGGGATTGCAGTGTGCTGCTGAGATGAGTAGCATTGAAGGTGAGTGAGAGCACGATGCGTGATGCACCCCTTTTGTATTTGCATTGAACTGAGTTCTTTTTCTGTGTCTTTTATGGGCCGCGAAGTTTTCAGCGTGGATGCCGGTTATGAAGAACAAATGCGGTGGGTATGCGCCGTATGCAGCGCCTGTAGATGTTTCCACGCTAACCTGGAGTGTCTTTTCTCTCTTGCAGATGAATGAGAAGTTCCAGAGACAGAGTTCCCCCAGAGCGGCTGGGATTCAGGTAAGCGTTTGAAGCTTGTACAGTATTTAAAAATAAGCGAAGATTTGCAGAATGCTTACTAATTTCTTTTTTTTTTGTTCTTTTCCCTTTTCCTTAGGAAGTGGCGTGCCAGGATGGGAATGACACCGCCGAAGATGCACGCAGAACAGAAGGAGCGATGAATGATGGGCAGAAGCGCCGCAAGGTAAAGCTGTTCCTAACAGTGTTTTTGTTCTTGCAGGAGCTGAGTGCAGAAGAAAAATGCAGGCCTACTGGAGACCGATCCGAACACAGTGAGTGTCACGCTGCAGGTGCAGAAAACGCAACGCATGTTTCTCAGCCTGGGTGTGGCTTAAATAATCTCTAGGTATCCCAGGTGTCTCTGGGCTGAACCACACCCAAAAGACTAGACCGCACATGCAGTTCTGGGAACCGAAATATGCGGGGGCATCCCTCTTGTCCCCATCAATGCACTACAAGTCCAATCCCCAATGTTATCCTATGGGAGTGAGCGAGTCTGGTGCCACAAGCGGCAAGTCTGACTCCAAGTGGGTCTTTGGAGGGATGGAGAGGCCCTTGATTGCCATGTAGTTGATTGTGGCCTGGCTCCAGCCTGACATCTTGGAGGGCTGGGGACATGAGGGGCAGGAATCATGACAGCACTCCCCCCCCTCAGGCCCCTCTCAAGGTGGCTCTTCTGTCTGGTCCTGGTTTGGTTGGATGGTTTCGATGAAATCGTCTAAGCAAGCGAGGTGCATGGATGTACTCACAAGGCTCCTATTTCCTGTCTTGTGGACAATACCCCTTCCAGTCTACTAAGTGGTATAATTTGGATCTGACGTACTTTGAATCTAGGATATCCTTGACTTCGAATTCTGGCTCCCCGGCTACTACTACTGGCTGCGGTGGGGTTGCTACCCGGGTCCCAGGTTGAACAGGTATAAGGAGAGACAAGTGGAACACAGGATGAATCTGCATGTTTGACGGCAAAGCTAGTCTGACCACCACAGGATTTATACGGAGGTGATGATGAATGGACCCAGGTATCTTGGATGGAAAGTTTGGGCTCCTTTAATGGACACGTGTTTAAAAACCAGCCAGACTTTGTCTCCCACTTGGTAGTTGGGGGCCTTTGCTCGGTGTTGATCAGCAAACTTCTTTTAGCGATTCTTAGCTTGAAGTAGGTGTTCAGCTGCCCTTTTAAAGGTTTGAGAAATGGTTGTGTGCAAGGTTTTGACTGCTGGCATTTCCAGGGTTGTAGGAACGTCCAACTTAGAAGTACGTGGTGCCTGCCATACATGGTATAAAAGGGTGTCTGCCCAGTGCTGGTGTGTAGGGAATTATTATAAGCATATTCAGCTATACATAATAGGTCGAACCAGCTTCCTTCAGCTTGGTGTAACCTGCAACGCAGATACTGCTCGAGCGTCTGATTTGTCCTCTCAGTTTGACCATCCATTTGGGGATGGTGGCTGGTGGATAGCCGGATGTCGATCTGGGCCATAGAGCAGCATTTTCTCCAGAAGTTAGATACGAATTGAGTACCTCAGTCTGAGACCGAAACTGAAGGAAACCCATGGAGCCGTACGATGCCTTCAAGAAATACCTTTGCCACAGTGGAAGCATTTGGGAGCCCCTTAAGAGGAATGAAATGTGCCATTTTTGAAAATAGGTCCACGACCACAAGAAGAGTGTTAAACCCTTGAATGGGTGGTAAATCAGTAATAAAATCGAGGGACAACGTGTGCCAGGGTGCTGGTGGGATTTCCAATGGTTGTTATAGCCCAGCCGGTTTCTGCTTGGATGACTTGTTTTGAGCACACTCTCTACAAGATAGGATGAATAGGATAATGTCTTTACGCCACATGGGCCACCAATAATTTCGTTTTACCTTGACTAGGGTTTTAGCGATTCCGGGCTAGCCCTCGATCAAGGAATCATGATAACCGGACATGACTTGTTCTCGTAGTTCTTGGTTTGGTAAGAATAAACGATTCCTGAAGTAGGGCTACTGATCTTTTATCATGTAATGTTCTCCTTGTGCACTCCATGCTTGTAATTGCTCCGGACTCATCAGGTTTTGGATTTCTTCATGTAATTCTTTCTGAGTTATGGTTGCTGTGATTCCTAGGAGCTTGTCACTCAGGATGATTGCTATTGGGTCAGCGGTCTGATACCCTTGCTCTTCCACCCCCATACGGGAAAGGGCATCGGCCTTCCCGTTTTTCACCCCTGGTCGATATGTAATCACGTAGTCATATTCAGCAAAAAAAAAAGAGCCCAACGTAGTTGTCGTGAGGATTGGGCCTTTGCCATTTTTAGGTACTGGAGGTTCCGGTGGTCAGTATTTACGGTGATTGTGTGCCTGGCGCCCAAACGGTAGTGCCGCCACACCTTAAAGGCTGACTTAATGGCCAGGAGTTCTTTGTAGGTGATAGCGTAATTGAGTTAAGGGGGTGTGAATGTATGCGACCAGAAGGTAACAGGGTGTAACTGGCCCGTTTCGGGGTCCTTTTGTGAGAGGACGGCTCCCATAGCCATGCTTGAGGCGTCCGTTTTCACCAGGTATGGGAGATCAGGGCGAGGGTGGCGTAAGATTGGGCCAGATGTGAATCTTGCTTTGAGTTCCTGGAAAGCCTCCTCGGCTTCTGTTGTCCACTGGAACTTTTTGTTGCTTTTCCTTAGGAATGACGTGATGGGATGCACGATTTGCGAAAATCCTGGGTTGAACCGCGGTAGAAGTTTGTAAAACCCAGCATACTTTGAACCCCCTTGAATGAATTTGGGGATGGCCAGTTCAGGATAGCATCTACCTTGTGTACATCCATTCGGATTCCATTTGGGCTGAGAATAAAGCCCAAGAATTCCACCTCAGAGACGTGGAATGAGCACTTTTCGAGCTTGGCGTAGAGCTGGTGTTGCCAGAGTTTCTCCAATACAGATCAGACGTGTTTAACGTGGTCCTGCTTTGATGCGGAGTATACTAGGATATCAGCGATGTACACTAGAGCACAGAAATCAATCAATTCCTGTAGGACATCGTTCATGAAGTATTGAAATGCAGCAGGCGCGTTGCAAATGCCAAAGGACATTACTTGATATTCGTACAAGCGGTATTTGGTGCAAAAAGCGGGTTTCCATTCGTCCCCCTGTTTTACGCGAACAAGGTGATATGCCCCCCTCAGGTCTAGTTTTGTGTAGATTTGGGCATCTTTGACTTGATCAAGCAATTCATGGATCAGTGGCAGGGGGTAACGATTTTTTACGGTAATCTGTTTCAGTGCGCGATAGTCGATGCACGCTCTTAAGACCCCCTCCTTTTTTGGTACAAAGAATAGAGGACTGGCTGCTGGAGACTTAGAGGGACGGATGAATCCGTTTGCCAGGTATTGGTCAAGATAGGCCTTGAGGTGCTGGTTTTCTGGTTCTGTGAGTGCATAAATGTGCCCTAAAGGGATTTGTGTGCCAGGTATCAGGTCGATTTGGCAATCGTATGGTCTATGCGGTGGCATGGTATTAGCCTGTTCTTTCTGAAAGACATCTTGAAAGTCCTGGTATTCACTTGGTAGGGTGCCGATTGACACAGTCACAAGCGTGGAGGTTCTGGTGTCTATTGGTTGTTTCTCTTGGCGATAACATGTGTGGGCGCAAGTCTCGGGAAAGTCCAATTCTTTTGCTTGCCAGTCGATTCGAGGATTGTGAGCTACCAACCATGGCATTCCCAAAATCAACCGGCACTCTGGTGCCTTAATGAGGTCGAAAATAATAGATTTGTGGTGTCCATCCTAGCACAGAAGGGTTAAAGCTGCAGTGCATTGGGATACTGGACCAGAAGCTATTTCCGTGCCGTCGACAGTGGTAACAGTGTCGGTGGTTGATTTAGGGCATAACGGAAGCCCCATCTTTGCCGCAAGATCCTGGTCATAATTTATCCTGATTTTACAGCTTTGAAACTTCCCCTATTTTTGCGGCAAGCTTTTCTTGAAAGGGAGATACAAATTCTAAGGTTAGTACATATGAATTGAGCCAATTTTAAGTTTGATCTTCAACATATAGATTACATATTAAATAATGTAGACAAATTAATTTATGTTTTGCAGAGAATATCAAAGCGATCCAATACTCTAAAAACCTGAAGAAGGGCATTGCCCGAAACACATAGTTTAAAGATTGGAAACACATTGGGAAACCTATCAAGATTATTGGATCATGTGAACCAAAGCAGTTGGAAACATATGAGGGAAATATGTAAAAGAAATTTGTATTGTGAAAAACATATGGAGAAATATGTAAAATACCTTGTCTATGATGTAAATTGGGATTTCTTTTTAATGAAACAATAACTCTAACATGCAAATAAATGCTCTTTTTTGCAAGACAAATACTGAATATGAACTAATTTGCACCAATTGAATTGTTGCCTACTTGCTTGTATTTCTAATAATTGGGTTGAATCTATAGCAACATTTGTTTTGCCCTATGCTGTGCCTCAATTTGTACAACAAGTTTATCGTTGCACCACTCATTTTTTTCACTTTTTAAAGTAGAGGTCGCACTCTACCAATTGGGAGCACCTTGAAGTGTTACTAAGATTAAGTATTTAAACAAAAGTCATTTTAAGAAGTTCTACGACATTGAGTGTGCCTCCACATATCTCATAGCTATGTATGTTAATAGGTCTTGATTCCCTTGGCGTAGGGACAGAAGTTCGTTGTCTAATGCCTGTCCATGAGTACAACGGGCGAACAGCTCTTCCATCTCCTGCTGAAAGCCCCTGAAGTCATGCAGCAAAGGATCGTCTTGGGCCACAAAGGGTACAGACCAGTCCGCAGCGCTACCACTCAGATAGGTTAGCACAAAAGCGACCCGGGATTGGTCATTCGGAAAGGCCCCTGGCCTACAAAGGAAGTGCAGGCGGCACTGGTTCATGAGCGTTGCAAACCTCTTTGGATTCCCCGTAAATCGTTCGGGCGGGGCCAAGGAAACTGCCCCAGGAAGGGTTATCTGAACTGGATTGGTTGATGGCACTGGCAACGAGGGCACGCTTCCCGGCGATGGTGCATGCCCTGCTTGTTACTGGAGAAGTTGCCTGCTTAAATCATCAGTGCGTTCTTTGGCTACTATTAGCTCTCTCCTCAGGGTGTTGGTCTCCTGCCAGGCTGCATGTACTTTGGATTGAGCTGCCCCAACATGTGGGCTAACTGGTCGGTTTCTGATGTTTCCATGACGCCCAGGTGGATTTTGATGTGAGGCTTTGCGTTCTGTAACGCTCACCTGGTATCCACGGGGACATCACTCAGCCTGTTCTGACCTCTTGTGACCTCAAACCCTTCCCTGGAGGCTATTCAACTAGAGACTGAGCCTGAAACACAGGATTGGTAGAGTTTAACTCCCTATTGTCTCTGTGCACTTGAACCACTTCTTCCCCGGGGTCCAACCCTTCCCTTTGATCCACAGCTCACCTTGTTTTCTTGGATAGTGTGCTCTCCGTCCTGCTTTCAGCGCAGGGGCGCGTTGATTGATGCGGGCTCGTTGCTGCCTAGTTACTTCACTGGCAAGAGTCCGACAGGTAAGTATAATGAGTCTTTTGAACAGTTCTCTAACTTCGTTCCTTTCCTTCCTTAGATGATGGCCGGCATCCGGGTATGGCGGCGTGCTGCTGAGATGAGTAGCGCTGAAGGTGAGTGAGAGCGTGATGCGCGATGCACCCCTTTCGTATTTGCATTGAACTGAGTTCTTTTTCTGTGTCTTTTAGGTGCTGCAATGTTTTCAGCGTGGATGCCGGTTATGAAGAACAAATGCGGTGGGTAAGCGCGGTATGCGGCACCTATAGATGTTTCTACGCTAACCTGGAGTGTCTTTTCCCTCTTGCAGATGGATGAGAAGTTCCGGAGACAGAGTTCCCCCAGAGCAGCTGGGATTCAGGTAAGCGTTTGAAGCTTGTACAGTATTTAAAAATAAGCGAAGATTTGCAGAATGCTTACTAATGCCTTTTTTCTGTTCTTTTCCCTTTTCCTTAGGAAGCGGCGTGCCGGGATGGGAATGACACAGTCGAAGATGCCCGCAGAACAGAAGGAGCGATGAATGATGGGCAGAAGCGCCGTAAGGTAAGGCTGTTCCTAACGGTGTTCTTGTTCTTGTAGGAGCTGAGCACAGAAGAAAGATGCAGGGCTACTGGAGACCGATCCGAACACGGTGAGTGTCACGCTGAAGGTGCAGAAAACACAAAGCATGTTTCTCAGCCTGGGTGTGGCTTAAATAGTCTCTGGGTATCGCAGGTGTCTCTGGGCTGAACCACACCCAAAAGACTAGACCGCACATGCAGTTCTGGGAACCAAAAATTTGTGGGGGCATCCATCTTGTCCCCATCAATGCACTACAAGTCCAATCCCCAATGTTATCCTATGGGCGTGAGTGAGTCTGGTGCCACAAGCGGCAAGTCTGACTCCAAGTGGGTCTTTGGAGGGATGGAGAGGCCCTTGAGGGCCAGGTAGGTGATCGTGGCCTGGCTCCAGCCTGACATCTTGGAGGACTGGGGACATGAGGGGCAGGAATCATGACAGTACTGCTTCTGACCAGATGACAGTCCTAGTCAGGGGAGTACAGCACCTGGACCTGGTGTTCCTCTACAGCCTGTTCCCCTGTAAATTCCTGTCCAGGCTCAGTAACCGCCTAATCTGCCATAGTACTGACATCCACCTCCACCAGGTACACAAGCACTTCCAGACTGGCCAATGGTGGGACAGGGACACAGAAGACCATGGTGGTAGCTGGTATGGAGGCCTCATTTGAGATTGTTTGGAGAACAGATGATGGTGAGGAGGAGGGGCTATTGCACTGGCCTGTGCAGAGAGGCCACTGTAAAGCAATGCTGTGCCCAGTTGGGACAAAAGGTGGCTAATCTGCCCGTGATGCTCTATATGTAGCTCATTAGTGGCTTGCACAGCATCATGGATAGATGCCTGCCACCTCAGTCAACCATCAGCAGTGGCAGCACTGCACCCAGGATGGCCACATCGGCTAGAAGTGTGGGCTCTGTATTGGTGGAGCCATTCATGAAGGTGGGTAGTGCTGCAGAAGATGGCCCTGGGACAGGAGGTTGTGCTGACCCCTCTAGGGTAGACTGCACATCCTCGTGTCCCATGACCAGATGTTCAGCCTTCACATTCCCTCAGTACCCACACCTGACACCATAGGCAAGCCTGCAGTGGTCTCCTCCTCCTTCTCCTCCATCAACCCAGACACCTCCAATGAGGTCTCCATGCCTTGGAACCCCTGTGTGGTAATGTCACCACCACCACCCTGTTGCTCTGCTGCTGAGGAGCCCACCACATTGATGGGATCCTGGGATTCCTCCTCAGCAGCATTGCCATCTGAATGGGATTCTGCCCCAAGCACATCACCCTTAGAGGAGGTGAATACAACTGGGATTGTAGAGCGTCTGCACCTGTGTCTGGTGACCTTGCCCCTGAGATGCAGCTCCACGGCACAGGTCGTATCCTCTTCTACAGCCACTACAACTGTGGAAAATGGAACAAAGAACATAGGAATCAATCATAAGTGCTGATGCATGTGTACTTTCCCCAATTGTATCAGTAGCATGAGGTCAGCATTAGTGAAAAAGAAAATGCCTCACACACACAGGACCATGCTCGGAAATCAGAACAAAGCCAGCCTCATAACTGAAGGTAAAATGAGGAGACATGCACATGTGAACATAGCATATGGATGTCTGGCCACATACACATGACAACAATGCATTACACATCACAATCACAATGAAGCACTGACCCAGGTGTATTCTTCAGTCAGGGCCATTAAAATGGCATCTAGTCACATGGGCCCGTAGCAACATAGGCACATCTCCATCCAACCACTTCAACCAACATGTACCCCTGACAGTCCAACATGAAAGCATGCAGAACGTACATGCACCTGTTGCTGAAGATCAAGCATTAATGCTTTTGCTCCCAACACCAACAAATCAAATAATGGCATACCACATGGTATGCCCCCTCATTCAGTGGCCTGACAAGACCAAATATTGATCCAGATAGTCAAATGCACTAAATTGCCATGACCCCACATCCATATACATATGTCAGTCTCAGCTGTTGCATGGAAATGATGAAATCATCAAACACAATTGAGCAACTCATTTAGGAGCATGCATGAATGTATCTCATATGCCAACAACATCTCAATCTGGTAATTGTACCTGTCAGAGTCCTTGCTGTCAGCATCTCACAGTGCATGCGCATGTGTATACTTTGTTAACAAAAGCTGACTGAGCTCATTCTTACACCTGTCCACTTCAGAGATGTGTGCCATTTCATGCGTCCTGCGTTGGCAGGAGGCCAGTTGAGGATTGTGCAACACACATTCCTTGAAAAGCACTAACTTGCTCAAATCATGCATTCCCTTGCAGAACATACCAAATATGTGGACATGTTCACCCTTGTGAATACTCACCAGCAGCTTGGGTACATGCCTGCAGGTCAAGGACCTGGTCATGGACCGCTAGGTTGATCCTTTCCAGGATCCCGAGGTGAAGGGGTGACACCTGATGGCAGCCTGAAGAGTGCACCTACATGGAGGCACCTGCCTTATGGTCCACCTTTGCCTTTGCTTGGCTCCAGATCCTAACGTCATCCTTAGTGCTTGCTTACATGGCTCACTGTAACAATTTCCACCGCCTCTGCCTTGATGGCAGCTGTGCTGTTCCCCCAGTTTGCTAAACATAGCTGGAGGATGCAAGATATGATGAAAGGCAGGAGTAATAGCAAGGCATAGTTGTCTCCACTACGTGCATGATGCAGCAGTGACAAAATCAAAGGAAGGGGCCTGATGGACTTAAATTCCACATCACACACAACGTGTATAAACAAGTAACTATGTAAAAACATGGCCAGAAACACCACCAGCCTGAATGTACCTTCCCTGCCATACAAGGTAGTGGTGATATTTAGGGGGTCCCACATGGATTCCCTGCCGTGCGCAGAGGCAGTTATATTTAGCGGGTACCATGCGGATTCCCTGCAATGTGCGAAAAAACAGTGATATTTAGGGGTTACAAGGTGAATTTGGAAACTGTGTTAATTAGGGGCTATCACATGGATTTCCTGTCATGCATGGAGCCAGTGAAATTTAGGGGGTACTAAGCAGATTTGGAGGTGGTGAGATTTGCGTGTACCCTGCCGTGAATGTGGCTTGCACCAAGAGTGAGAGGGTTCCATGATGAGGACAGGGACGAGGGCAGCAGATGGGTCCACCTGCTAAACATGGTGGTGAGCGTACTGATGCTGCCCCAGTACCACCAAGGCCACCTAGGGCTAAGAGGGCACAGCCTGCTGAGCAGTCCCAGGCAGCATCCCACAAAGAGGCACAGGCTAGGAAGGAGGGCCACCAAGGAAAAGGCACTTTACAGATGAGGAGAGAACATTCCTCACTGATTACATTGTTGAGCACCATGTCAACATGTACCCTTGGGCTGACAGTACCCTTCCTGTGAACCAGTGGTGGAGAATATGACAGGTCACAGATCTCATAAATGGCTTTTGTGTGGAGAGGCACACAGCATAAGAGGCCCAGAAAAGTATGGGTGATCTTATTAGGTGGACCAAGAAGAAGTTAGGCAGCAATTTGGCCTCTGCCCAGGCTACTGGAGCTGGATCACCACATGTGAATGAACTGACTCCATTTGAAGAGGTCACCAGTAGACACTTTGAGTATAATTTCCAGGGCCTCTTTTGGTTCCCAGTCCAGCCTGGTCTGTGATGAATGGGCATGCAACACACCTGACTCTCACAATTGATTTAAGAGGATAATGCAGATGACAAGTATGCATGTGGATGATGTGTGAATTATGCAATGCATTGATGGTGTGGGAGGCCTAAATGTCTTTCTCAAGTCTCATGTTTAATATTAATTTATTGCATTTTATTTATTTTATTTTGACTTTCATATGACACCCAAACCCTGAGGTATCACTGTGTTCAATACATTGTAGAATTTGGTTACAGACAGATAGTGTTATTCATACTTGTTGAAAGGTTTTTCATACTTTTTGAAAAGATGGTATAATTGCTCATTTCTGGTGTTCGTTGCGGGGATGTTCCAAAGGGACTGTGCTATGAATCCAAACCTGCAGCCACCTGCCCTTTTCTTTCTGAAACGGGGGTGACCAGGGAGATGTTGGTGTTGGATATGAGGGCTCTAACTCCAGGTTTTTGCATGAGCGTGTCATTGAGGTAGGTGGGAGCTATTTTGTGGATGCATTTGTGTGTGAGGTAGAGGATTTTGAACTCGATCCAAGCTTTAACTGGCAGCCAGTTTACCACTTTTCTTATGGCGGAGATGTGGTCCGTGTGTTTGAGCCCTAGAGAGGCACACATCGTTTTATTCTGTAGAAGCTGAAGTTTAGCTAGGTTGGTGGCTGATGTGCCCATGTGGAGCATGTTGCAGTAACCCAATTTAGAGAGGATTAATGCCCGAGATAGGGTGAGGTAGTTGGTAGAAGTCAAAAATTGTCTGCTCAGAGAGATGAGTGGAGAGCTGTAGTCCATGTAGGATAATAGTGCATTCATGTGTTTTGTAGTGGTCAGCTCGGCTTCAATATGAACTCCTAGGGCCTGATTCATGGAAGTGTTTTATAATGGTGCAATCCCATAGGGAAACATTGCATGTATCAGGCCTCTAAGGTCTTTACATTCTTTAGGACAGGGATGGCGGTACCATCTATGCAACTGGAGGGGAAGGAGGGGTCCAGGTGTTTTAGGCAGTGGGGGGAGCCGACAGTGAGGAGCTTGGTTTTCTCATCATTCAAGCATAAATTGTGTGAAGCCATCCACTTTTGAATGGTGCTGTATACAGAGTTTATAGTATTGGAGTCATGAGAAAAGTTGCCTGTAATGGGAATAAGTATTTCGGTTTCATCTGCAAAATTGGTATAAATGACACCCAGGGCATCCAGGTGGTTGAAGTGGAGCTTGGAGTAGGTATTGTAGAGTGTGACTGAAAGACAGGATCCCTGAAGGAGACCTACTGGGGTAAGTATGGGCTTGGCAGCTGCTTCCCCTATGAATAGTCTAGTGGTCCGGTCACTGAGAAATGTGTCTATCCAGGCGGTGTCATCTGGAAAGAAGTGGAAATGCTGGCTGAGATGTCAGAGTGTGCTGTAGTTGACACGGTCGAAGGCCGCCAAGAGGTCTAGAATAAGGAGAATACTAAGATGGCCTGAGTCCCTAACATTGTCTATTTGATTTTTGAGGTCCAGGAGTGCAGAGTCAGTGCTGTGTTATGCTGGAAACCTGATTTGCTTTTACCAAGTAGGTGGTTATACTCAAGAAAGTTCTGCACTCACTTGTAGGTAGGCCATCCTGTCCAGGATCCTGAGGAGAAAGTGCACAGTGGTGATTGGCCAGTAGTTGGTCGGCATGGTGTGGACGAGGGCAGGTTATTTACCAGTGAGTGATCCATGCATATTTAATGTTGGCCGGTACCTCATTCATTAGAAAGGATGCATTGATAAGTTTGTGATGATAGGGGCCAGGTTGGGTGTACAGAGTTTAACTACATGGTCTGGGCAGTCGCCTGCTTTGCAATTGGATGGTTTGTGTGTGAGGATAGCTGCAAGCACTTCACCTGGTGAGACTTTATTACACTTGAATAGGGAAATATTGGCAAGGTTGCCCTTCGATGATGGGTTTGGGGGAGATGGCAGCGGGTGCCTTGGTGGACAGGTTAGTTTTCTTAGAGCTGATTTTAACTTGTCGGCCAGGTACACTATGAAAAATATGGTTACAATATCACTGTAATGTGATATTCATTTCATACAAGATTGCATCACCAAATGTATCATTAATATCAGTGTGTATAGGACCATATTACCAAATTACTGTGAATGCAAGTAGACGTTCAAGGCCAAATGATGATGTTGTGTTATAATATAGCACTTATGTGTACAGGCTTTATATAGAACAAATATACATACAATATCACTCAACCTACTCAGCTATCTTAGCTACCAGCTATTTTACCTGCTATACTAAAATGAGCAATTACATTTCTGAATGTTCCCAAAGTCAGAAAGCAAATTACACTCCCTTGACTAGTGGAGCCTAAAGCTATCAGCCTTGTGCACCAACCAGAATAAGCCTATGGTAAGCACCCCATGGCAATTATCTTTTATTATCTTTTTATTCTATATTATACAATACTGCCAATCATTCGCAAATAAGTAACACCTATATCTTTTACTTAAACCCTAGTCCGGTTGGCTATTTTCACGGAACTCAAGGTAATTAAATAACCTTTACATCCTAGTTTGGCATGAACATTAACTGGAGAGACAATTCAATGTTGCAGTAATTTTAGACTACAACTAATTCTATATTGGTCATGTTTTATGTCCCCACCTATCATTGCATCTCTCTGTGGAATTTCCAATTCGTGGTTAAACTACACAATATCCTTTTCTGTAATGTGATTCATGATGTAATCTGGTGTATAATTTTGTTGAATTTATGTTTTTTGTTATGACTTATTGATTCCTGGGTTTAATCGCACTTATGCCCCTTGCTTGGATCTGTTTTTGTTCTCCTATTTCTACGTACCACGCTAAACTGTGTTTCATTTTATTTTGAATCTTTTAACACTTGTGCAATTAATCTTCAGCCTCTGATGATGAGCTCCTTAGCTCGAAACACGTGTCAGGCTGTTCGATAATTAAAATCTACCCGCAATTGAGACTCTAATTGTGTTTTTGTGCGCAGACAACAGGCAAACCACCCACTTACATTCTTTTTTATTGGGTTTTATTAGTTATACATGTCATTACATTTATTTCAGTGGATGAGATCACAGGTACCCACCACAAAAGCAGACCAGTCCAAACTGACACTACTGAACCCTGGGTGAGAGAACAGTCTCACATGATATCACATTCACCCATGACATGATCACATTCACACAGTGAAACGCAGACCAGATATCTCCCTTTCTCAACAAAGCGCACACACACACACACACACGGAAAAAGTTGGAACTCAAAGGTAAAGAAAATTATAAACAGGGACAATCATCCAAACACACCTTTTAAAATGACACCCTACTATTAAGAAGGGTGACCATGAAACCACTCAACACCAACCACTGTTTATCTCACAAGCACCGCTCAAGCACAAATGTTCCTGGCCCAAGAGTAACATTTTAATGGACTAAAAGCAAAAGCGCACTCACGTGAACCCATAAGAACAAGAGCTCTAACCCTCTTCCACCACACACAGGGGAATGCAACAAACAACAACAAAGACACCAGTCGCAAACATAATGATAACATGTGCATCTAATACTCATATAGCTCTATACCATTCCATCCTCTTGACTATAAGCACCACCTGTCAGCGAGGATACCTATGCCATCCTCAATATCTATTAACTTCATTTACACACTTCGTCAGGGGTAGCATGTGAAATACTAAGAAGTCTATATCATTTAATCTGAGAGAGTCAAACAGAATGGAGATCCTTTGACAACAAACTAATGAATGACGATCCACAAATAAACAGCAATGCATCTGAAGGCCCTGAGAAATCTGCGCAATAACGACATGCCTCTTCATATTTCAGATTACTCTTGTAAATGTTTTATCCACCGGACCAAATATAATTAGTGTTTGTAATGCACCCTTACTACTTTTATAATCGCCATCCATGTTATTGTGTCTTTTATGTTTAAGGTATCACTCAAGTCAAACGCTGCATAGTGCAAGGACGTGCTTCTGAAATGTTTTACTGCAGCTCTGGTTTATCTTCCTTTTCTGGCCTCTCTAGCATTACACCTCTCTAGCATTACATCTCTCTAGCATTACACTTGGTGGTGGAACTTCCTTCTGCGGTTCAGTTGGTGCAGAGCCTGCTGAAACCACCCCTCCCCCCCACAGCACTACTGTTTGTTTCTTGGCCTTTCCATGGACCACTGATCGCCAATGAAATGAAGTACACTCAAGGATCACCTAGGTAGCTGTCAGGTAAGTGTTCTTTATTAGGTTTTTTACATATTTCATTACATGCATTTCGGTAGATGAACCCACTGGCACCCACCACTAATGCAGGCCAGTCCCACCTGACACTATTGAAATGCTGGGTGAACGAACACACTGGCAGGTCACACTCACCCAAATACATCATCGCAAACAATGTCAGACCACAGGGAAAAGCAGACCAGATACCAAAATCTGCCTACATAAAACGATATCCAGTCTCATGCACCACTATGGCTACATCCTACAAGCCTCCAGTAGAACTCAAGAACGTCCAGTCCATCCTCTCTTTAGAGAACCCATAGTACCACTCAGATGTTCTACTTAACAAATGTTTCAGTTTTACTGTAGCAAGTGAATACAAACGAAATTCACACTGTCACTACAGTATGATGCAGCAGATTCGAAGATGAACCACCCCAGAGCTGAAATAGTACTCCGATCATAGTCTGGGGTTTCTCATATGTAGAACACATACTTCCCCTGTGGGCGTCTTCCCTGAGTGCAATGCACCCATGAGAAACCCCTTGCCTCTGTGACAATTGAACATGGTAATGCTTTACAATTTGTGCTCAACATAACAAAGACTTCAATAAATAAATGTCTACACTTAACTGGGTTGTCTGTGGTCAAACTAAACAAACAGATGTGTTCTTATACATTCCTACAACTTACAATTCTGTGCGGCAATATTTACACATTTCACAGACATGTAACAGTGCAAGTAAATGGGCCTCATTACGAGATTTGTGCTAAAAATACGTCATTACCGGCATGTCGATAACAACATGTCCGTGTAGCCTTGTCTCAGCAAACAACGGCTGATTACGAGTGTGCGAGTACGAGCATACCTGCATGCCGGCAACAGTTGTACCGCCATGCCGGTAATAATTATGCCCTCAAACACCCAAATAGCAGCATCATGAAATACGCAGATGCCTTCTCCACCATCGGCATCCCCCAAATAGCGTTACCGGTATTAACACAGTGGTATTAACAGGACTATTATTACCAACACCGGAAGCAATGTCATCGCGCAGGAACTGGAAATGCTCCGGCGGCCATCTTCAAAAACACAATCCATTGCCATTCTCAACAGACTGGACCTGTGCAGGCAAAAACCCTAACACACCTTGGAGAAGATGTCAAAAGCAACCCAGAAAGGCACTGCCTGCTTGCGCAAACCCAGATTCAAGGAAAATGAGCTCAACATGTTAGCTGACATGCTAGTGGAGCATGCGGAGGTGGCCTTCTGGGCTGACCTGAGGCATCCAGCACAGCTGAGGAAGAAGCACATGTGGGAGGATGTGGCGAGAAGGTGAGTGCGGTTGGCACCACCGCACGCACTGTGAAGGACTGTAAAAAGCACTGGGATGACCTGTGAGTGCGCAACATCCTGTTGGCCAATCGCAGCCAGGGGCTGGCAACAGGAAGCAGTGCTCACTCACCCATAAAATTGGCAAGGTGGGAAGAGACCTGCAGCACTATTATTGATGTGGAGTCCATCGAAGGAGTTGGTGGAGCGGAGCTTGGAGTCCCAACATCGGCAGATGAAGGTGAGTGTCCCCACAAACACGTGACATCCAATGATCATAGTTGTCCAACAAATGTGAATGTGATATCAGCCAATACATGGCCCATCATACACACATTCACATATCCTTGTCTAGATGCGGCCCCACCACTGTCACATCAAAATGCATGCTACATGCCGCTCCCATACCCAAATACACACCCGATACACAGATGAACTGCACGCGTCACACAGCATGCAGGACACAACACACCCGTATGTCCCACAGCAGACACCACGGTGAACATGTCAACACCCGAGGGATGCCGATACTCCCCCCCAATTCTCGCTCGCACCCTGTCCACCGCAACAACAATCATGCAACGATCCCCATTTGACTAACTGCACAAAGACCAATGCATGCATGATGCAAGTACTACCATCACTGATGCCCTGCCTCTCTCTGTCCCCCACAGGCACGGATGCAAAGAGCGATGAACGGGTGCAAGTGCACAGGCCAAGACACCTGCCAAAAGGCCCAGGGGCCGGGATGATGGAACCAGGCCATCCACGTCGAGGGGAACAAGGATGGTCCACGTGCCACACAAGGACTCACCAGTGCCCAACCAGCTCTGCAGCCACAAACACAGGAGCGGCTGACACCTGCTTCTGCACCCCTGGAGACACAATCCACACTGGGTGTGGCCACATCTGTGGAAACTGAGCATGACGGCTCACAGTCCGCCGCCACAAGCTCGGTTGGGGAAGCAGCTGCATCCGCACCTCATAGTGGTGATGAGGAAGAGGGCCATGATGACTACACCCATGTAGTAGGCATCTTGTTTGATGATGTTGGACAAACCCCAAGGCCCCAGGACACCACACAGGTCACCCCACAGGGCACCCCTCATCATGATTCTGAAGGACAGGGCAGACATGGAGAGTGGTCTCCAATAGAGGACAGCCCCGTATTGGCCACATCCACACCAGCAAACCATCCATCCACCTACACCACCGCAATACGGGACATCAAGGGACGTCTGTCAAGGATGGAGGGCCGGCAAGAGGAGATGCACAGATTAGTTAAACAATATTTTGCAGATGGTGAGGCAACACGCTGTGCAATGCGGGAGAACACTACGGCCACCATCAAGGCCATCAACAGGAATTCTAAGCAGGTCCATGATGGATTTGCAGCTGTGGCCCAGATCCTCACGAGAATTGCCAACACTATGGATCAGCGACATACAGTGGCATCCGAGTCACAACCATCGACATCATGATCTACCACGCCTTCCAGTTCTACTCACACCAGCCCTGTGCACTGGTCCTTGCACAGCATGTGGCGCTCTAAGATGTAACCCCCTCCTCCAAAGGGGGGCGCAGTAGCAGGAGCACCCTGCACATGTTGACTGGCTGTGCGTCAGGACGCCTGTTATGCCATTGATGTTTTGGGGTGTTGGGGTGGATGGGGGAGGGACAAGGGGTGTGTGGGGGTGTTGGGGCGGAGGGGGGAGAGGAGAAGGGAGAGGTGTGTGGAGGGGGGAGGGGTGTGTGTGGGTGTTGGGGAGGGGGCAGGGGTATGTGGGGGTGTTGGGGGTCAGGGGTGTGGGGGAAGGAGGGGGATGGGGCAGGGGGAGGGGTTGTGTGGGGCTGTTGGGGGAGGGGTTGTGGGGGGTCGAGGGTTCATTCACGTTGTAAATACCCTCTTTACAATACACCCGTTGTGTAAAAAAATCAACACATGACTGGACATTGCTTCTTCCATGTGTGTCAATGTATTGCATGACAGTGCACAGTGTCCATATGCCCCCACACCCAGTGACCAGAGTTCCACATTCATAGCACCCTGTGCATGACAGTGCATCAGAAAGAATAGTCTATGACTGATTGGCGCACAACACGTCCCTCATGTGTATCGCGACATGGCCCTGTGCAACATCTAGTCCTTACTCCTTTTCAACTTCACCTGGTGGTGGCTGGTCCATCTTAGGTGGCAGAGGTATGTTCCGTTGGATGCACATGTTGTGCACCATGGCACATACCATGATGATCTTGCCCACCTTCTCAGGCCTGTAATTGAGGGCGCCACCTGACCTGCTAAGGCAGCGAAACTGTGCCTTCAACAGGCCAAAGGTCTGCTCTATGATCACTCAAGTGCGTGTATGGGCACGATTGAAGTCCTCTTCATGCCTGTGATCCGGATTCCTGGCAGGGGTGAGGAGCCACGTCTTCAGGGGATTGCCAGCATCATCTGCATGCGAGCACAATAAGGTATGTGTAAGGGTATTTCGAAATTTCCATTTGTGCTCGGCCTGTACATCGTTGATGCTCACATGCAGTATTTCATCAATGGCAGCTATTGACTTCACATCTGCACAACTATCTGCCCTGTACACAACTTCTCAATCCATGGTGCTGGTCTTGGGTGACATACATGACTTAGGGGCATTGACATTGGAATCACCAGCCACCCAGATGGAGTGACAAGGTCCATGATGTACAGACATGTGAGGGTTGTGTGGCAGGGGATGAGACCAAATACATGTTGGGCATAGTTTGATGCATTAGGCTGATGAACTACATGATAATGCTTGTTTAGACAATCATGCATAATGCATATGGATTATTGCTGATGCCATGCACGTGTCCCTCGACGTCTTCACACTAGTCATAATGGCACAATGTGAATGTTCATGGGTGTGCGCTGATTGTGAGTCTGACATTTACACATTGGTGTGCGGCCAGATTGTGTCGGCCTCCATTGTCTGACACCCCATTGTGGACACTCCCATGGCCCATGGCCCAGAGAGCAGACTGCTTGCGTATTCATGTACACCCCCCCAAAACACTCTCCCATGGCCCAGAGAGCAGACTGCTTGCGTATGCATGTACACCCCCCCAATACACTCTCCCGTGGCACAGAGTGCAGACTCAACCAACAGCCAGCCACATCCATATAGAAGGGTAGCAATGAGTTCCACAGCAACATTGCATCATGCATGGATCCTGGGTATCTGGCACAGCAATGTGTTATCATCTTGCTGGCATCATACACCATCTGCACATTGATGGAGTGGTATAGATTCCGATTGCGGTACACCACTTCCACGGCATGTGGGACTACCATCTCCACGTGGGTGCAGTCGAGGGCACCAATGACATTGGGCATGCCTGCCAGTGCATGAAATGCTATTCTGGTGTCATTCACCTCCTGTACTGTCCGTGGTAGGGATAAGTAGGCCCTTGTGTGCTTTAGGGGTGCATCCAGCACTTGGTTTATCACACCGGAGAAACATGTTTGCGAGATGCCATGCAGCTGGCCGACTGTGTGTTGGTAGGCGCCTGTGGCCAGGAAGTGGAGCACAGATGCCACCTTCAGCAGAGGGGGGATGTTGCTGCAGATATTGATCAGGCTGACCAAGTCTTCATATATTAGTTCCACTATAGTGGTGATGGTGTCCCTGTCCAGGCGGAACAGGGTGTGGATCTGTGCTGCGGTTAAGTTGAATAGATTGGCCCTAATACGAGGAATTGATTGCTGCCTGCAGGGAACCACTGCCTGCACTGGTGGGATTTGCTAGGCCAGTCTTGCCCTCCTTCTCCTCCTGCATCTCTGCTGTGTTACCTGTTGTACTGCCTGTTCAAGGAGTAGCAGTACAGGTATGCCCTCCAGCTCCAGTATGGCAACTGCAAGTGGTATCATTTTGGTCTTGGAAGGGGTGTGGTGTGTGGGTGTGCTCCTTTTGTGCAGGGCCAGGCTCCAATGCCTCCACCTGTGCTGATTGTGTGCACCTGGTGCAGTTGGGAACACCACAGTTTCCTATTAACGGGTGATCCGTGATGCCTGTATTGCCAGCATCATGGTGGCCCTTCTTACCGGCATCTGGATGCCGATATGTGCATGTCCGTGCGACTTGTAATGTCCTCTTCCTTGCGGCATGCCAGTATTACGGGCATGGTGCCCGCACGCACGCGTGCATGCCGGTACGGTGGAGCACTGCCACAGCAGCGGGTCCCTGTTGATGCCGTTAGGGCCAGCATTGCAGGTCGTGATGGGCCGCTCCCATAATGATGCCGGTAATGCCTTACCGGTACCGTTATTACCGGACCACAACCTTGTAATGAGGCCCAATGCTTATGCCTCATGAGAGCGATGCAGGTAGACTCCAACAACATCATCAGCTAAAGCACCAAATGTGATTTTGAAGTGTAATCAAAACATACATGAAGATCAGCAGCGTGGTGGATCTTCCTAATTTGCATTGGTAAGCTTGGAGTTCTTGAAAACTATTATTGTAGTGTACATCTAACGATTTGTGCATATGATGAATGTTGTGCTTATCAATTGGTGTTAGAGAGGGGTACACAATTGAAACTAGGAAACTATGAAGCCCTGCTATATTTTTGAAGCACATGTGTTAGGTGTGTCGTTACACATGTGTATGTTGTCCATAGATGTTATTCATTCTATATAGTTGTGGGCAGTAATATTCAAATGGCCTGCATGCACCACTTTGCTGTAAGGTGTTTATCAGGTTGCCAATCTGCCTGGAATGTTATCATAGTAAATGTTTACCAAGCAGCCTGGAATGTTATTGCTTCTTGTTAGGAGATGGCATCCCTGCCCAGAGTTCCAATCATGGGTATGCAGCAGCCAGCCCATGGAAGTTAAGACAGTTACCCAGCCCTTTGGTGCAACAGGGCTTTGTATCTCTCTATCATAAATAAAACGTTTAAATCGCTATATAGATTGTGCCTCTTCCTCTTAGCAGACTTGGCGATGATTTCAACGGGCCCAGAGGCCCTCCTCCCTCTGATTTTGCTGCTGTTCCCTTGCAGAGCTCTGTGCATCTCTTCACACCTGCAGCGCACTGTACCTGACTAAAGGCCGACACTGCTGGGGCTGCACCAAGTGCCTCTTGTGAACGGACATCTCTCTGGGGCCTGCAGTGCCTGTCCTGTACACTGTGGTTCTAGGTATTCTGCATCCCTATGTGGATTGTTACCAGCGCTGGCAGGATTTGGCAGAATTGAGGGGCGTCTGCTGCCCTGTGCGGGCTGACTGGCTTTCTATGTGAGTTGTGCAACTGAAGTCACAGCGTTCAGCGGTCTCCAGGGGATTGCAGTGATTGGCACATATAAAAGAGGACCTACAGGGATGTGGTGTCACACACTCCCTGTTCAGTGCCTGTGTGCTGATCATTATGTCTCTGTGCATGGCCTCCTCGTCCCAGTAGTAACAGTCCTCGAAGTTTACTTCTCTTCGTCCACTGCATCTTCCTGGAGGTACTTATATCCATCAGTGGGAGTGCTTGGCTCGACAATATCTTAGGTATCTCAGGATGAATACCTTACCTGCTCAGTTTCTGCCTACTCCAGGGGAGACAGCTGTCAAATGGAATGCCTGGAAGGACGGCTTTTTGGACTATGATTTGGCAATTAATTTACCCAGTTACAGTTTTGAATGACAAAAAGCCCTGCTGATGCACTCACTGGGTCATGAGGGCACACACATCTTCAAGAGTCTTCCAGACTTGCAGCCACCTACTACATGTGCTGGAGAAGTTGAGGATGTGCTTAATCCTTATGAGGTGATATTAAAGAAGATGGGTTTGCACTTTGAGAAAAAGGTTATCATTCTGCAGAGATATCACTTCTCTACTAGAGACCAGGGCTCCAAAGACTCTATTGATGATTTTGTGACTTCACTCAGGGAGCTGGCAAATAAATGTAATTTTGGCATGACATACAGTGGGAGAATTAGGGACCAGTTTGTGTTGAAAGTTAAGGAAAAGAAATCAGGGAAGAAATATGGGCTAAAGGGAATACCACCTTGGAGGAGATATTGGATCTTGCGAAAAGGATTGAACATATGTTACCATGCATAAAGGAACTGGAAAGGATGGAGCACATGTGCCATTTTTCCGCAGTTGAGGCACAGAGACCTAAAAAGAACACCTTTACAGCAAAGAGGGGTGAGAGCATTAAGAATTAGCCTGCTAGGAGTGATGCTCTGAGTGAGAATACATTGTGTGCACCCAAGACCATCCTCACTACCAATGTTAGAAGATGCTATTGGTGTGGGAGTGTTGCTCATTTCGCCAGTAATGTTGAATGTCCAGGTAATAAGGTGATATGTGGGAAATTCTAAGTGTTGTCAGAACTTTTAACAGAGAGGTGTCAGAAAAATTGTGAACCTGGGTGAGTGTGAGGTTGTTGAGTACACTCATTGTGAGGAAGAGGATTTAGGCAACTACTCTTCTGTTATTGAGTTCTGTCCTTAATGAGGGGTAGAAAAAAACTCCATGGTGTAACTGTAGTGAATGGTGTTGGAATAAGAACGTTGATTGCTTCAGGATCGGATTATACAATTATTAACAGAGAGGTGTGGCTAATCAAATTTGCCAGTACTAGTCTCATGCCATCAAATATTAAGGTGAGTGCTTAGCATTCAACATATTCACGTGCAGAAAATTGTTGGTCTAAGTGATCAGAAGCCATTTCTTGCTGTGTTTACGTCTAAAGATCTGGTTGGTATATCCTCAAGGAAAGCAACATGAGATACATCATTATAGGGACATTAATTTGAGGTACAATATGTCCCAGGCAAAGAGACTATTATTGGAGATTTCTTTTCCAAGGGCAATGTGAACAGCAATGCAGTTGTAGAAACTGAGGACAAGGCTGATACTTCTCATGAGGTTTTTGAGATGGCCATACCAAGAGTGGAATAGGAAAATGCCAACAGAATAGATGAAGAATTAAAGAAAATAAGACAATTAATTGAATCTGACCAGCCTGGCTGGAATTAAGATGCAGGTCCAGAGTTGTTTTACCGGATCAAAGATGAGTAAAGTGCAGAGGATAGATTTGTTTTGCATGCAGGATTAATTGTACTGCCATCAGGGATACAGAAAAGATTACTGGAAGAGGAACATAGTGGACATCTGGGATCTGAGGATTGTAAAGACCAAGCTGTGGCTCAGGTCAGACTACCAGTGGCCTAATCTGGATGGTAAGGTGGAAATACTAGTATGAAAGTGCGGTGAGTGCTTAGCTTCAGACAAGGTACTCAAGACTCGAATTCAGCCTCTGAGGTCTCTTGAATTTTCCTACCATACCATGGGAATTTGTGGCATTGGACCTATTGGGTCGCATACCAAGGAAAAGTGTTAAAAATGCTGTCTTTTTGTGGGTGGACCTGTATTCCAAGTGGGTTGAGGTCAAGACAGTCTAAGTAGCAGATTCTAGAGCTTCTGTAAAGTTCATGATGAGGTGTTTCAATGTGAAGGGTTTCCCAGCAAAATGTTGACTGACAGCAGGGTTCCGTTTACGTCAAGAATTATGAATAATTAGGTAGTATTGTGTCTTGTGAATTCATTGCAAGGATTGGGAAACGGGATCTAGCAATGTCTTACACTTATCAGAGGAATTTCAGAGTGGTATCTTGGAATGTGAATGGTGAACATTGTGCTGTCAAGAGGAAGGTGATTTTGAGTAAACTAGGGGAGATGGGAGTGGATGTCGCGATGCTTCAGGAGACTCATTTGTTAGATGCGGATATAGATAAGTGGAAAAAGGAGTGGGTTGGTGATGTTTATGGTTCATCGTTCACTACTGGTTCTAGGGGTGTGTGTATTCTTTTTAGGAAGAATCTCCAGATCACTGGGGTGAAGTGTGTGAAGGATGGGGATGGAAGGATAGTATGTGTCACTGCACATATTCAGGATGCTCAGTATTGTTTCTGCAATATATATGCTCCGAATGGGGGTGATGGTAGTTTTTTTGTAGCTTTAACGCAAATGTTGCAGAATGTAAATGCGATTAATGTGATTTTGGGAGGGGACTTCAATGTGGTTTTAGAACCTGGACTTGATAAAAGTGTGGGGGGTGTGGACAATGCCAACGCTCTGAAAAGAACAGCATTAAAGAGACTAATTGATGAATGGAACCTCACAGATGTTTGGAGATTGCAAAACCCTTCTACGAGACAATATACTTTCTTCTCTGCAAGGCATAATGCTTATTCGAGAATTGACCTCTTTATGACCTCTGGCCTCTGTACACAATCATTCCAAAGGGGTAACATCAGATCACTACTTGTTTCGGACCATGCTCCAATCTCCATAGACTTGCGATTGACCTTCCCGGTTCCTAGGTCTAACACCTGGCGGATGAATGTCTCCCTCTTGGATGACGATGAAATTGTGGACAAAATTGTTCAAGAAGCGAGATTCTTTATATCTGTGAATTGGACTGGTGAAGTCAGGGTGGAGTTTGTGTGGGAAGCCTTCAAATCATATATGCGAGGATTGTTGATTGGTTTGTCCAGCAAAAAGAAAAAAATGAGAGATGCAGAAGTGAAAAAGCTTATTGTGGACATTCAGGATCTTGAGAGAAATAATATGCAAAACTTTTCAGATGAGACTATTAAAATATTGAAGCAGAAAAGGAGACGATTGGAAGATTTGTATTCTTCGAAGGCTGAGTGGTTGCTTTTTCGAACCAAAAGCAACTACTATGAAAAAGGAGAAAAATGTGATCGACTTCTGGCACATCGATTGAGGGTTATGGACAGTGGCAGATCTGTCAATGCAGTGGAAAGACAGGATTGGTTGGTGACTTTTGATCCTGTGGAGATTAATGCAGCATTTCTGTCGTATTATAAAACCCTGTACTCTTCAGAGATCAACTTATCTGAGCGTACAATTGGTCAATTCATTGATGACTGCCATCTGAAGTAAGTGAGTTTGGAATCCTTGGAGTGTATGGAAAGAGATTTGAACATGGAGGATCCCAGGTTGGCTGCTTATGCGCTGAATTCTGGGAAGTGTCCAGGCCCGGATGGGCTACCAGCTGAACTTTTCAAAATTTTCCCAGAAGAGGTGTTTGCTTTGATGCTAGAGATGCTGCGCGCCTCTTTGAGGAATGGGTGCCTTCCAAGTTCAACAAGACATGATTCAATCTCGGTTTTTCTGAAGGAGGGACGATCACCAGTGAAAACTGGCAGCTATAGGCCGATCAGTTTATTGAACACGGACAACAAGATTTTCGCCAAGGCGTTAGCTTTGAGGATTGAGAATGCGCTGATGGATATCATAGATGTAGGCCAATCTGGATTTGTAAAAGGCAGACATGTTTCAGAAAATGTGAGAAGATTGTTGCTGACACTGTATGAAAGCAAAGAGCACCATAATGATGTGGTGACGTTGTCCTTGGATGCTGAGAAAGCTTTCGACCGTATTGAATGGACATATCTTTTAAGTACATTGAAAGGCTTTGGTTTTGGAAATTACCATGATCGGATGGATAAGACTGCTGTATTCCCAGCCGACTGCTTGTGTTCGGACTAATGGCATGGACTCGGGCATTTTTGAACTTGGGAGAGGGACGAGGCAAGGCTGTCCACTGTCGCCAATTGTGTTTGTGATCGCCATGGAATTGCTGGCTGTGAGGATAAGAGAAGAGGATAGAATTGAGGGCGTACGCTTTGGTGCAGCCTCCCAGAAAGTTTGGTTGTATGCGGATGACATGCTGGTGGTGGTTCAGAATGTGGAGATCTCCATTCCTGTGCTGATGGAGTTGATCGATGTGTTCAACAAGGTTTCTGGATACAAGATCAATTGGACCAAGTCGGAAGCGCTGCCGGCATCAACCACTTGCACTGTTTTGAAGATGCAGGGTTTTCCCTTTAAGTGGTGTCCGAATAAGATGAGATACCTTGGGATTTGGCTAACGAATGATGTCTCGAAAATAATGGATGTCAATATTACACATGTGATTCAACCTTTGGAGGTGGACCAGAAGAGATGGAATGCACTTAAATTGAGTCTCTGGGGGAGAGTGAATGCCATCAAAATGACATCAACACCGCGAATCAACTATGTGCTCACTGTGCTTCCCCTGGACGTAAAGAAGGGCCATTGGCGGAAAATTGAGAGTTTAATCCAGTCTTTTCTCTGGGAGAACAAACAGCCACGCCTCAGCTTGTGGAAATTGCAGCTGCCCCAAGACTGTGGAGGTTTGGGGGTTCCTGACTTTGAGAATTATCATTTGGCCTTTGGAGCCAGGCATCTGGTTCCATTTATTGAAGATTCGGAGGATGTTTGGACGCTGGCGGAATCAAGTAGTTCTTCTCCGTTGCCGCCTAGGGCCATACTGTCCACGATGGATGGATCTGGTTATCGCTCATTTCCGCCGACAAGATTCCTGAGAACTTGTTGGAGGGAACTATGGAAGAAAAGTAAGCGTAAGGTATGTGATAATGATTACATCCCTATCTGGTTGAATCCAGGTATTTTGCTGAATGGGAGGCCGCTATTGTGGTTGAACTGGCTCCTGAGTGGTGTACTATGGCTGAGTGATCTGATGGAAGACGGCAAATGGATCAGCTATAGAAGACTTTCACAAATTAAAGATCTCAGAGACTGTACAGTGGGTGAATACAGAAAATTGAGAGGTTTGCTGCGGAACCAGAGAACTGTTGATGGCGGTGGTTGGCAGTTATGGCTACCTGAATATAAGACATTAGGTGGTATGGCGTCCAAAGTATATAGAAATCTGAGCCAACAGTACACGCCAGCAGAGGGGTTGTTAACTAAGTGGTCTGAGGTCCTTGGCTCTGATATGACTGTGGAGAGGTGGAGGTTTCTTTGTAAAAACGTAACTCTGACATCCATTAATCTTGGAGAACAATGCCGCCAAATCAAAATTCTTAACAGAGTGTTTTGGACTCCCCAGAGACTTTATGCGAGAGGGATGATTGACTCAGAGTCCTGTTGGAGGTGTAAGCATGATGTCGGCTGCTTTGAACACTTGATCTGGGACTGTTATGAACTGAGGACATTTTGGAGGAGTGTCACTGAGAAGATTAATGAGGTTCTATTACTGCAAGAGGATTTTGATTATAACACTATCATCTTGGGTGAGGATGATAAAGTGGAAGATCTCACTTATCCACAGAAATGCTGGTTTTTTAGGGCTGCAAATTCTGCGAAAAAAATTGTTTTGAGAAAATGGAAATGTGATGAGAGGCCGACCTGTTCAGAATGGTTGGAGGACTTGAGGCAAGTGGCCAGAATTGAGAAGGTTATCCTTCGCAGGAACAAAAAGTTGAAATTGTTTGATGATATGTGGGGTGGGTTTTTGGATGATATGTGATAATAAGTTGGCCTGTTTTGCTTTTTAGATTCTGTGAAGGTTGGGGTGGATATGGGGTGTGGATTCTATGCAATGAGTTCTACGATTACAATGCTGATATGTTTGTTGCTTGTATGTTTTCTATAAAATTCAATAAACTTAATAATTAAAAAAAAAAAAAGAATTATGAAGGGATTTTTGAGTAACATTGGCGTGGAGCATCACAATACCTCTATGATCCATCGCACCACAAATGGGGTGGTTGAGAGATTTAGCAGGACGTTAATGTGGAGCATCAGAATGGCTGTGCAAAGGGGTAAAGATTGGGAAGAGAACATAAGGAAAACAGTACATCAGTAGAAACTGTCTCTACATGCCAATACAAGGTTGAGGAAAGCAGCCACCATGGTGTGTCCTCTGTGGTTGGGGAGGATGGCATTTGTGATGAGGGCTGGGGAGGTGTTCAAAGGACGCATGATTGGCAAGAATGAAAGGCTGAGGAGAGGTATGATTATGAGAAGAAGGTATGCCTCACCAGGGTGGAAGAAGGTGAGGAAGCATGGTTTGCAGGCTGGGCAGTGTGTTAAAGGGTGAGAGTAAACTCAAAGGACCAGTGGAAGCGAGGAAAGTGTTCGGGGATGCTGTGCAACTGGAGGATGATAGGGTGTGGAATGACGGCACGATTGCCAGAAGGTGTGAGAGTATTGACAGAAGGTGAGTTAAGTGTTACTAGATTTTTGTTATGACATTTTTAGGAAGGGAGGTGTGTTTGGTGTGTCTTTACACATGTGTATGTTGTACATAGATGTTATTAATTGCATACAGTTGTGGGCAGCATTATTGAAATGGCCTGCATTCACCAGGTTGCTGTAAGGTGTTTACCAAGTTGTCCGTCTGCCTGGAATGTTATCATGGTAAATGTTTACCAAGTTGCCAGGCAGCCTGGACAGTTATTGCAGCTTCTTAGGAGATGGCATCCCTGCCCAGAGTTCCAACCATGGGTATACAGCAGCCTGCCCACGGAAGTTAAGACAGTTAGGCAGCCCTTTGTTGCAGGAGGACCTCTTATCTCTGTATCATAAATACAAAGTGTAAACCATTCCCTGGAGTGTGCCTGTTGATCTCAACAATATACGACCGGAAAGGTTGTGCTGAAAAGCAACATGTGTGTATTTTTGAGGCATATAATATAGTTTAGAGAACAATTGATTAATATTGACTTAGCCGCTCTAGTAAACCTCCAACGTATCCCTGTTGTTTCCACGAAATACTATGCCTCCCAAATCTGTGCAAACCTTTAAGCTTTCCCATTACATTTGCTGCACTATAATCTTCGTACGATGCCAAGCTGACATTTGAATCATCATTTCGATCGGAACACGCTGTATATTTTTCAGTTATCCGCTGTTGCTGGGTCGTACACTTCGGTTCATGGACGATTAACACCTACTTTCCCTCACAGAGTGTTGGTGTGGCACTCGCGGCTGCTTGCCAAACTCCCAATCAGGCTGCCCTATATGTGTTCCGACTGCAGGCGTTGCCCCCGCTGTCATTTATGATTGTCCAGTACATGTAATATCAGAGCAGGCGTTATTTTTGCTTCCAGTCAGTTGGTACATGTTGCATATTATATACATTATGTCGGAAATGTTATCTTACTACAGATTTCATTTAAATGTGATATGCAGAAGATTCAAACCCACCTGCTGATGACCAGGACTAACAAATATAACATTAAAATAAACATCTACGGTGCCACTTATTCACCTGATCAATTACTTACATGGATCTCACGTACACGGGCACATCTTTTGCACTAGTGAAAGACATTCCCAGTTTAAATATGTATGGTTTAAATCCATGGTTTACTTCTGTAACATGAGACCAGATGTTCGAGAAAGTGATCCGCATGCACATGTCCTGTCTCATGATGCAGCTCATAGTGGAGTAGCAGGACTTCTGTTCAGCTCCTTAGTTTGCTTGCATGCGACCTGCACATGGAATACCTCATCTGCCTACAGATGTGAAGGCGTGTTTCGAAAAATGTAACCATTGTAAAATGTTTTGAAAAATGTAAAAAAAAAAAATGTTTTTTTCAAGATATGTTCTTTAAATATAATGAATGATGAATACAATGTATACGACACGCTTTTCATCTATTGCTCCTCTTTACTAGCCTAAAGGTATATCTAATAACTAGTGAACTACTACAACGTTAGATTAGTAAATTAAACTAGTCCCAAATTATCAGTAAAGAGCTTTCTAGCATCAGGAAAAAAAATACTTTTTCAACATTGTGTGCATTTCAATAATAGTGCCATGTGTCCTGGCTCCTTGCCCTCCCTGCATTTTTCTTAGCCCTCCTTATGTCTCCCTTTTTCTCTACTATTTTCCTCTTTGTCCACACTTTGGCGTTTGTAACCCAAGTGCTGCACTAGCCTTGGGACCCAAGCATTCTGTACACTTTACATGACGATTTAAACTGGTGTCATTCTTAGAAAATAATGGTCTCAGTTTCTGATAATGAGATGAGCAAAATGAAGTATTACTGTGTGTTTAGCAAGACAGACAGCAAGCAGCCTGTTGGCACTCTTGTTCAAAGGAGGTTTGCCAGGCATTTCGGTGCTGGACTGCCCTTGTGGGTGGTACAAAGACTGATATGCAAATGGGTATTCCTCCTTTGTGAAAAGTAAAGTGAGCAAAAATCAGACACTCAAAGTGGGTACAAATCACAGGAACAGGTTATCATGCCATGTTCTTTCAAGAGACGGGCGCCTGCTACCTTTTCATATTTTTGCAAGGAATTTGGGATTGGTCACCCTAAATTACCTGGGGGAACCCAAACATGGACCCCTTGCTCACTGAGCTCAGAGAGGCACTGCTCCACCTCAATGATAAGGCCTGACTAGGCCAAAGCATGTGTCTGCGGTTGCTGTTGGCACTCTTGTTAAAATGAGGTTTGCCTGGCATTTCGGTGCTGGACTGCCCTTGAGGGCGGGACAAAGACTGATATGGAAATGGATATTACTCCTTTGTGAAAAGTACAGTGAGCACAAAGTTGTGGATGCAGACTCTCGAAGTGGGTAAACACCACAGACCAGGTAATCATGCCATGTTCTTTCTAGAGAGGGGCGCCTGCTACCTTTTTCGTATGTAGACAGCAGCCTAGCATTAAACTATTCCCAATCCACTAACCCAGAACTCCCTCTAGATGCGCTCCTTAAATGACCACCAGATGATTGACTCCACAATGTCGAAAGGCACTTACCAGGCCTACCGGCACACTATTACCACCTTATATAGAGGAAAAAAAAATACTTTGTCTCTAGGGATTAGTCCTCCATTTATGTCAATGTCCATAGGGCATCACATGACTACCATTTCTGGGTAAAACATGGCAGCGATAGCGTCTTCTGGTTGCCTTCTGTTTACATTCTCCTCCTGCAAAGGGCATATATCTCCACCCACATGAAGGCATCTGCTGCAGATGTGCAGCTCGTTGTGCAAAACAGTTTAGAGCCGTGAGATCCATTGCTTTCGAGGAGACGTATTTGCCCTATTGACCACGGGCTGGCTAAATGTACAGAGTCTGCAATTTCAGTGTGTCTGCACAGTTTGATACAATGGCAATCAGCACCACCCAGTGCCAATATTAATGGGGTACCCTAGCCAAGATCCACTAAGAGTTAAGGAAAATAATAAACACTACGGGCACAAGTGTGGTGATACAGCAATGTGCTTTGAAAGAAAGGAAAAACAAATCCCACTTTGTTGTTTTCTTTTGTCAAGGAAGTTCTTATCAGACCAGACCATTTCCACTCCCGATTCATGATCCAATTCACCCACATGTCCATCATATAGTTTTAAAATGTATTTATTTTACTGAGGTGTGCACCCTTCCACCCTGGCTCCTTGATGTTTCCCCTATGCTTGCTTAGACAGCGGATACATCAATTAACCTATTATATTCTCTGTTTTTCACGAGGGACACCATCATGACCCTCCTTTTTTAAGGCCCCTCTTCATCTATTCAAGCCTTTCTTCTGATAACCAGCCTTCCTCACATTCTAAACAAAGGAAATCATACTGCGCGGTAAAAAGCCACATTAACTTCACCACTTCCAATTGCATCATTAGACAACTGCAACTGGTACATAGTAAGGCAACCAGTATGGTACTGAGCCTGTACACAGGAGACAACGTCTCTGTATGGTAGAAAGACATTCACTGGCTCCCACTTGAAAATACAGCGTGAGATTTCACGCTGGTGTATAGTCCACCAACCCATCTGGTACAGTGGGCCCAAAAACCTAACAGAGAAACTAAGATGGTACTCACCAGTTATATAAGGGAACACAGAGCTGGCATCAAATGTAGCGAGTTCGGTCACAAGGAATCAATAGCATGGAACAAATATTCTCTGCACCTCAGACTTGCATTTTCTAATGTCAGTTCAAGAAGGATTGAGAATAGGTGCCGTTCCACAAAGTCTACCATGAGCGATCCAAGCAGTCCCGAATCCAAAGCACTCTGCATCAGGCCCCTGAACAATGGCACCATGCCTCTCCAGATGCTCTATGAATCCCAAGGATCAGATCCAGAAACCAAGCATGTACTCCTGAACCAATATGTCTTACTGGCAATCAGATCAGTAATTCATTATTTATAGGAACCCAACAGCTCCAACTCTTTTACACCTGGAATTTGAGATCTTTGCACACACTCTCCAATGATGGAAATTCACTGGAGCTATGTCTTGGCATTTTCCCCACACTCAGAAGTGGGTGTCTCTGCATGACACATTGGCCCTCATTACGACCTTGGCGGAGAACCATGGTGCTATGAGCACCATGGTCCATGGCGCTAAGTTGCCAACTCCGCCATGGTGGTTGGCGGACTTACCGCCCCATTCCGACCTTGGCGGGGCGGTAAGTCCCCAATCCCCATTTACCCTTCCCCATTCCCATTTTTGCCCCATAGGGCATAATGGGAGTGGGGAAGGTGTTAATTACGCCACCGTAAATTACGGTGGCGTAATTAACATCAAGGTCCCTTAGCGCCATGGATTTTAACGCCTGCAAAAAGCAGGCGTTAAAATCACCATGGCGCTACGGGAACTCGTACTCAGGCGGTAAGGGTCGGCGAAGTTTGCGCCGGCGTAAACCCCTTACCGCCTGGGTCGTAATGAGGGCCATTGTAAACAACTACCAAATAAACACATGAATGTGAGGCATCTCCTCCACCCACTGCTAATTTGTAAATTATGGAGCTTACTGTGTATATGTGCAAGCGATCCATTAAATTACAATTCCCTTTGTTCAAAATCCTATTAGGATGATCAAACACATCCTTGTTTGCAAGAATTGTCCTGAAAACAAAAAAAATGTTTAGGTGAATAAGCGTGCACAGGTTTCACATCGTGTTGCCCCGGTGTTAGAACTTAATCAATGACCCATAACCCCTAAATGCCTGACTGGTTGGATGTACCACCAGGGAAACAAACCAGGCGTCAGCAGATTCATTGTGGATACACATTACACCTAGTACACAAATGCATTTATTGAATTGGTTTTAGTCATAAGGCAAACATTGCAGTAGTGCTAATCTCAGGCTAAATGGGACTTGCACCTGCCAAGTGTCTGCTCTCTGGGCTCAGGTTGTGTGACCTTTCCATGTGTTTCAATTATGTCTAACACATTCTGATGACATTAATGCCTTCAGGAATGCTTTGCTTTGCCATATTATGAACTGCAAAATGTGGATTCTGGTGTGTCGGCCCACCAAGGTCTCTGACTGCTGCCTGTATTAATCCAGTCACATTCTACATACCAAAACAAAATACACATACTAGCTGAGCCACCCACTCATGGCAATTTAACACCAGACACCAGACATTTGAACACTACATCTCTATTGCCAACCTATAAACCACACCATAAGAAAATATATCCTAGCACCATGGGCACATGACTCTACACAAACCTTTCACACAGACCACCTAGAAACTGAACCCCTTGTAGAGCTTAGGGTATTTCCGGTCTACATGCATCAACTGAAATGTTGATCGGTCTTGCGTTTTCACTTCTCTCCACACTAACATCACCCGTCCAGCTCTCTTTTAGATTCTGGAAACCATGCATGGAAGTGGAGCATGACATAAATCCCAATAACATAACATATCACAGCAAGCACTAATGCAACACAAGTTCATGCCTTCAAAATAAACATGATGGCAGAACTGATCATATAAAATAAAATGCATGTAATCACTATAGCCAAGATTCTGAAAGGTGTTCTGTGAACCAGTGTCCTTACTGCTGCAAAATCACATTATAAACCATGCCCGTTCGCAATTCCATCTGTGTGCCTGTGATGGTTTTTAATGAATCAGCCTGTTTAAAATACATGCAGAGGATGTGACATCCATACTGCATAATAATTCTTAACAGGCTGCGCTTACAATTAAACATGATGCACTCCTCTTTAGCCTGTATTTGTATATTTGTATATTTGAATTTGACATTCCCCCTGAAAAGACTGGAGGAGCGAAGATAGCGATAAGGAGTGTAGAAAGAGAGAAGAGAAGCAAGCAAGTCTGGGGAAAGCCCATAAAGACATTCAAAAACTAAACAAAGAAAGTGAAATTTAAGTTGGGAATGAAAGAATTGCCAACCAAGAGAGACAAGAGATGGAGAGATTGAGTCCTGATAGGAAAGAAGACAAAGTAAATGAATAGAAGTGTGATAGATTGATTTGAGAGAGACAAGACATGAACAAGGAAGGCCAAAAAGCGTGACAGAACAATAAAATAAGCGAGAAAAAATTAGTGAAGAAATTAGAAGTTTCATGGCATGAAAGGTGAGAAAGGGATGAAGTGTGTGGATATTATAGAGATGGAAATGACAGGATCGAGATGTGAGAGAAATAAGGTGAGCAAAGGAAAGGTTAGAATCAAAGTGAAGACCAAGATTACATGCAGTAGGAGAAATAAGAAGAGTGGAGGGAGGAAAAGAAATGGACAGAGGAGGGGGATGTGGAGGACGAGTGTTAGCAGGAAAGAATAAAACCTCAGTCTTCCCTGCATTTAAAGTGAGGCAATGAGAGGCTATCCAAGATTTGATGGCAGAAAAACATGTTGAAAAAGTGAGATGGATGTCAGGAGTGAAGGACGACAAAGATATAAAAAGTTGAGTATCATCAGCATAGAAGTAATGTGATAGTTCAAAGGAAGAAATTTTAGTAGCAAGTAATGAGGTATATAAGGAAAATAGAAAAGGACCCAGGACTGACCCTTGAGGGACGCTGTGATCAAGAGGAAGAGGTGTAGAAGTCTTGCCACCCCAGGAGACAGGAAACGTTTGATTAGATAAGTAAGAGGAAAACCAAGGTAGAACAGAACCCCGAAGACCAAAGGAAGAGAGTGAGTCCAGAAGCAGAGTGAGGCATTCTGTGGCAGTCAGCAGAGTCTGTCTATCGTGCCTATTGAGGAGGAGCCGGTCTGTACCGAATTTCTAAATCTACCTTCCACGGCTGTGGAGTGAGGCTACGAGTGAGGCAGTCGGTGGCAGTCCATGCGAGGACTGCATACTCATGAGCAGGAGACTTCAGAAAGGTAAAGTTGTCCTGGTGTATATTTATAAGTTGCATTGCAGCATCGTACTAACCGTATAAACGATTGTACCTACAATTGTACTTTCACATAATTCACAGTCACTGAGCTGCAATCACCCGACCCCCTCAAAGGCCCAGTTCCCATACACAAAAGTGTTCCTGACTTTAGTTTTTCACATTTGAATTGTTTGGCTAAACTTGAGTGGGGACTGCGGGCGTGGCACCTCTGACCCGCTCAACAACTTTGTCTTCTTAACCAACCTGCTCCAACGCTCACCTGACAATATCACTACCCATTCCAGAGCTGGTGTGGAGTACGAAGGAGTCCGGGCGGAGACATATGTGGAATACCCTCTTTAGTGATTGACGGGTGTTAACAATGAGTCAGCTTAGCATTCTGAAACTTGAAGCAGGTGGAGCATCAAAATAACAAGATAGGACTGGTGCAGTGTCCTCAGGAGTTGCAAGGTAGTGTATCCTGCCCCTATAAGTTTCCTTGAGCAGCCTCGTATAATGGTTTCTGGGACGGGTCAGCAAACCCGACAATGAGCTAAGGCAGAATTACTAGTCGATACGGACTCACAGTCGCTATGTCTGCCAACCCATGCACTAACGAAACTGACCACAGCTGACGTAAAACCAGAAAATAAACTGTATTCCACCCAGTTGAGCAAGTCGCAGGTAAACAGAGGCCTGCAATTTGATACATTAAGGGAAGTTATACATCGTTCCACGCTGGAGTCGGTTTGTCTGGAGGCCCACAGAACAAGAAAATGATGCATGTTCATGCATAAAATACACAGATTGTGCAAAAGAAAAAAGATCTCGAATTGAACATCAAACCTGTTACAGCCTTGATTCCGGAACAACGTGTAACAGCAAAAAAAACAGCTCAAACAACATTATAGGAATTGGGTCAGAAATTATCAAGCACAAATTGTACAAAATGGTGGTGAGAACACGCTCAAAGCTCTAAGCCAAAGGAACACTAAAGATCTATGGAACCTAATAAACTATAAGGAAGATCAAAATACAAGATTGATCTCTGGTGTACCTGAAGATGCATGGGTGACTTACTTTCAAAATCTTTATAGTAAACCAACCGATATAAGGAGAGAAGAGGTACCAGCCCCAACTATAGCCTGGAACCTATCCTGGGACAGCAAAGAAATCCTGAATCACATTCTAAATGGCTCAAGAGCTCCTAGCCCAGATGGCCTCAGTAATGTGATCATTAAAAAACATCCAGTTCACTGGGCGGACATCTGTCTCAAATTATTCAACATCATCAAACACTGTGCCTTGGTTCCAAAGACGTGGAAAATCATGACATTCATTCCTATCTATAAACGGGGAAGTAGGAACACACCCTCAAATTACCGACCAATTGCCTTGTTAGAACCCTTGGGCAACATCTTTGCTGCTTTCCTTCAAAAAAAGAACTAATAGGGCCTCTAAGAATGGCCAATTTAACTCAAGACAAAGAGGCTTGACGAGTAGAGCGCTCGCTTTGACACCCGTGCAGAGCCTGCTATCGCAGGTTCGAATCCCGGCAGGGCCAAACTCAGCCTTTCATCCTTCCGAGGTCGATAAATGACCACCACACACCGTGGGTAATAATAATCAGCGCTCAGATACCTGAGGGTTCGTAGCGCTATATAAATGCCAAATTATTATTATTATTATTAAGAATGCTGGAACAAATGTCCATTTACTGTTGCTAAACTGTTTAAAACATGAAGCATTGAGGAAAAATATCTGCACCTATGTGATTTTTGTGGATTTACAATTATCTTTTGATACAGTAAATCGAGAGAAACTCTGGGAACACTTGACATCGTGGAACTGTCCTAGAAACATCAAAGCTTTATACTCCCAGACTTCGATCCAGGTGCGGCTATCACAAGAAGGTGTGATGTCAAAAACAATCCCTACAACAAATGGCTTAAAACAAGGTTGCCTCTTGGCGACCACGCTATTTATTTTATACATGTCAGACCTGGGAGAGACTCAAGTAACATCAATTGGAGACCCGCCAAACCTGAATGCCAACAGAATTATATACATATCATATGCAGACAATATTGTTCTGCTTGATAAGACAGAAGTAGCCCTCCAAAAAAGACTGCTAGCCCTAGAACGATGCAAGGAGCTAAATAACCTAAAAATCAACACAAAAAAACACAAGTTATGGCATTCATGCAACAACCGAATCCAAGGAAGAAGGAATTAATTACATTAATGAAAGGGAAAAAGCTGTTCCCAGTAAGCACAGTGAAGTAACTCCGTGTTTGAGTCAACTGATAAGAAATAGACACTGGATGGGTGGAACATCTAAAATTCAAGTGCCTTTAGCTAGCTCGCCAAGGACTAGCTATTCAAAATAAATATTGATACTCTTTAAAACCTTTGATGAATTTTTACCTCCGAAAGGTAATAGCAATCCTGACATACGGGAGCAAAACAGTATTGAATATATCTCGTCAAATCTGGTCCCGAATAGAAGCTATTTTGTGGAGAAAAATACTGTCACTACTGGCTGCCTTCCCAATGCCAAGAATGAGATTCGAGCTGGCCCTACAATCTTTGGCTTCAATAGTCAAATGGAAATGCATGGATCTTTACAGGAAAACACTCACAGGTGACAAGATTCCTTCAATTGACATTTTGCGTGACAAGATAAACTCATCAAACATCTCATGGAAGAAAGCTTGCATACAATTTATGGAGAAAGCAGAAAAAACCAGGGAAATGTTAATTAATTGCCCAATTAAAGCTAAGATCAAAAACCAATGAAACTCTTGGATCAGCACATTAACAAAAAAAGCGAAATACCAAATGGACATACATTCTAAGGTGGAATCATGTGCATTGAAGCAAATGCCACAATATCTTATTCTGTTTCCGGAACTGCGCATAAGAGACATGAGAAATGGGATAGCCAAGCCAAATCAGACACTCTATTGATCTGTGAAATGCCCTGTGAATTGAATGTCTGAGCATGAAGTAGTTGCCACATAGAGCTGGAATTTTTGTTCTTCATTGCTCATAACATGACTTCACTGTCATGTTGAAAGAAAAAAGCCCTTTTGCTTCTAAGCCAATTCTTATATCTGGTTTTAAGGATGGAAAGGTCACGACCACAGGAGGGAGAATTCAGCCGTATGTTTTTCCGCACTCTGCGATAGTCGGCCTTTGTTGATTAAATAGACAAATCGAAAGAATGTCGATGTCTGGCATTCAACTTTCTCAGAGTAGTAAGAGTATTGGCAAAGGGGCTCAACAAGTCAGAATAGTGGATATAATGTGAGGATTGTACATGGTATTCAATACTATGTTTGAGAGATGACAAAGAGGACAAATTCTAGTGCACTCGAGATCTGGCAGAGTTGGTAAGAAGTTCAGGCAAAAAATACTGGTTTTCCTCGTAGGAATGGGACCACTGAATGCTCATGGAAAGTAGATGGTGGTCACTATAAGTTAAATCCATGATGGAAAGGCTGTCTATGTGTTGAAACAGGGTAGCATCGACATAAATATAGTCGATGATGCTCGAACTGGTTCCTCGATGCCACGTGCAACGAGGGGGGATGTCGCCTGGGACCGCCCTGTTGACCATATGAAAGTTGCGTCTCATCATGAAAGAGGACCACATAGAAGTTGACTGATTTGAGCGAGCTTGGTTCCAGCAGTCAAGATTTATGTCGCCCAGAACAATTGTGTGTGAGATATGAGGAGTTGTCAAGATTGTGTCAAGAATAGAAGCCAAACCATCAAAAAAGGTCTCATCAGTTTGTCCGAGAGGGTTGCGGTAGATGTTAACCAATGCAATTGTAAAAGTGTGATGGCTAATCCCACCAATTGGATATGGGCTTGCACTGAAGCCCAGGGTGAGACTGAAAGGCCTATCTGAGAGTTAACTGCGACTAATAGGCCCGAGTATAGACTGCCCTTAGTGGGGAGTGCTGGGAGTAAAGTTATATCAAAACCATCCCATACTGGTGGAGTAAGTATGGGATGGTTTTGATATAAACCATCCCATACTGGGATGGTTTATATCCCAGTATGGGATATAAACCATCCCAAGTTTCTTGAAGGGCTACAATATGATAAGACTGAGAGAGATGGGACATAGAAATATGTAGGTGTGCATTGCCTCGGGTATTCCAACTGGCAAGTTTCAAAGATGATGAAATAGAAACATTTGGTGGTTAGGAAGGGCAATAAGAAAGTGGTGTGGAAGAGTTAATAGATTTGTGAGAAGTGCCTTGGTAAATGTTAACTTTAGTCTTAGAAGGTTGTAATAGATGTGAGGTAGATTCCGGATCTAAAGCTAGGAGAAAGCCTAGTTCGAAGAGTTGCATCGCCAGATTGTATTCCAGACTAGGCCCGACGGAATACGAAGTCTAACCACAGAAAAGCAAGGATCTGAAACAAATTCAATTTGGTCTATATCATGAGTCGTGATATCGTGTAAATCTTCAATGTCTCCGAAGATGTTTAAGACACTCGCATGATTGAGATCGTATTTGGGGAAATTTCCCTCTCGACACTTGAGAATAAAAGAGTGAGAGGGGATGCGAGTGGACACTGATACTTTAGGCAAAGATTTGGTAAATTAATTTACAGTGGTGTTTTTTGAAGAGGTCAATCTGAGACACGAGGGCAATGCAATCTCTTCATCATGTATTGCTTGAGCTGAGACAAGATGCGATGGGCACTCAGGATCAGCATGATGGGCCTTGGAAGGGCCAATCGCGAAGCTAGATAAGCATCAACACTGGCTTTTAAATCTGACAAGGCAGAACGAGAGGAAGTTTGTATTTGGGATGTGGATGGTGCAGAATGTTGTGAGAAGGTAACATGTTTTGAGGGAGGAGGAACACTTTCTACACTTTGAGCATCAGCTTGAGAAACAGTGGCTAGATCGAGTGACCAAGAGGTCATGGAGTTTATAGGGTCAGCCGGCATCTGTAGGTGAGACAGTCGTGTGGCTAAGTAAGCATCGATGCTAGCTTTATAATCAAAATGAGTGTCTAAAATAATAGGATTAGTTGGAAGAGTCGAGGAGATAGAAGAAGTTTGAGAAGTTGTGGATGGTAATTGAGAGTGAACTGGGTGAGAAAAGGATAAGTGAGGAGGCGCCTGATGATAAGGGAATGAACTAATTGACTTAATGGAGAAAGAGACGCTAAGTTGGTAGCACCAGAAGGTAATGAATGAGGCTTTGGGGATGGAGCCGGGCATGTCATGCTGTTTGAACTGGGTAGGATTTGGGGTTGGGGAAACATCATCGAAGTCGTAGGAGCCGAGGAAGATTTGGCAGATTGGCCTAAGGCTTTAAAAAAGGCCGTAAGGGTGTGTTTAGAGTGTTTTACGCCTGTCAAATTTTTTGTTTTCTTGGTGATGGGGCAGCATCTACGATTTGGTGGTTTGATAATGGGTATGGATTTGTCAGCTGGGGCCGACGGAACCTCGGAAGACAAAATTGGGGGAGAATAACTTGAGGAAGGGAGCAGGAGTGGAAAGAGTGTAAGAGCATCGGGAGTTGGGGCAGGGAGAGGGATGGAGGCTGGCTCAACAGATGGAAAAGGAACAGTCATGGGCTCAGGAGGGGACTGTTCAAGAGCAAGTATCTGAGGTGAGTTGGAGGAAAGCTCGGGGATGTTGTTGGGACAATCGAGAGTTGAAAGAACAGGAACAGCTGTTGCATGCTGGGAGGCAGGATGCAGAGGAGATGAAGAGGTCACCATGGGTCTAATCACACCTGGAATGGTGGGTAGATGAGTGGTCAATGGGACAATGAAACAATCTGAAGAAGGATCATTGGATTGTTGCATATTATCGACGAAGGCCTCTGGGCAGTTAGGTGGCAAGGTTTGTGTGTGAGCCACAGAAAAGTTAGTAGGCGGTATGGGGGCCGGGGGAGAACCATGTGCATGCAGCCATTTAGCAAGTTCTTCAAAAAGAGAAGACTGATTTGCAAGCTTGTGGTCAATAGTATCATACAATTTGCTCATAGTAGAAATTGCAAGGTTGATAGAGGTAAGGGCAGCTTGAATGAACGCAAGTTGTTGAGGCAATGCAGTTGAGGGCCTTCTCTGCGGCGCTCTGGGAGTGGGCAATGCAAATGAGTGAATACATGACGAAGATCGAATGGCTGAGGAGTGGATGGAGACTCCTGTGGAGGCTTCGTTAGAGATCACAGAGATTGGGATGGAACTTGAAGATGCATGAATGGAAATATCAGATGCATTGGGGTGCAAGGAGGGGAATTGAATTGGAGAAGGAATAAACGGTTTGCTTGGTACCAATGGATGAGGACGGACCGAGTTCAACATAGTGACATCGGACAGTTGATGTGTGTTCGTGAAAACCTGCAGGGTTTTGTAACCAGGGGATGGTTGATTGATAATGGAAGATAAAACATTAGGGTCAAGGCACTGTGGCCTTGAAGGGTGGTTCAGATGTCACAATTGACAGCTTTCAGTCGGCACAAATGGGAAAGGAAATTTAGATGGTAAGACTAGTCCACTGGGACGATGCGCTATAAGAGGAGTGAAAAATCTGGGTGATTGAGCTGCACTCTGTCCACATGCAGCCAGATTTAAGAGAGCACAAGTAGTATCAGGCATGTTCGAAGTAAGCTTGTAAGTATGAAATACCATCAATCAAAGATTAATCAAAGCGTCAAATGATAGTAATCTGACTTCTCCAAAAGGCTCAAATTTAGCAACTAACTAATTTGTTCAGAAGAAAAAAGAAAAGGAAAAATTGAATAAGAAACAACAACAATAAAGGTATAGTAACAACCCAGTCAAACAAGATAAAACCATAAACTAACATGTATAGCATATATAACAATCATGAAGAAAACATAAAGCAAGCATGTAGTTAAATAGAAAATTAGAAAAATAAAATAAAATTAGAAAAATAAAATAAAAATAATTAAAGATAATTGAAGATAAAAATGATTGCCACAGACCGCGGTGACGCAACAAAGCGGTACTTATACAGGTACTTGCCCGCGTGCGCGCACGCTGTGCGCCAGCAATCTGTAATTAGATGGATAGCGATAGGCTGAGGAGAGAGCCATTCCAGGTAAGACTGAGGAGGGCTCCACAAAGAAAATGTCAATCACTACAGCCTCGCAGTGGTGTTGAAACAAAATGCTGAAAAACGCTGAAAAACGCTGAAAAACGCTGAAAAGAAAAAATAGCCAGTGTCAGTAGATGCAGCAAGTTGGTGTCACAACACATGTGCTATATGTCACAAAGAGTCATCTTTGAATAGTTAAGCAGGATCCACAGTCCACGAGTCCAAAGGGCTTCAGAAATCACAAAACCAGCATTGCAAGCGGGAAAGCAGTACTTATACCTGTACTTACCCGTGTGCGCGCACGCTGTGCGCGTGCGCCAGCAATTTGTAATTAGATGGATAGTGATAGGTTGAGGAGGGAGCCAATCCGGGTAAGACCGAGGCAGGCTCCACAAAGAAAATGTCAATCACTACAGCCTCGCAGTGGTGTTGAAACAAAACGCTGAAAAACGCTGAAAAACGCTTTGAATAGTTAAGCAGGATCCACAGCCCACGAGTCCAAAGGGCTTCAGAAATCACGAAAGCAGCTTCCTTTTTATGCTGCATCCAAACAAAGTTGTGCTTCATTTGTTTCACTAAACAACTTAGGGCCCAATTCATAGAATGTTTTGCATGCTGAAAAGTGACTTTGCACCTAAAAAGCGCACTTTTCCGCACATAAAACTCCTTTGACCGATTCATGCATTTGTCTTTTCATGATGTTGCATGACTTTGCACGGGACCATCATGACTTTGCGTGGTGTTAAGCACTTTGCGCAACACACCACGCAAAGTGTGGGACAGGCCTGAGCAAAGAAACAACTGGGGGACAGAACATGCATATTTCCCATTTACCCCACAAAATGAGGGAGAATGAGGCTTAACAAAGTCGTTTTGAGAGACGCGCCACACAAATACATCTCATGCTCAGTGAAGTGCAAACCTAACCTAATTCATGGATTTCAAAGTGCTACTTCATATCAGGAAAATTCACATGCAAACTTTGTGATCTTACCGCCACATGATAGGAGACGCAACGTGCAAAGGACCAACACGCAAACAAAATGTATATAAAGCACGCAATGCACACCATTCAAACTTCACTCTGCCAGGACGAATTCAGCTATAGTGTACATGTCCATAGAAGGTGAAAGGGGAGGAGGAGGATGGTGAGTCACAGGATTTCCACCTACGTACAATGCTCTTTGGAATGCCAGATGATGAGGTGTAAGCAAGGTACAGATTACTTCCCCATGTCACCCTAGACGTGGTCAGTTAGTGGCAGGAAGACCTTGCATCACCCACCATCTGCTCCCATGTGCACAAACTCCTGGAGATTGTGTTGATATCCCTACATTTCCTAGGCACATGCTCTTTCAAGCACACCACTGCCATTGTTGGGGGCATATCGCAGTTCATGCAATCCCGGTGTCTACACCAGGTATTGTGCTGCATCACGTGCAATATACGTGTGCATAGACACATATACATGCCACACACGGCAGGTAATGCAGGGAGTGTGCCAGGAGTTTTATACCATAGCACACTTCTCGCAGGTACTCAGAGCCAGTGATTGTACGCATGTCATGCTACAGTCCCCCCAGCCTCCTCTGAGTGACTGAGCACATTTACCACAGCCGGAAGCATTGGCATTCAATCAATGTGCAGGCTTTATGCAACACAAACAGAGTCATCATGCATGTCACCAGTATACCAGGCCCTGGCATCAGGAACCTTTGGCAACACCGGGCTCATCAGTGAGTATTACCTGTTATACACATGCATGCAGTCATGTGACACACTGAATAACAGACCATTAGAATGAATGCTAAAACAACCATTTACACATCTACAGGGGGCAGTTCCTACCCACTTTCACCATTCCAGCTCATGCCATTCTGGAATCCTGCCACAAAACCTGAGGCAAGGTACAACACAGCATGCATAGCCACTGGGGGCACCGTGGAGCACACATTTGGGGTGTTCAAATCATATTTCCACTCCCTTGCTCATTCTGGCGGGATATTGCTACATGCCCACCATTAGTATGCAAAATCATTGTGGCATCTTGTATCCTACATAATGTTGCCACACGGTGTGGCATACCAGTAGACATGCAGGAGGGACATTTCCCTCAGCCACAGGCACCGTACATGCTGGCCAAAGGGCAAAGGGACAGGATGCACATAATTAGCCACATCCCTGGTGCCCTTCAATGATGAATTGGCCCAATCCATCTTTCTCATAACAACACCCTAAGAATGTGTGTCTTTGAGGAAAACTGTGTCTGTCCATACCCATAAAAAAAACTTCACCAACCACTGATCCAGTCATAGCAAGTGGAAAAAAAAACAGTATACATGTAGCTCACACAAAGCACACAGCACAATCTCTTTCACATGCTCACCACCATCAATTGTGCATGCAGACCCCCAACAACACACAGGAGAACAAACGAAGGAAGGCACAGCATATGAAGTAAGCAGTAACTTACAACTCTGAGGACTGCCCTGGCCAGCCTAGGTGTGTCTCAGAACAATATACAGTTGGAATGGTCACCCCATTCCCTGACAAAAACATTGCTCACAATACACATCTACATTTAAATAGTCATACAGCCTGAAATAAATTGCAAGTACAGTTTAAGAAAGATGCCCATCTCATCTCACATCTTTCCACTTGAGAGCCTGCTCCAGCTGTACCCAGGAATGTATCCATGCTCCATCCTGTAGGTGTCCAAACCAGCCTACACTGCTGAGGTGTTGCCTGCAGGCATTCCACAGCCCTGTGTCCTTGTATAGCAGCAACTATCTCTCCTAGCAGAATGCCTCAGTAGAAAAAAATAACACAAGGTCAGAGCAGGTAAAACATCCATGCACCCAATCACACTGCACCCTGTGGCCCCCTGAGTGCCATGTAACAACTGCAAGCAATGACTCACCAACCTCCCATCACCATGTCTCCGCCAGACCCAAGCAGCTGGACCTGCTCACGTCAGGCCAACGCAATGAAAAACACCACACTTAGTGGCAGAATCCCCAACCACAACACCTCCAATGCCTGCCACTGTGGGTAGCCGAGAGCTGTGGTTACAGATGGCACGCGTCCCGTTTTTCACCCGTGGATTACATAAATCTGAGCCCATAAGCACACTAAGCACCTACAATATAGATCAAGAGTAAAAGAAAAAGAATCAAAAATAAAACAGAAGTGAGAGACAAAGTGAAAAATCCAAGTCAGGCAAAAGGAATCCACTCTACAATCACCCTGTATAGGGGGATACGTACTCAATCAACATATACATTTGCTGCTTGATGAGATTATGTGTACTAATCCAGAGGAGAATTTCAATTGGATATGAAAACGGTGTCCATGTTTACAATTGACCAGACCAACTAGGTTAGATCTGAGGCACCTACGAGGGATTAATCCCACTACATCTTCCATATCTCTGAATATTAGATACAGAGAAGATGTGGCTCACTCCAGTCCACAAGAGGCAACACATAACGAGATCCTCGCTTTACGTCCAGATGAAGGTCTAGAACAGCAGATGGGCAAGATTGCTAGTGCCCAGCACAAATGACCGGAACATGTGTTGACCATAAAAACTGTTTGTAACATTAACAAACGGAAATTGACACCTGTATTAAAGAAAGGGTCTGAATATGTTGCCCAAGTATTTGTCTTAAAAATGTTGTAATTTTAGGTTCCATTTACACAAGAAATTGGAGAGTTGTTGTGTATATGAGAGTGTATATGCGAGTGAATGACGGAGAAATTGTGTGAGCCCAATATTGTATAAAATTGGTATTGAAAGTGTTTTAATGGTATTGAAATGTATTGTAGAATTATATTGATGTACTTATACATACATATATAAAATTACGTATTAAAGAATTAGAGAATCCTGTCACCCTCAATCTACTGGTTCATTTTGTTATATCCCTTGACCCTGTAAGTGCCATGCTGTGTTGGACCAGGTCTTGCTTACCCTCTTTACCCCTTCTTCCAGTAGAGGGTCTTTGTGATCCTTCAGATCTGGCTTCCGTCAGAATGACACTGAGAGAACTCCTGAATAGAGATCACAGAGAGGTTGGAAGCACAGGATCTCCTTGCAAGCCCACCCAATGCCACAAATTGGCTTCACTTGATTAACATGACATCTGGTTAGTGTAGTAAAGGCAGATGGGAAACAGGCAGAAGTCATAGAGTAAGGCAGGGCATAGAGGCAACAGACAGAAAGAAGCAAGCATACAAGAGAAAGGAAGGAGAAATTGAGGTCAAGGAGACTGGAAGGGAGCAGGGAACAGGCAGGAGGAAGGTAAGGCAGAGCTCACAGGGACTGGACTGAACAGGGCTAAATGAGCTGGGGCCTGAAAGGAGCAATTTGATGCACTGAGCAGCTGTCAACAGGCATCTAAATAACTGCCAGTGTACGGTACATGGTACACGTCACCATGGCAAAATACATCTGGCATATGACGTGTGCCTGGTGTCTGTGGTTGGGACCTCCAATTTGTTGTGGTCAGACGAACATGGCAGTCCCATACGTGGCCCACAATGCCATGCTGGATGCGAAGTTGTCTGTGGAGCGCACCCCCAAACAGAGCAGAGCAGGAGTGGACCACCTGTGTGGTTAGACACGCCAGGAACAAATGAGAGAAAAGACTGCCACACGTAAGCATGGCACATGCAGCAACGGCAAGCAATGACTTGCCAGCCTCCCATCACCATGTATCCCCCTCAGCCATGCAGCCAGACATGCTCAACTCAGGTCAATGCCATGAAAAACATCCCACACAGTGACAGCATCCCCACCCACAACACCTCCACTGTCTGACGCCCTGAGTGCCATGCAACAACTGTAAGCAATGACTTGCCAGCCTCTCATATCCATATCTCCCATGCACCCATGCAGCTAAAACAGCTGAAGTCAGGGCAACACAATGAAAACACCCCACACAGTGACAGCATCCATGCCACCAATGACACCACGCCCTGTGTCCCTATGAGTGCTTTGAACTTACCTGTACAAGGTAGACACCTGGCTCACATCTACAGCATTTCACCAGAAATAACATGCTCAGCTTGCAAAGACATGCAGTGCATGAAAGTAAACAAATATAGCAGCCTTGTGGTGTCCCGTATGGAACAAGGTAACCCAAGAGCCATGGTCCACTAAGTGTCAACAACCAGTAGGCCACATCAAAGAGCATGAGCACCAATTAATCTAACACAATCTGAACTCATTGACAGAGTAATCATTGGAAATGAAGCAAACACATTTCCACCAGAGCACATTATGTACTCTGGACCCAGGTGTTAGTCTGCCCTGGGATACAGGCACAAGTTGGCCTATCAATTGCAGGCAAGAAAGGCCACCTTCTAATTGGGGACTCCTCAGCTTCTCCTCACCAAAACAACATGGTCAACACACCATGGCACGCAACCCATAAAGAGGCCCATGTCCTCAATATCCACGCAAATAAGCCTGTGCCACACCAACTCCAGAGCTGCAGCACCCACCAACCCCCACCCCGTTAGACACCACAGTTCACTGACAGGTCATCACTCCCCAGCTGCTGCTTCCCCCTCAAAAAGAAAACACCCTGGACAAGCCATTCCCAGGAAGGGGGCGGGGATTATAAGGTGCAGTGCAAACACTTGCAGGGATAACAGATGAACAGAAGCTGCGGGGAGTGGATGATGTTCCACATTCACATGCCCACAATGTACAGATACATACAATGAGGTCACTCACAGTGCTGTATTTTAGCAACAAAGATTAAAACCAAAAGCCATGCAATACATTGAAAAGGAGAGAACAAGCAAAAAAACATCAGTAGACAAGTGACATGTATGGAAAACACAGGTAAAGGGTGTCAGGGGTCCACATGTGCAAACCAGTACAAACCTATATGGTCTAAGTTAGCTAAACCAGTCCTGTGGAGTGCAGGGAGACATACATCAGGACACCCTGCCATCTGTGAGAAAGTGAGCTGATGTACACACCTAGGCCAGGCACCCTGCTGGCAATGACAAACCAGACTCCTGAAAAGCTAACACAGCCATGCCATGCAGTGCAACACTCCCATGGGCTGGCAGGGTGCCTACAGCAGGACAATCCTGGCTGGAACATTGCATGGGGTGTGGCCAATCTCCTGCCTTAGTGAAATCATGAGCCTGGTTCCTTCTACGATACAGAATGAAAGGTGGCCCATCACTTTGCCGATGCTGAGTGGGAGGGAGTAGCAGAGTGTGGGAGCCTTGACAGAGAAAGAAGCATGCCAAATTCAAGGTGAATTGATGGAAGGGATCACAGGCAGTAGTGCAGAGCCTGATGTGAGTCATCCGTAGTGCCATCAGGATGTGAGCCAGTGTTGGACAAAGTCAAGTCCATCTCATGAAGGGGTCAGTTGTTGATGCAAATGGCCATGAAGGTGGTGCATTGGACAATGGGAAGCCTGTGGAGCACACAGAGTGCATGATTCATGTGCACCCTGTAGGTCAGTGCAAGGATGAAGCAGACTGTGTTCTTCAAGATCTGAAGTAGCTTACTGAGATGATAGGCTGGTTGGTACATATAAACAGAATAATAGCAGTCTAGGTTGGAGAGGATCATTTCCAGCATTGACGTGTGGGGGTAGAATAGCCAAGAAAAGGATCATTCAAGGATGTGGAGTTGTAGATGACAGGATCTACGAGCAGTCTCCATGTGGTGAAAAGTGTTCAGTCACAATCCATGGTGCATCACAGTTACTTCACCTAGCTGGATGCCATGGGACTTTGGACTAGAGAGCATAGTCATAGGGTGGCTTGGTGAAAGAGTGTTCTAGGTCAAAGGATCGACAGTAAAAGGGTCGAGAGGTCGAAGGATCGACACCAAAGGGTCGACAGGTGAAAGGATCAAATGTTTTTTTTCCACACTTTTTTTTTAGGGGGGGGATTCGCCCCCCAAACCCCCTTTTGTTGCTAAAAAACTCTTCCCCCCCAAAAAAAAAAGTGAAAAAAATCAATAAAACATTTGATCCTTTGACCTGTCGACCCTTTATATTCGATCCTTTGACTAGACACCGTGAAAGAGTGCAGTGCCATTGCAAACATGATTCTGATCCCAACAGTATACTTGAGGAGGTGGCTAGCTGCCAGGCAGTGTTTTAAAATCTGTGTTTCCTGAGGAAAGGGCTCAATGGGGAGCAGCCAAGGTCTTGGTGATCTGTGAATGGATGTGTGTGTAAGATGTGTTTTTTTTAGCTGGATAGGTTATGTGAGTGGATAAGGGTGTGGATAGGCCCAGGTTGAAGAGTAGGGTGAGCATCGAGTACCCCTGCAGGACCCCATAGCAGACATGGGGGAGAGGAGACATGGGGGAGAGGAGAAGGATGGTAGGAAGAAGACTTGAGAATGGTCAGAGAGGCAAGAGGTTAACAATCAGAGTCCATAATGTCCAGCAATTGAAGTCTGAGGATGGTCAAGGGGACATACACACACAAACATGTGGACAAACTTACATCTGCACTGACAGTCAACTTTCCAAAACCACATGACCAATGTAAACCCTACGTGTGCAGCTTTATGCCAATATTGTGGTGCACAGTTAACCAACCATTGACATGAATGACACGGCACAATCTTACCTACCGGCAGAGCTGTCCTGATGGGATTCCCTCATCACCTCCACTGAGCACTGTTCCTCCGCATTTGTGAATGGAGGGCCAGTGTCCAGCACAGGGCATGGGGACAAGGGAGGTGAAAGGGTGCTGCTTGGACCTCTCATGGAGTGCAGTCACTGGATGACTCAAGATGCTTGCAACAACATGGCACACTGGATGTCACCAGCTATGAACAATGTTTAGTGTGATCTGCATCTGTATGTGTGATCCTGTTGCATCGTGGACTATGGCAGTTGACACCACTGAAAATGGCTGCATGTCCCGTTCTTCACTCATAGAGGCCTCAAGAGGGCAACAACACATCTCTCATGGTTCAAATGAAAAAAAGAGCAAAATCTGTCCATGCCAGACAAGGGTAAACAAACTCAAATATGTTCATCCGGGATAGGGGTCCAAAAATCGGTTCAATGTGTCTATCTAACATGGGTGAATAAAAATCAAACTGTGCCCATCCCAGACAGGCTTAGTAAAAAATAATCCATCTTTGACAGGGGGAACAAATGTCCACACATGAGGGTCGAAGGAGGGTGTGTGTCCATGTCCATAGGAGTGCATAGAAAAAAGTCAACACCAAGTCTGAAAAAACCCTCCATGGTCTCATGGACATCGGGTCAAACATGGTAGAGATGGCATGGGTGGGCTTGGTCTGCCATCCTGCAATGGAGCCTCAGTGGTGGTGGGGGTGGCAGTGTGGCCTGTCCATGCAGTGCCAAAGCCTGGTATTCATTGGCTAGGGACACCTGTGATACTGATGCATGCACCAGCATCCCAATGGCAGAAAGGTCATGATGAACTTCCTTCCGATTGGCCACAGAGTCAGCATGTGCACTCACTCATCACGCATCAATTTGCTGGGATAGCATCTGCCCCAAGGGATCCATCTACTCATGGAGGTGGAAATTTGTCCTCAAGCTCTCCATCCCATGGTGACTGTAGTCTATAGATGCCAACATCTCCTGCTTCAGGACTTCTCTGTATACCACTGCATCTTCATGCAGGGAGTCCTGCAGAGAGTTCAGATTAGCCCGTCACCCCTTCAGTTTGGCATCAATTCCCAGTTTGTCGGAGAGCCTTGAGGACTGCAACTCAGCATGCAGTGTCTGCGCCAGGCTTGCCAAAAGTCACTGCTGATGTCCCTAAGAGGCCAGATACTGTGCACTCTGGGCATCTCGTGAGGAGATGGTCTCACCCAGGCAATGCAGGTCCCCGGCCTTCTGATGCAATATGTCACCATGTTGGTTGGTCACACAGATCATCTGCTGCTCCCACTCTGACCCTCTGGCATACATGCGTCCACCACATGCATCCCAGCTAAGGTGAAGGCAATCTTGCAGCCGTAACCATGGTGGATGCCGGGCTTTCCACTGACAGACCTGTGTCTCCTGGATCACCTACTCTGATTGAACGGCCCCATCTGGACTGCCCATTAGGGCACCTTCCATGTCTCGCACTGTGTCCTTCACATCTGGTTCAGCATCCTCATTTGCAGAGTATGAAGAGTAAGAAGAGTTGGAAGCCCAAATGAGGATTGTCTGCAGCACCTCTGGATGTTCATGGCGTACGACTCCCCGGCCTTCACTGGTGTTCTGTGTAATGACCGCCTCATTTTCCTCCTCCACCTCTGCTGCATCATCACCTGCACATAGACAGACAACAACATTTTGAGACATGAGTAGCTTGCCGAACATGAATAGGTGCATTACAATGCATACAGACACAAAATGGCCGAATGCACTTACATCACACATTGCGACTGGGCATACTGTGAGCTGTACATCACAGATGAATGGCATTTGCTGACATGCACAGCCATGACTTGGCATATCAGGCAGGGCTACATGGCATGGTCTGCGGGTGCGAGGGTACATACATAGACCATGACATGGATGGCACTGATACACATCAGTGAAATAATGGAGGTCTGTGCATCATCAGTGATCCCATACCCAGACATCAGACATTTTCTTGTTGCAACACGTGGAAGTGTAACATGCACATCTGATGACCCCAATGTCCTGCAGGCATATGTGTTGCCATAAATATCCCCAACCACTATTGCAACATTGCCCCCCACAAGATACATGGCTGGTCACAGTCACATGCTTTGCAAACATGTGTGAAGAGACTGTGACTTGGAACTGACAAAGGCACGCTTGCACTGCCACTGCTCTATTGACACTCCAAATATGTAACGTACTATACAAGGACAACTATTAGCCATCCACATGTTGTGCCATCAGAACAATGGTTTCAGGCGTCAATGCACAAACATTGTTGGTTATTCATGTCGACCGGCCACCTGGGGCAGGTAATGGGTAACTGAACACATGCACACAATTTTGTGATACTCTGTGAGCCTCTATTGTTACACCCAATGGATGATACACATGCAAGGCACTCTGAATGTACACAGTCACATGTGTGTTGCATGCCATTGCCATCGCTGGTAAAAAATCATGCATTCTTATGTATCAAATAAAGGAGTGCATATTGAGAACACAGACACGTACATGCTCTTGATACATACACGCTCAGGTCTGAACTCCCCCCAGTGTCCACCTCATGTTCTTAGTGTTGATAGAGCCTTTAAATTGGGTAAAATCCATGACTGAGGGATCATGTAACTAGCTTTTCATTTTAAAAACCAGCAATAAGTACTGAAGATGGGACATTTTCATTTTGAAGACCAGCACAAAGCCTCAGTTATTTTACCAAATCTACACATTTTGACAAGAAAATGAATATACCACACAGGAAAAAGCTCTAAACAATGTACTTCATTTCCATATATTTGCACTCAAAAAAGTTAATGAATAACACTTCATAGCTACATATGGCACATGCTTGAGAAGGTTAACTGTGATATCCTTGCCAAAGTGCTCTAGTGGCTGCATTGGGACATGGCGTCCATGTATATCCCGTCACCAGAAATGCATTCTCCATTGTCTCAACATGCCAACCACTGCCAGATTTCTCTTCAATGTGACTTTGCAGCCTCATTAGGACAGCAGGATCCTTTGTGTCACTGTGCAGACCGTAGTCTGGGTACAATCAATGCCGTGATATGTGTGCAGGAATTATTAGTGTGCTGCCCAAGTCATTAACCTGTTTGTCAATGCCCTGTGTGCTGCTTCTATATGCACACAGCACACATGACTGTTTATGTCTGATATGTCACGTCAGTGCTGGCACAGGTCTACCAGAACACTGTGTGATATTTCTTGGATGCATGAGACCCCTGCTGTTCGTCTTGCTTAAATCATGAAAAGGCGGTGTCACTTTACATTGTGTGAGCTGGCAGTCCCCTTTACATGACACTATCATGTAAAGTGTCAGTCAATAACTGTCTATAAGTGAGTGAATGACAGTCAATGACTGATGCTTTACATGACAGTGTCATGTAAAGGGCACAATCAGCTCACAAAATGAAAAGTGACACTTTGCTGCACCCTCTATTTGCGGTGTCTATGTGTGACTAGATTACTTCATCGACCCTTAAGTCAGCTTGTGTCACTTGTCCATTTTAGCACACTGGAAATGTTGACATATGCATCTAGAACGAGCGTGCCATACTGTTCCTGCACTTAAACACGTGACCCAATCACAGATGTGCCCTCAAACTGAACCTCCAGTGGGCTAAACACCCTTATTACACTGCCTCACCATGATACTCACTGGCTGCAGACCAACGCTAATAAGAGTTGCTAACGCCAGCTCTGTCAGACAAAGCATGGTCCTGCTCTTTTGTGTAGGAATAACCCCTGAGGCATGTGCAATGGTAGGGAGGCAGTGGCTGGGGAAATGTGGACCCTATACAACACCAGAAAATATATAAAAATATAAAATATAATAAAGATATAAAAAATCAGAAACCGGTTTAGTTCTAAATGTTTCCTGAGCTCATTCATTAATGGTCAGGCTAATGTTCGTAAGTTGAGCAATCCTTGCATACATGTGTACCTCCTGTTTGTGTGTTTCTTGTGGCGCATCTGGTCCTGTCTATGAACATTAGTCAGAAAAGATGCTTCTGCATTGGTGACAGGGCATGCTCAGACTGAGAACAAGCCCATCCTCATCTGCAATTCTGCTGAAACAGGATCAACAGAGCCCTTTTACCCCATTCAAGTGGCTGATGTTGCTGCTATTTCATTCTATAATCCAATTATTTTATATATGTGGATAAGTATGTATTTTTCATGGTTACAGACATGTCAATGCTAGGATGAGTGTTGTGAACAATGATGTGAACACCAAGCCATTTGTCTGTCATGTGTTGACTGATTCACACATTAAAACCTTTTCATCAGGGACTGATACATGGAATATAGAGCTCCATGATCTTTGATTCAATTCCCAAATGCATGTTGATTTGATGAAAAGCAGACAGGAACAGTCATTGGTGCTATTCATCCCCTTACCCTTTCTCTTAGGGTTATCTTTGGACAGTAGAATAGGAGTGTGCCAGACTGTCCACCTTGGAATGATGATCTTCAATCAGAAAAGTATTCCTATGATTGGTCTAGCGTCACCCCTTACAAAGTTCAGGTGAGGTCATTTTAACATAACGAATGCAGCACAGAGCAGTGGGCCGTGGGCACTCAGACCCCAGAAGGCTGGTTACACCAAGGCTGTCATTACGGGCAGCTTGGAAATGCATAATGGCAAGGTGTTCCCTAAGAGCAGGTGACAGAACAAACATACACCTCAGCAGCATTTGAGGATGTTATTTTCTGTGACACAGAGGTATGGCTTTGGGGTGATGTGTGCTAGTCACTGGGCAAATTATGGGGTTTGCACTGGGCAACAAGTTGGCTAGACCCATCCCTGCATTCAGGTAATGGCACAGCTGTGAAGGCCAGCATACAGGGATGTGTACTGTGACACCAACATGTACCACACATGGAAACCACACAACCATTTCCCAGAACGCAGGTCATGTGACAGAAGTATACACGGTAGCAAACATGCATTGGCCATGGAAGCTGCCAAATGCAGCCAACTTACTGCAGTACATATATGGGCATGCCATCCATTTTTGTCTACAAATACATTACACACAAATGCCACTCATCTGATGTATCCACACATGCCTCCCTCATCTTGCACCTGATCACTGCAGATGAGTCCACTTGTGGTCTCTTTAAATTGATCAGCTCCTCCTCCTCTGGTGGCTACCCTCCAGTGGCCTTGACAGAAGCCAGGTTGTCACTCAGCTTCTGGTTGGTCCTTCGAACAAGGTCATTCATCTGCTTCTGGACCATTTTAGCAATGCGCCTCTCCACACCCCAGGCATTAATGAGGTGCGTGACCTGCTGCCACTTCTCCATACGCTGGGCAGGAGTATGGGTGCTGACTGCCAAGCGGTAGAGCTCAACATGGAGTTCCGTCACATATGCTGTGAGAGTTTCATGCTCCCCATCTGTGAAGTACTTCTTCCTCAGCGGACCCTTATCCTTCGCCTGTGCCTGTTCTTGGGGTGGAGACTCTTCCTGTTCTGCAGGGCATGCTCTCATGGCCCCACTGGCCAATGGAGGTGCTGGGCCACCTGCAGGCCTCCCATCATGTCCATGTCAAGGTGTCGGATCACCTGTGGGCTTAGGCTCACCACATCCTCCTGGGGCTGAGGCACATGTGTCCTCAACACGTCCCAGTTTTCACCTTTGCCCTTTTGGAGCCTTCTCACTCACAGTGCAGGCAAAATGAAAATCACCCACAAAAATATCTACGCAGAGGCACCCCAAAAGTCAGAAAATGCATACGCGATACTCAGAAAGCATCTGAAAAAGAAAAAAAAGGGTACACAATACACAGAGGAACTCTAAAAACTGCATACGTGTTACACCCTGCCAAAGGAACAAATGCGGTATGCGTTACGTGATGGTAGTGGAATGCAAAGTAACCCCAAATGTGTGTCAGCAAAACTTGATCCTCTTCTTCTTAACTACTCATGCATAACCAGTGATTCGTGTCACTCTTCTTAAAGTTTTTCCATCACCACAGCCTAAGCATGCAACATATAGCACAACAGTTACACGCTGAGGCCCTTTCCTGTCACCTCCATGAATGCCACAGATCCCATTCCTCCTGCCTCCTTGCCTTATATGTTGCTTCCTGCCGCCCTATATTGTCTCCAAACCCTACCATCTGCTCTGCTGTGCCTAGTTGAGTGAATGTTTAGGAGAGCCAGTTGTTTCTTCATTGCCCGGTCTCTTGTGTTGGCTTTGTGACCACCTCATTTTACTTCTTGGGAATTCCAGCTCTTCGCACCACCTCCACCACAACTCCACAGCACATTTCTAGGACCCAACTAAGCCACACCTGCCTCAGTGGTTATCATGTCCGCACCATATTCCTCATCTACATCGAGTGACACCCCCATGTCAGCGAGACAGAGGGCTACTAACTTCACAACCACCACCAAAGTCGGCAACCTGGTGGATATGTCCTGGATTATTATGAATCCCTCTTCAACCCAGCAATGCAGTTGGGACACAATGGACGTCACCAGACCTCGGAAATGATTATGGCTGCCATCCACGTGGAGTGGGCGGCAGTCCATTCACTCAAGACCATCATGAAACACTTGGAGGACCTCAAGACCTGGAGCCATTGCAAGGTGGTGGCAGCCCTCCAAGTGGAGCCCACCGTGGAAGTGCACCATGCAGGCTGCCACCAGATGTCACCTAACCAGCTGCGGGTCCTCGGGAGGTTCTAACCTGCACTACACTACCAGATCTGTGTGTGGCAAGGACATCTGGAAACTGCTAGTGATTACCTATGTGGTGTGCTGCTCTACAGTGTATGTGTGTCATGCTTGGGCATGCATGATTGCAGGTACCCACTTCAATGTACAGCATGTGTATTGCAGTGATCTGCAGTGGCATGCAGCCTCTTGCCAATGCTGGGTGTGTGTGATGGCAGACATATGTTCATTGGTCATGCATTGGAATATGCACTGTTTGTCCTTGGTGACTTGGTGCACTCATGCACAAACAATGGGAGTTTATGAGAACAAGTGCTGAGACAGTATGGATGCTAGGTTATGTTGCTGTGTCCATGTCAAGGACATTAATTCAGGGTACCTCTATGTGTTGACCATCTGCAAGTGAAGCCATCCACTCACATCCACCGAGAGTGACACATGTGCATGCATGTCTGTAAATGTCATGTTGGTGCATTGACCTCTGAAGGACGGTGATGTGATGTGTCATCCTACAGCATGTGAAGCCAGATTTAACATGTGATCATGCCATATGTTTGTGCTAGGACCAACAGCATTATGGCATGTTCCTCAGAAATGTGTGTCTGTACATGTTGCAAGCTTACAGGTCAAGCTGTCAGGGATTCATGTTGCTAAATGTAATTGGGTGACATGTGCCCAGGTGCACTTCCCATGTCCCTGGCTGCATGTCACACTTGCGCCACTTTGGCAATGGTATTGAACCATTGCATGATGTTTTTAAATGTGTTTGTCGCCACATGGAAATGTGCTGAGATGCCCGTGTGCGTGTCAGGACTCTGAGTCATTATTGCAATGTGTCATTCAGTCTTCAATGTGATTGCATGGGCGTGCGCGCACATGTGTGTGTGTGTGTGTGTGTGTGTGTCAGTTGCTGGTTGACCCATTCTGACTGAATGGTACTTTTAATGTTGTGTAAGCCATACATGCATTGACACTGATGACTAATGTTAATGTGATTGTGGTGGGGACACTTCAGCATCTGTGGAACAGGGTGCTGAAACACAGGTGCCATCGAGAGCGGAAGACTCTCTGAAGTCATTAGGGTTGATGGGGGTGGAGGAGGAGAAGGAGGCAATTGCAGGCCAGCCCACAGGATCAGGTGGGGGCATCAGGCAGGGTGTTAAGTATCCACCCCTGGCCGAGAGACATGAGGATGTGCAGTCCACCATGGAGGGTTCTGCACAACCTCCTGCCCCTCGGCCATCTGCTGCAGCAGTGACCACCTTCATGGGTGCCTCCGTCCCCATAATGAAGCCCTCCTTGAGGCTGAGCTGGACAGTCCGAGATGTGAGGCAGCCCCTGCTGGCTGGTCTCGTGAGGTGGACAGTGTCTATTCATGGTGCTGCATCAGCTACTCGCGAGGAGCCGGTCCAGCATCACAAGCAGATGAGCCACTTCCTGGGTCCGCTGGCAACTGCACTGCTCTCAGGTGGTCTCTGTGTGCTGGCGCATGCAATTTCCCACTACTTCACTTCCTCCTCTGTGCCCCAGTCTTCCTTCAGGAGCCTTCCATGCCACATACCACCATGGTCCCCTGTGCACCAGTCCCACCAACAGTGCCCTGTCTAGTTGTGCCTACGTCCCTGCCTGAGGTGGAAGTCCCAAGAACGCCACACAAGGTGGGCACTGTGCTTGGCCAGGCACCGGCCCAAGAACAGGCAGTGGAGGGACAGCTGGCACTTGAGGGTAGTGCAGGTGCTGTGAACCCCTGACAAGTGTCATCCAGTGTAAGGGGTACCTACACAGCTTACACTCTGCCAGGCAGCAGCACATGAGAAGTGTGAGGAGGCATTTAATGCAGGGCCATTCCACCCTGACGAGGCAAATTAGGCAACAATTGGAGAACATCTGTTAGGAGTAAATGAGGCAGCTGAGGGAGTTGGTATGCGTCTGAACATGATATAAAAGGCAGCTGATGGTGCAGAGGCAGCAGGCTAGGCAGACAACCATTGTCAGAACTAGGGTGTAGGTGGCAGGGAGGCAGACAATGAGGTGGGCAGCCATCCTGGAGGATGCTTGCACGGATGAAGAGGTGGAGGAGAGGTGGATGGTTGAGGGCCTGCAAGCCCTCCAGGCAAGAACAGAGGCCCACCTCCAGGTAGAAAATGAGGAGAGTGACTCGGCCCTGGTGGAAGCGCTGAAAGTCAATTGAGCCCACTGCCAGTGTATATTAAGTTTCATTTTGGACTTGTCTTTTCTTTTCGTCCCTGGACATGTTTCCCTTCCCCATCTTTTATCATTGTAGTGTACATATTTTGAATACATATTTATGAATGTGCAAAATCACTTTTTCCATGTTATCCAAATGCATTTCTTCTATGACTGTCACATGTGTTGGGGCCTAAATGTGGATGTGTGGGCTATGCATGGCCACCCACCCGCACACATCTGCAATCACCCATTGTCTGCTCTCATATAAAATTGCATATCTGCCACTCAAATGCTGTATATTCACATGATTGATTAATCTGTCTGGCTGTACACATGATCTGTCTCCTTGACTCGCACACTCTCTGAATGCCTTTACATCATCCAAATACAGCCCTGTTCTATCTGTGTCAGTTGCAGGGATTTTGCAATCAGTGCCTACCTACGTGCCTATCACACCTCCTTCCATTCTACAGGCTTCAATGCACAGACGCATTCCAAATTCCTCAGAACAGTGATTGGTGGAAGGTTTTGAATTAATCTGGACCACTGGCACTGCTCTGGGAAACCTTCCACAAAAGCTTTATTTAGCCTGTCTGCGCAATTGCAGAAGGGGTCCAGCCATATGCAAATCAGTCAGGTACTTCCACCAATGGGAGCAGCCCATCCTGAACTGCAAGATCAGGTCCCCTCAGCATGGAAACACAAGCAACCCCAGGCATATTTCGGCCTTGTTGGGCCTCAACAGTGTGGAGCAACCTGGTTCCCTATGGTGCAGCAAGCAAGGGACCCAGGTCTGGGCATCCTCTCTCTCACACAGGGAGACAGACTGTTAGGACTAATATTCTATATTCTGGCATGGTGGATAGATGTACCGAAGGCAAACCTATATTGTGACAGGAACAACTCTGGGAAACTGTAGCCAAACTACTTTGCGTAGCAGTGACAGGCGTTCTAGGCTAAGTTCTTAAGAAGGGATGAGCTTGTAAAGGGTCCACAATGAGGGCACACAATGGCCATCACAAATTACACTTAGACAGGATGTATAAAAATACAGTTATTTAATTATGGTCAAAACACACTATAGAAAAATTACTACACGCAGGAAGACTTATCACACAACACTATTAAACTAAATACATATATGCGTTCACTGGGGTGTAAAGGATAATAAAAATCAAATACTCCTGCAAAGGGAAGGTTAGGCAAGTATTATGCAGAAAAAGGTCCACAGAGATGATCCCTAGCTAATATTTTTCTAGCGCTAAGTTGCCTGGCTCCTTGCGCCCAATTGTTCAGGATATAGTTCCACAGAAATTAGGATGCAGGAAAAAATGCAGGTAGGGTCTCTGTGGTCCAGTGAAGGGTTCAAAGTATTTTAATGCCCAAAATTAGCCCCACCAGTCAGAACTCTTGCATAGGCAAGTAATGGCAAAGCCACATTGTTACAATTAGGTTCATTATAAGCCCACTGACATATAATGGGAGTATAGGGGGAGTTTAAAAGCTCTGCAATTTACCCCCTACTCGGAATCTTCCCCAGATTACATAGAACAAAGGAAGGGTGTTCTATGTTGCTTTTTCGCTGAAATGCACGGCCCTCGATTTCCAGGGGTTGCAGGTTCGAGCTTCACACCAGCTGGTATCTTTTGCTAGTGCAAGGACTCTTGGTCGAAGAATACAAAAACACTCAATGCAGCACCCCTCTCATGAATGGACCCGGGTACGGTAAGCATGTTTCGGATGATGCACACCATGCACAGCGATGCAACAGGACTCAGTAACTGCGGTGAGACTTTCCGGTCTATCTCGGGTCCCCTTTGTGCTAGGATGCCGAAATTGCACAGGAGGGAGCGTTGCAGTGGCAGCGGAGAGTCCACCATGTTTTAGGGCAAAACTTGGTGGGATGATGTCACTAAAATGTTAGCCCAAAAACAAAGCTGTTTAGCAACAGGACTGTTTCTGGGCACTTCCGAAGGCTGTCTTTGGCAGGGCACCAAGCAGACATCGAGAATGAATGATCTTTCCACTCCAAGGGTCGTAGCACCTTCTCAGGACTACGAAAGATCATGAACAAGACAGGGCTCCACCAAGGCTGCAGAAGAAGTTGGTTGCCAGGCTTCCTTCAGTCAGGTTTCAGGTTTCTTCGCGGGTCTCAAAGCCGGACAGGATACTTGGCTCCTTCAGGTTTCTCAGGATCTCTGAAGAATGGGTGCAGGGGTCCTCTTCTTATCCTAAAAGCCTGGTAGCAGCTGAAACTCCCACTGGCCAGTAGAAGGACTAGCCCACACACACACCCAGCAGTGGTCCTATCAGGACCACTGGCAGGAACATTCATGCATACCACTCAGACACACAGAAACCAGAATGTGGATTGGAGTCAGACTGACCCAGCCCACATCCTGCCTGCAAACGCACATAGCCCCCCAGTAGCCTGCCAAAAGCTGCTGCTTTTCTGGGCACTTGATGTCCTTATACTGATTATCCTGGCCTTGGAGGCCAGGAAAAGGCTAAACAACAAGATGGAAAAAGAACAGGTGAAAAATCTTGTGGCACGGCCATGTTTGACCAGTAGCCACAGTTAGTAAAGCTAAAACAAAATTCCCCAAAAAGTGGGGAAAAGTCGCTGCTGTCACCAGCCCATCTTTTAAGCACATCTAGAGTAACCAAAAGTCCTCTGAGTGTTATTCTAGAGCAAAACAAAAAGGCACACCATTGCACTGCAGTGTAAGCTGCTTTGTGCAATGATTAAAAGTTACCACAAGTGACACAAAAGTAATCAAAAGTCCCAAAGTAGTAACACAACTAGGGTAAACACTGTTTCTCAGTACTGATAGCCTGAGGGACATATCAGTTTCCCCATAACATATGGGAAAGGCCAGTACAATGAAGCTTAAGGCTTCACTGCACTGCAAAAAGTACAGGTCAGATTAAAAAGCAAACAGTTTAGGGGTTCCATAAAGATTGAAAGAAAGGTGCAGTAAAGAGAATCTTTTCTAACACAGACTCTAACCAATACAGTGATTGATGGAAGGTTTTGAATAAGGCTGAAAAAAAGTCTGGGGATGCTACTGGTCTCGTGCAGAATGGATGTCACCAAGCAGTATGGCTGGACTTCCCTTTTGCGGTGGCACCAAGTCTGATTTGCTTATCATCTTTCCCCTTTTGTAAAGGCTTGGGAGGTGAAGAACAATGGTCTGGAGGGTTGCCCAGAGCACTGCCAGAGCTTAAGATTAATTAGAAAGCTTCCAGCCATCACCTATTTTGTTTTGCCCCGTATTTCATGTTGGAGCTAGGCCTGAGGAGTTGAGGTAAGTTGTTTTTCAACATTGGACTGGTCGGGGTGAAATCTAGCAGGGGCATCCTGGGGTAGTGGTTGTAGCTGAGGTCAGGGGTGTGTGGTGAGGGGTGTGTGCTGGTAGGGTGCTGCCTGGGGGTTGTGGCAGAGGTCAGGGGTGGGAAGGGTTTGCACTGGGAGGGGATTGCCTGGGGATTGTGCTGGAGGTCAGGGGCATGTGGGGAGGGGAGGGGATGTAGGGAGGGGATGTATTGCAGGGGGCTGCCTGAGGGCTGTGGGTGAGGACAAGGGGCTGTGAGGAGGGGGTGTACTGGCAGGGGTGCTGCCTGGGATTTGTGGACGGAGCTCAGGTGCTATGGGGAGGGGGTGTACTGGCAGAGGGCTGCCTGGGTGTTGTAACGGAGGTCAGGGGGTGAGGGCAGAGGGTGTACTGGCAGGGGGCTGTCTGGGGGTTGTGCAAGAGGTCATGGGGTGTAGGGAGGGGGGTGTTCTGGCAGAGGGCTGCCTGCCCAAACGGGGGGGGGGCAGTGCACTGGTTTGCCGGGGTGCTGCTTTGAGTTACAGGGGGAAGGCATGCAATTTCAGTTGGGTGCAGCTTTGAGTTACGGGTTGACGGTCTGTAGTTTCACAGGGGTGCTGTTTTGAGTTGCGGGTTGATGGTCTGCAGTTTCACTGGGGTTTCTCCCTGCAGCCAAGAGGGTACGACATGAAGTATCGCTGGGGTGCTGCCTTCAGTTATGGGTTGAAGGTCTGCATTTTCTCTGGGGCTCAGCCTTCAGCCAAGAGGGGACGGCATGCAGTATCACTGGGCTGCCTTGAGTTACGGTGGGACAGCAGTGCAAACATCGGCTCAAAGGTTATTAGTTGGCAATGATTTTTGTTAGCGTGGGCGTGTTGTGGGCTGTCCAGGCGCAACTTGATTTTCTTTGTGCATCGGGTTACTTTGTTCTTTTGAATCCATGAATACACAGAACGCACAAAAAAAATTGTAAGCGCAAAGTTGTTTGAAGTGCTAAGTACTTTACAGTAACTTTGCACTTTTTCTATTAAAGGAATGGCTCGCCCAAAATGTTTTATTTCAAAAATAGATAGGCAATATTAAAAAAACATGATTGGCTTTTTTTTTCGAAGTCCCTGTGTAAAATTTTGAGCAATTCAAGCTCAAAATTTGCAAAAGCAAGCACATGGGCGCATCCATTTTGTGAAATGGATGCCCGCCTGTGCTGGCTTTTGCTTTTGCGGCACTAATGAAGGAAAAGCCAGCCAGCTGTAGTAAACAAAAGCTACCACTGGGTGGCTTTTCCTTCATTGGTGCTGGGACTCAGAGGACGCAGACTGGAGACTACAGGCAGAAAAGATGCAGCTGCATCTCGGTAAGTGCTATTTATTTTTTCCGGGCTGGAGGAGCCCGGAAAACTTACAAATAAAACTGGAGCTTTAAAAATGTTGTATTTATGTTTGCAGTAGCTTTTGAAGCGACCGTAAACATAAAAACAATGTTATTGTGTTTGAAAACGCTGCGGTTTTTCTTTCTAAGTTTCTCAGGCTCCTTCGAGCCTGAGAAACTTAGAAAGAAAAACCGCAGCATTTTCAAACACAACCGCGTTGTGTTTCTGCCTAAATCTGCTTTCCCATTTGGGGCTTTAGGGCTCCCGGTGGGGAGCCCTAGAGCCCCAAATGGGAAAGCAGATTTAGGCAGAAACACTGCAGCATTTAGCATTGCAGAAAACAACCGCATAGTGTTTCTGCCTAAATCTGCTTTCCCATTTGGGGCTCTAGGGCTCCCTAGAGCCCCAAATGGGAAAGCAGATTTAGGCAGAAATACTGCAGCATTTAGCATTTCCCATTTGGGGCTCTCGGGCCCCCCTTGGGAAGCCCGAGAGCCCCAAATGGGAAATCAGCTGTAGGCAGAAACACCACGGCATGTAAACACAACTGTGTTGTGTTTCTGCCTGCCTTGGCTTTCACTTTGCGTCTCCGGTGCTCTCCTGGAGGAGCACCGGAGACCCAAAGTGATAGCCACGGCAGGCAGAAACACAACGCGGTTGTGTTTGAAAACGCTGTGTTTTTTCTTTCTGAGTTCCTCAGGCTCCTCCGAGCCGGAGGAGCCTGAGAAACTTAGAAAGAAAAACCGCAGCGTTTTCAAACACAATAACATTGTATTTATGTTTGCGGTCGCTTCAAAAGCTATCGCAAACATAAATACAACGTTTTTAAAGCTGTGGCTTTATTTCTAAGTTTTCCGGGCTCCTCCAGCCCGGAAAACTTAGGAAAAAAAACGCAGCTAGTGTTTATTTTTATAAAAAAAATAGCACTTACCGAGATGCAGCTGCAGCTTTTCTGCCTGTAGTCTCCGGTCCCCGTCCTCCTCGTACAGCACCAATGAAGGAAAAGCCACCCAGTGGTAGCTTTTGTTTACTACAGCTGGCTGGCTTTTCCTTCATTAGTGCCGCAAAAGCCAAAGCGAGCACAGCGGCGGGCATCCATTTCACAAAATGGATGCCCCCATGTGCTTTCTTTGAGCTTGAATTGCTCAAAATTTTACATAGGGACTTCGAAAAAAAAAATATATATTTGTTTTAAATATTGCCTATCTATTTTTGAAATAAAAAAAATTGGGCGAACCATTCCTTTAATCTGCCTCTTAAACATGGGCAGGAAGATACTTAGATGTTTTTATGGGAGGTCAAAGGGTCTTTGTGCCCCGGACTCCTTCCCTGGGTGTAGGGCCCCCCATGGCTGCTTGATTTAAAGAAGTCAGTGCCCAATATTTACAAAACATGCCACTATGTTTCATGGCACTCTTCTAAAGAGCTAAACCTTCTGCCTGAATGTTGTTTCTTTGTTCCCAACTACATTCTGTCCTGATCAATTAATCCTGGAAACCATAATGCATTCTCTGTACAACACCCAGTTGGGGCAGATTCTTAAATCTGCCCCAACGCATCTCATCACTTGCCCCAAAAAACAATTAGCTCAAATCCACAGAGGGCCTTAAAATGTGTGTATCTTAGATGCTCACATTCAAATGCCATTGTTCACTTCCTTTGTTCATTTGCGCAAATAATGGGAAATTTGTTAGCATTTCAATGCGTATTCTGAATCTTTAAATAGGATGCAATTTTCAATGCATAAAAATGATTGACCTTCAGTTGAACTAGGTGAGGGAAAGCAGAATTCACAATAGGCTAATTTCTGAACGTTACGTGTATTTTCTTTGATGTGGGAGAGCAGTGGTGTTAACTGCTCCTCTCCCACTTGCATTTTTTTCCTACACACAAGCGTACAAAGGCATTTTTTATTTTTACCGCATTTCACAGTAACAGGAGGACCTGTCACTCTGGAATACGCTCCAAACATCCACGTGGGTGCTGGGAGTCTGTAATATATTTGTTTCGATAGTGTGTATTTAAGGGTGCTGGGCAGTGCATCTTTGTGCTCCTGTTAAGCCACTCCTGTAATGCGCAAGTCACCTTTGAGAATAAGGTGACCTGCACATTTCCAAAATGAGCGCAAATGAAAAAAGTGCATTGTCTGCAATTTTTTTATTTGCACTCAATTTTGCACTCAATTTTGGAAATCTGCCCCAGTTTTTCCATTTTACCATAGCACAACTCCAGTACAATTCTCAAACTGCTGTGGGGAATATATTGATAACGTGCAATCTTGAAAGTTGGAATTAATATTGATACAATTGAATGCCATGATGTTCCAGAAGATAACTCAGTACACACTAATTACAGAGATTTGCATTCATATGCCAGGTACCACAGTACCAAATTCCAGCAAGATAGAGTCAGCCTGTCCCATGTCTTTGGTTGATAAACTCCCATGTATATATACTTTGGTGATACTTCTGATAGAGAAAGTTAATATTAAGCAATGTGCCTACCCATAAAATCTTTTACAACAGTTTTCTTTGAACTAATTCAACTAACTGGGGCTGCAGAAACCTAACACATACTGGTATATATTAGAAAGTCTAATCTGAATAATCAATGGTACTGTAAATAATTAGATAATGTGCTCAGGATCTTCTTGCATTTTGAATGAACTAAAAGATTCAATTCAATCTGTGAGGAAAACTCCTGTTTATTCTATTTCAAATGCATATATGATCCACATACACTGTGATTATATGAATTATACTCTTTCACAATATACCCTTGTACCATACGTGAGTATCCCAAAGTGCCAACATCAACCTATTGGGGCACGTGCATGTGTTTCACACAAGCGCAGACTTTCTCAAGGCAATAAGCATCCTTGTTATTATCAAATTTCATCACATATAATAATATTAAAGTCCAATAAGCATTTCACATACATACATTTTTCCAAGTATCATGAACAAAATTGTCCAAAAAGATTCACTATTCATATTTATTTCCAAAGTTGTGAGGTAAGAAAAAAATGGTAACTTAAAAGAGCACATTTTAAAATAAAGGCAACATTTATGCTTTTCATAATATAGCTTTTGTATCATGAAACACGTGTTTTTAATATCAACCCTCTTACCAATAAGGTTGTAATAATTATTCACGATGTAAAAATAAAATGTTGTATGTGTTATTCCTTGAACTTTGAGTCATAGTTGACTTGCATCTACAAAAGGAAAAACGAATGTATTGATTTGCATTATTCTCTTAATTCAATGGTTCTTGTGCAAACCTTTGGCAGTTTGGGGCAAATCCTAAAAAGTATACCTGTATAGGTTGGTATTCTTAATCTCATGGTGCTATTATCACATTTGTCCATGGTTTTATATCTTCTTGAATAGTTATCCTGTAAATGCAAACTTTTTATGTACAATCAAAATAGGGCCCTTGTGAAAAAAAGAATTGTCTTATTGTCTGGTTTAATTCGAAGCAGCTCCCTAAGAATACAGCATCAAAATACTTACCTGTGACACCAATTCTTTCGAGATAGTGTTCTATGTGTTTTCGCAACGCCGCCATCTTGAAAGCATATAAATACCTGAAGCATAGTGATGTCAAATGTTGTAAGCGTCATGACGTCATGGTAAACAGTGATCGTGTCTTGCCATGCCGTTCATGGTGTACATTGTAATTAAATAAAAGTAACAAATCTTCTAAGGATGCCTTATTTGTATGGAACCTTCAGCTATGTGCAGAAAATTAATACACTTTCCAATCTTGACGTGTTTAAGAGTTCCAAACGGACATGATTAGAAATAAAGAGCTCTAATATTCATTATTATACATTCGCCTATCTGCTAACGTGGATTTCACAAACTATCTTGACTATTGGCTATTCAGCGCAACTGTGTACGTGCATGTATTGTGTGTGTCTAGTTATATGCATACATCAATTTGAACTCATGAATAAAGTAACATTTGGAGGAATCTCCACGTGTATAAAATGCATTCATTCTGATCACAAATTTGCAATTATTATTAAATCAATACATAGCATAAATCCAAGTGGAACACTTCATGGTGGTTTATATTCACACACTTATAATAACATACACATGCATTTTGATTATTTGGCAGCACACTTGTCTATATACCCTTTGGTTTTGCCAAACTGGTGCAGTATACACCAAACAATTGTGATGTCCATATTCACATATACTATACGTCCTTAGTCTGAATGGCTTTCCCACAAAAAACCTAAAAGTCATACAATAATTCTCTTCATATTCATTGTGCATTTCCTCAGAAATTTGATGCAATATACTGACACAGTATTATTTGTGATTTACATTTTTAAAGAAGAAACTGCATCTCATGATCGCAATTGAGTCCCTCTGTTGTAGTTCTTACATTGCAAATGATTTAAGCTTCCACCTAACACAGAATGATTTCTCGATCTCCCAACCGCAAATCCATTTGGATCTGCTTAATGCCAAAGAATTTCAAATCCAGGTTCTTGTCCATCAAATGCTCCAAATGGTTTGCGTAAATGCACAATGAATATGAAGCAAATTATTATATTACTTTTTAATATTTTGTATGGAAAGCAGTTATGCTCTTTAAAAAATGTCTCACTCATTCTTTAATTATTTATATTGTTACTTCAAGTGTAAGAACAGTGACCTTGATACTCTGTATACCACAAATTCATTTGTTTCTTCATTGACTAATATCAATACAGCTTGAAAACCATAATCCTCTTCTAATCTCAGTTTATGTTAGCATACATGAACCTATCTGGTAGCTTCTAATGTATATCCATGATCTCTTCTATGCAATGGTGTATGCAACTTTCTGTTAGGGAGAATTCTCCAGAATGGGTAATTTCCCTTACCTACCGAGTCCCTCAGCAGCTTTGCTGGATTTCTAGGATTTATTTTCTTCACCTGGTAAGAGTGTGAGCCTTTTTTCCCCACTCTAACATGTGTTTTGCTCTGTGTGTTTTACATTTTTGTGTTCATAGACTGTGGAGCCTCACCTACTCCGTAGGCATGATCTTTTTTCTGAGTTTTACACAACATATTTAGTGCAGTGACACAGGGTTGTCTTTTTCAGACTTCCCACATTATACTACATTTTGTGGGACTGACTACTGTCTCAAAGAACATGTAAATTTGCCATTGACTTTATTAGTCTTTTTAAATTCACAGACCCAGTACAAACTATCTTACATAGAGTTCTGGAAATGGGTTAATAGTTATCCCTTTTCGTCTGTTTCTCATGGAGCATTATTTAGTTCCCCTTTCTTTAAGATTTGGCTGGTGGCAGTGGGATCTATTGTTCCTATCGTGGCCTATTTAAATAGCCTTGGTACTGTTTTAGGCTAGGTTAGTAGCCTCAAACTTAAATCCGCTGGACCCCATTTACTTTTATTTGGTTCCGGCTGGGTTTATTCACCATTTCTTTTTGTAAAGGTCTTTCTCGTGTTTTACTCTGCACACCAAACCAGGATTGGTTCCTTTGTTTGCCGTCCTTTGGTGGGCTTCTGCACAGAAGCCCTCTTTAGGCAGCTGAATGTCTGAGGGGGACATGATGTGACAGAGGGGTTTGAGACTCCCTGCACAGGGTCTCCTTGGAGATCCATGTTGCACTCTGTATGATTGGCTGTGGTGACTGTCCCACCGGGACAGCCACCCTGCTGTGTGATTGACAGCCAGGCTGTGTGAATGGGAGAAAACTGCATGAAAGGCAGGTCTCTGGGACTGAGAAGGCAGAGTCGCCACTGGATCAAGAAAACTGAAGGGAAGCTGACAGAAGAGGACCGCTCCCACGACTGAACCTCCCAGTGAAGCCCTGCTGCGGGTCCGAATCTCCAAACTTCAATGACAGGGAAGATCAGCAAGGAATCTTCTCTCCTTGAACTGGTGGGGCCAACCAGTTCATCAAACTGTATGCCAAGCCTCCCTCCTTCGGTCGAATTTGCTGTGCACAGCTAAAGTGAACCGGATAGCCAGGAGGACCGGACCCTGCTTGGGTTTTAAGGAGCGCACCTTTTATTTGTTGCTTTGCTCCGCTGCTGGTTTCTTCCCTGGGCAGTGCAGGACCCTCCATTCTTCCTACTTGGTGTCAGTCCAACAGTCACTTCAGGAACCGTGAGCCTTCAGGACCTGCCAGGAACGTCTGCCTCAGCTACAGCCTTCTTCTCCATTTAAGGTACTGTTCAAACCCGGTTGTTCATTCAGTCTGACTGGGGTAAAAGTCTTTGAAATCTTTCACCAATCCAAGGACTTGTCCTTCTCTATTCTTTTAAGTAACTTTTTTCGTCTGACCAAATTTGTTCTGAACTCTTGGCAAAGACTTAACCACGAACTACTCTGAACTGTGTGATCCTCTGCAAAGACTTTAGTCCATTGACTTTGGGCCAGGCCTCTTGATTTGATTTCCTCGCCATAGTTGCCTTTTTCTAGATTGCCCTGCTTGCTTACTTGTTGGCACTGCTCAACTTTTTTCTAAACTTGTTTTTCCCTCCTTTTTAAATTGCTGGAGTGCCATTTTGCTCACACTTCATTTTGAGGTTAACTTGTCCAGAATCTATTGAGTGGTGTGTAGTATATTAAGAGTGTGATTTTTCTACTGCTTTACTTTAGTGAATTGATTTACAACTGATGTGTAAATACATGTATATTCTTTTACTCAGAAACCTTGAGTCAGTGTTTGTTTGACCCATAGTAATTGGGTGTCCGGACATTTCGTCGAAAAAAAAGGTCGACAGGACAAATGGTCGACACCATTTGGTCAAAAACCAAATGGTCAATTTTTTTTTTATTTATATATATATTTTTTAGGTTTTCGTTTAGGGAAAAAACGGGTTTTTTTAGAAAAAAAGGGGGCTAGGGAGGGGTGAAAATACAACAAAAAAAAATCGACCATTTGGTTTTCGACCAAATGGTGTCGACCATTTGTCCTGTCGACCTTTTTTTTTCGACCAAATGTCTGGTAACCTAGTAATTGCTGTCCTTTGTGTAACTATTGATACTGCTCACTTTACTCTTGAGATATGTCTTGCTGCTCAGCCATTGCAGCCACTTTATTGTTTAGTACAGACTTGTACCAAAGGTGAATTTGTACTGTCACTTGTAGTCTTAATTGTTTGTGGTGTTTCCAAAGGGTTCTGCATATGATTCTGCCTAACACTTTCCATTACTTCCAACTGGTCTGCATGCTTGAGTACTTGTTTAAACTGTGAGTCCTATGTCTATGCTAGGGAAGTTGTATATTTTCATACTTCTACTGATCTGTGTCCTGCATCTAAAACTACAACATCCTTCTTGTTTTTAGTTTTGGCTATTAGGTGGTGGTAAAGCACCACCTTTAACTCAGAACTATTGCTTTCAAGTACAGGAAGAAAAGGGCTGGGGTTTGAGGAGGATTACATAGCCTGTGGGTGCTGTTTGGTATTTACTCATCCATTGAGTTTCCTTGATCATGCTAATACCTGTGGCAATTCCCTTCCCACCCACTAATGCCTCCACCCAAAACGCATCATCCTAGGATGTCTTTGAGCAAGATTATGCAAGCTGTAACATCAAACTTTGACCTGTCCTTTTTCGTTCATAATAGTCTTCTGAGAATTAATGGCTTAATTGCATTTGTAAATGTGTTACTGGTGCAAAAAACATGTCCTGCCAAGTTTTCCTTCAGCCACTTGATGTATACGCAGTAGGTATGTCCTTGCACAGAAGGCCTATTCAAAACAAGCATTGGCAAAGCCAACAGTTTTAATTTGTGTATATTTGATAGGCGTGTTACCAGCAGTGCTATCATATGTCCAGGAAATCATACCATTTTCCACCTGTTGTTATGGCCAGGTGGTGCAATTATGGCAGTGTCTACCAAATGCCTACTTCATGCCTACACAACACTGTTGACTTTGGAAATCTGTTTTAAAATGTGTCAAATAAGTCATGTACCCTCACCGTGGAATGCTAATGCTGCACTTGAAATGCTGCTTGTTTATTATTCTGATTCCAGCAAGTCTGAAGAGGGAAAGTGGATTGGGAGTACCCACGAAGATTTTGACTGTTGTGAGCAGCATATCAAGCTATTGGTTATGAAAGCATTGGGGGTGGGGAGGGGCACAACCAGAGTTTTCGGTCCGGATTCGTTCATTGTATTGGTTCTGGGCAGACCCCAAAGTCAGCTGTACCCTGTTCCCTAACATTCCCTAAGATGGCACTGGGAAAAAAGGTTTGCGAAGACTGGTCAATTATCACGAATCTCCTCCTGGAGTGCTGAAAATAGTGTTGAGCACCACCGTTTTGTTTCTCCCAGGCAACCTAATGATTTGCATGGACAATTCAATACGTCTTCTGCTTATGCAATATAGTCCACAACTGGTGAGCTATCTGATTCAGTTTTCGTATAGACATAGCCGACAAAAAGGCACTTCTTTTAGATTTATTGTAATCATACATGACCATATTTTCTTTACCTTTCAACATGCTTTATTATAACATCAATCCAGTAACCGAGAGAAACTGGAGCAATCTAGCAAACGATGCAAAAAAGGGAGGACCAGTGACAGAGAGATGTATTGAGTTAGATGGATTACCTAATTACCATGTGTAGGCAATAAAGCCACATGTATACATTCTGTAATATGCAACAATATTGCATTATGACACAGTTTGCCATTATTACAATGGGCCTCATTCCGAGCATGGCGGTAAGGGATAGCGGCCACCGCTAACGAGAGCGGTGGCGGTAATCCCTTACCGCCATACTCCGAGTTCCCTTTGCGCCATGGTGGTTTTAACACCTGCTTTTAGCAGGTGTTAAAAACCATGGCGCTAAGGGACCTTGATGTAAATTACGCCACCGTAATTTACGGTGGCGTAATTGACGCCTTCCCCACTCCCATTATGCCCTATGGGGCAAGAATGGGAATGGGGAAGGGTAAATGGGGATTGGGGAATTACCGCCCCGCCAACCTTGGAATGGGGCGGTAATTCCGCCATCCACCAAGGCGCTGCCGGTCCGGGTACGGCGTCAACCAAGGCGTTAATAGCGCCATTGGTTAGCGCCGTACTCGGAATGAGGCCCAATGTCCTTCTGAAACCTGAACGTTTGCCATGTTATGCGCTGGTGGGTAAACACCCTCGCCATTTTAATAATCCACAAATACAAGTTGACTATATGTATAAATAGCTGGTAACCAGAGCTTCTTTACCATTGTATTATAAAGGATTTCTGGAATTCTAATAACAGAAAAGCATTTTGTTCCTATTTGGCGTGCACTTATCTTGTTTGCTCAGATGTCACTTTGTTTTAAAAATGCTAAAACCGAGAAAATGAACACGCGTTTTCGTTTGTCAGCAAACATTTCGTCTAATGCCACCCATATCTTAATACAATGTACAAACAGCAGGTGTCAATACAAAACATTCCGGTGGGAGCCAGCACTGTTGCACAATCTATTGTAAGAGTATTATCCTTGCAGATTTCTGGAAGTAATTAAAATTCAAATGAATGCATAAAAGAACAGTGTTTGTATAAGTTTAATGAATTCGTACTATGGCCCGCGCCACCTACAATACAGGTTTGCCATCTGGAGTTTCCACTTTGAAAAATTCGGTTACTTAATGTATTGCCAAATAATACAACATTATGATATCAGCTTGCAGAGAGCAATTTAAAAAGAAATACCTACAATTACAAAATGTTAGGACGTCTATAATCGTATTGAACTATTTCTAGCCTTGCCATGTGCAATTCATGGAAAGATATATAGCTTTCATGTTGTGAATGCATTCCCGCTCTGACATGGCAGGAGTTTGTGCATCGCAAATATACAGCAAATGGAGTTTATGAACTAGACAACATCAAAACAAAGCATTGTGAAATAATATTAAAGCCTTTCCTTAAATAAAGCTAGACTGGGACTGATGTAAGAATGCGACAAAAACTTCAGTGTTGGAAACAGTGGTTGTCAGTTTTCAATTTAAACAAAGAAAAGGGTCCTCCCGTTATATTTCAATACTGAATAGATTCACATGACTCTTTGCTACAACATCAATTCAAAATCACGAATGGAAAAACAAACAGGCCGATTCATGGAATAATTAGCGCGGCGCAAGTGGCCAAAAACGTGCGATTCGCAGTGGAATAGCGAAAATCGCAGTGGAATAGCGAAAATCGCACGAAAAGCAGCGCACATCGATTCATGGAAGGCCGTGCGCGAGAAAACCATCGGACGTGCGATAAGAAAGTGCGCGGCGCACGTTGGCGCACAGGCCATGTAACGGCATGCGCCAGGTCACAGCGAAAATCGCACAGTCCACAGCGAAAATCGCACATAGCGCGGCGCACGCAACAAAAGTAGGCGGAACACGGGGCATAACACTCGGAATGGGGAACAACTTGCCAAAATGTGGGCGTCACGGGGGAAGCACAGGGTAAAAGTGCGCAGAACGCCCACACGCTCGCCTACAACACGTATTCATGGAATAGAATAGGTCAAAAAAGCGCACGCTCAAATCAGCGCACAGGCACAAACACGACCGCCACAAGAAAGCAGGCGGTAGCGTCTCAGCGGCTGTAAGAAATGTGCGCCAAAAGGTGCGCCAACAAATAGCACCCATATACTGCCATGATGAATGTCCTATACTGTGGCCCTCCAGGACAAATGAGGTGCAAAGGGGTACCCACAAACACGGACATGCTGACAAAAAATACGTGTGCGCGGGAAGTCTCACACGCGATTTGGCCGGGTACGTGGATTTCAGGGGTGCGCGGGAAGGTCCACACGCGATTACAGCAGGGTACGTGCATTTCAGGGGTGCGCGGGAATTTCCACACGCGAATAGCCTGGCCGCGTGTATTTCAGGGGTGCGCGGGAAGTTCCACACGCGATTACAGCAGGGTACGTGTATTTCAGGGGTGCGCGGGAATTTCCACACGCGAATAGCCTGGCCGCGTGTATTTCAGGGGTGCGCGGGAAGGTCCACACGCGATTACAGCAGGGTACGTGTATTTCAGGGGTGCGCGGGAATTTCCACACGCGAATAGCCTGGCCGCGTGTATTTCAGGGGTGCGCGGGAAGTTCCACACGCGATTACAGCAGGGTACGTGTATTTCAGGGGTGCGCGGGAATTTCCACACGCGAATAGCCTGGCCGCGTGTATTTCAGGGGTGCGCGGGAAGTCCCACACGCGATTACAGCAGGGTACGTGTATTTCAGGGGTGCGCGGGAAGTTCCACACGCGAATAGCCTGGCCGCGTGTATTTCAGGGGTGCGCGGGAAGTCCCACACGCGATTACAGCAGGGTACGTGTATTTCAGGGGTGCGCGGGAAGTTCCACACGCGAATAGCCTGGCCGCGTGTATTTCAGGGTGCGCGGGAAGGTCCACACGCGATTACAGCAGGGTACGTGTATTTCAGGGGTGCGCGGGAATTTCCACACGCGAATAGCCTGGCCGCGTGTATTTCAGGGGTGCGCGGGAAGTTCCACACGCGATTACAGCAGGGTACGTGTATTTCAGGGGTGCGCGGGAATTTCCACACGCGAATAGCCTGGCCGCGTGTATTTCAGGGGTGCGCGGGAAGTCCCACACGCGATTAGAGCAGGGTACGTGTATTTCAGGGGTGCGCGGGAAGTTCCACACGCGAATAGCCTGGCCGCGTGTATTTCAGGGGTGCGCGGGAAGTCCCACACGCGATTACAGCAGGGTATGTGTATTTCAGCGGTGCGCGGGAAGTTCCACACGCGAATAGCCTGGCCGCGTGTATTTCAGGGGTGCGCGGGAAGTTCCACACGCGAATAGCCTGGGCGCGTGTATTTCAGGGGTGCGCGGGAATTTCCACACGCGAATAGGCTGGGCGCGTGTATTACAGGGGTGCGCGGGAAGTCCCACACGCGATTACAGCAGGGTACGTGTATTTCAGGGGTGCGCGGGAATTTCCACACGCGATTTGGCTTGGTACGTGTATTACAGGGGTGCGTGCGAAGTTACACACGCGATTAGGCTGGGTGGGTCCTGTCACCCTCGACGGCCCCTGCAGGCAGCCCACAAAACAGGGGACTACCCTGCACACCTGCTCATGTCTCCCACCACCCCCACCCCCCCAGTCACCAGGGGTACCCTCCACCAGGCCCCCACTCATGTCTCCCACCACCCCCACCCCCCCAGTCACCAGGGGCACCCTCCACCAGGCCCCCAACCATGTCTCCCACCACCCCCACCCCCCACCATCCAGGGGCACCCTCCACCAGGCCCCCAACCATGTCTCCCACCACCCCCACCCCCCACCATCCAGGGGCACCCTCCACCAGGCCCCCACTCATGTCTCCCACCACCCCTACCCCCCACCATCCAGGGGCAGCCTCCACCAGGCCCCCACCCATGTCTCCCACCACCCCCACCCCCCAGCAGTGCAGGGGCAGCCTCCACCAGGCCCCCACTCATGTCCCCTATCACCCCCACCCCCCCAGTCACCAGGGGTACCCTCCACCAGGCCCCCACTCATGTCTCCCACCACCCCCACCCCCCCAGTCACCAGGGGCACCCTCCACCAGGCCCCCAACCATGTCTCCCACCACCCCCACCCCCCACCATCCAGGGGCACCCTCCACCAGGCCCCCAACCATGTCTCCCACCACCCCCACCCCCCACCATCCAGGGGCACCCTCCACCAGGCCCCCACTCATGTCTCCCACCACCCCCACCCCCCACCATCCAGGGGCAGCCTCCACCAGGCCCCCACCCATGTCTCCCACCACCCCCACCCCCCAGCAGTGCAGGGGCAGCCTCCACCAGGCCCCCACTCATGTCCCCTATCACCCCCACCCCCCCGCCACCAGGGGCACCCTCCACCAGGCCCCCACTCATGTCACCCACCACCCCCACCCCCCCAGTCACCAGGGGCACCCTCCACCAGGCCCCCACTCATGTCTCCCACCACCCCCACCCCCCAGCAGTGCAGGGGCAGCCTCCACCAGGCCCCCACTCATGTCTCCCACCCCCCCCCACCCCCCACCATCCAGGGGCAGCCTCCACCAGGCCCCCACTCATGTCTCCCACCACCCCCACCCCCCAGCAGTGCAGGGGCAGCCTCCACCAGGCCCCCACTCATGTCTCCCACCAACCCCAGCCCCCACCATCCAGGGGCACCCTCCACCAGGCCCCCACTCATGTCTCCCACCACCCCCACCCCCCCGCCACCAGGGGCACCCTCCACCAGGCCCCCACTCATGTCTCCCACCACCCCCACCCCCCAGCACTGTGGGGAACCTGCCAGCAGGCCCCCACACATGTCCCCCTGGCCCCAGGTCCTGACGATACACAATCATGGCAGTAATGGCCAGCATACCCAGCACAAACACCCAGGCAAGGATTGCATCCACCCACATAGTGAATGCAATCACATGACACAACCCCAATGCCAAGTATGCAAAAGAACACATGTCCGTCACACACACATACACAATGGTTGCAAGTGAATGTCAAAACCCATATCATGACATGTAACAAACCAATGAGAAAATAACACAAGTGTAAGAAAATATAAAAAATGTATTAAATACCAAAAATAAGTGAACTTTTCAAACATACAACGATGTGGCTAAGTAAATAAATGGTCCATGTCCGAGAACAAAAGTGATAAACAAAAAAACAAAGGAATAAAAAATTAAAATGAATTTGTCCAAAGCAATATCATGTCATAGGAAATTAATGAAAAACCATTACGTCATGGTGAAAACAATAAGAAATTAAAAAAATGTATCTCCCAAAAAAACAAACTATATACAGGAATGTTCCAGGGTCCATGAGCCCAACACCAAAAATGAAACCTACCACTAACTAATGAAAAATATATGTACAAAAAAGTGGCCATTGTCCGAGCGGTCCAAAATAATAAAAATAAATAAAGGAAACCTAGCACTAACTAACTAAATAACTATATACAAAGGCAGCGGGCAAGTCCTGCGGCTCACTTGGTGATGTTGCTGGCCAGGGCATCATCGAACTCCATGTCGATGTCCTGGAGGCGGGACTCTGTCCTGGCCCCGAGGTCTCGCAGGGACAACCCCATGTCCACCTCAAACTCCCTGCGAGCTTCCTCGAGGCACTCAGCCCGCCTCAATGCCCGACGCATGGAGAACTCCGCCCTGACCATGGTGAGCCGCTCCTCTTCCGCCCGCTGCCGCTCCGCACCTATCCGCTGGCCAAACTCCTCCCACACGGAACACACCACCATCCCAGGGTTGCCCTGCCCTCCGGCCGATGCCTGCCCCTCTGATCTTGATGGCCCCGAGCCATGATGCCTCCCACGTCGAGCCCGCTGCTGCCTCCAACGCCACTGCCTCTGCCAGCACGACGGCATCCAGGCTGATGGAAACCACCGACGCCGTCGTGCACGTGCCCTGCCCGATGATGCCGTCACATCTTCCATCTGCTGGGGTCCACTTGCTGTGTTGTCCACCCCTGCTGGACCTCCGACTCCCAACTGTGGCAGGGATGGGATCCCCACCGAGCTGGCTGCATTGGTCGGGGCAGGTCCACAGGGGGCCCTGGTGGCATCTGGGCCGGAAGACGGCAAGGAGAACGACCGGTGGATAGCCTGCACAGAGGAGGAGAGGGCCGTCAGATTGGCCAACACATGCAGGAAACCCCCGAACATGGCCGATCCCAATTGGGCCACGTCAGCACGGTGCACTTCGTGATGACGTGCGTGCTCCTCCCGGGAAGCACGCACGTCATCACGAATCACAGCCGTGCGCATCGCGACCCCAATCAGGACCTTCTCCACGCGGCCAGGGGTTACCACGTCCGCAGGTGGAGGGGAGTCAGGTGACATGGACATCCCCTCTACCTGCGGACGGGCCTGGGACGGGGCATCCCTGCTGGTGCATGGTGGTGCACTCACAGGGTCAGGGACAGTGACATGCACAGGCCCCTCCACGGTGACCTGTGCTGCCTCCTGCCCCTGGCCCTGGACTGCACCACTTGCACCAGCAGGGATGCTCCCACCAGGCCCCATGTGTGCACCAGTGTCGGCCTCCTCCTCCTCTGTGCAAACCACCAACCTGGATGGCTCCTCACCGTCTCCCGCCGTAGCAGGCCCCTGTGGGGGCTCACCCACCCCTTCCGCTGCAGCCGTGGGGGCATCCCCGCCGCCTTGCTCCACAGCGCCGTCTCCGCCCTCTTCTTCACTAGCCGCTGCGTAGAGGGAGACAAAGGACACAAGCATCAGGCTACTGTACAATGGTCCCCTAGACAGGAAGCAATAGCAGATGAGCACCACTGTCAAAGTACACTTCCATCATGTCCCTCCACAACACATGGGTCAGTCCAGGCAAAACACACACAGTAACAGGCATGGTGCATGCCATGGACATTTCCATGCATGTCCAATGGACTCTAGAAACATTCAATGATATGTAACTCACATGCATCATGGCTCATGCATATCACATGCACACACTTCACCTCAGTCACATCCATCTGGCCCCAAACACACCGAACACAGGCGAAACAAGGGTAAGTTGGGTGCGTCACTGAATCTGTGCATTGTCACACACATGTGTCATGCATCCATGGCATGCACAAGTCACAGACACGCAGGTCAGGCACACAGACATGGCTACCATATATGTACCTGGCATCAGCACCCATCCTTCACCCCCATCCATGTCCAGGTACAGAGACTGGCATGCTCTCATGTCCAAAATCTGCATAGGGCTCCCCATGCCGCATTTCAACACATGCAACAACCATGTGGGTCACACATCACTGGTCGCACATGCATTACCATGATGTCCCTGCACACATACATGCATACATGGCCCATGGCACACATACAGGCAAGTATCATAGAACCAGCACACCGCAACATGCCCTGTCTCACACAGTAATGCTTGGACACATACCGCTCAACTCCAGACGGGCCTCCCTCTCAAGGACCTGGGCGTGGAGCGCTGGGCGTACGCGTTCCAGGACCCTCTTCTGGATGGAACTCATGCGGCCCCGGCCCCCCTCCACGAGGCGCCGGGCCTTCACAAGGGTCCTGGACCTCAAGTCCTCCCAGCGCTTCTTGATCTTCTGGACGTTGTGGGTTGCCACCCCCTCCGCGTTGATGGCAACCACACAGTCGGCCCAGATCCTCTCCCGTCCTTCCTTGCTGGCGCGGGACGATCCAAAGAGGGCATCATACTGCCCCAGGACATGCTCCACCAGGACACCAACTTCGGTGGCAGTGAAGCTGGTGCCCCTCTGGCCTGGGGTTGCCACTGGTGCCAGATGTGGAAGTGCCCGACATGGCAACCCCAGAGGCAGGTGTGGGTGGGCAACTGGGTCCTGGGGCTGGGCTGTGGAGCGATGTAATCCCAGTTGGGAGTCTTCAGTTCCAGCAGGGGTGGACACAGCAACTGGACCCCTGCAGATGGCTGATGTGCAGGCACCAAATGGCAGGGCACGGTGGCAGCAGGCAGTTAGGCAGGCAGGCAGCAGCAGATAGCACGTGGGAGGCTGCTCGGGGCACTGGGGGGCAGTAACTCGGCCTTCTGGGCAGGAGCGTGGTGTTCCGTGTGTTTTCGGGTGGCCAGCTTGATACGGAGTGATTTGGCACGTGAAAATCCTGCACGTCAGCGTGAAATCCGAGCAAAGGCCCTTAGCGCGTAAGCGCGTCAGCACGCATACGCGATTCTATTGGACCAGAGTCCCTCAGTGCGTAAGCGCGTCTGACCTGACCCGCACAGGCGTTCCCCACTCAGCACGTGATGACGGAACACACATGGAAATACTGCACGTCAGAGTGTCATCGCGTGATTGGCCTATGTACGTGTATTTCATTGCGTGTAATTGGACAAAAGTGCGCGTACACGCGATTGGCCTATGTACGTGTATTTCAGGGGTGCGCGGGCACTTACACACGCAAGTACGTCAGCGCACCTGTATGGCTGCTGCGTGGGAATTTCCACACGCTATTGGAGTGGGAACTAGATTCCAGGGGTGCGCGGGTCACACGCTCGCCTAGAACACGCGCAAAGCATTAATTTGCGCACTTTTCAAATAACAAGCCAGATGCCAGGATGAACATACCGTTCCTAGCAGCAGTGGCAGTGGGCTACCAAAGGAGGAGGAGGAGGAGAGTCAGGGCCAGAATATTCACACCCAGAACCAGCCTTTTCGGGATGCCTGATGACCAGGTGTATGGAAGATACAGGTTTCCACCACACATAATACTGGACCTGGTGAGTGAGTGGGAGGATGACCTCACATCACCCACCCTGTGCTCTCAAGCACTCAGCCCCCTGGAGAAGGTCCTCAATGTACTGCACTTCTGAGCCACTGGATCATTTCAGCGGACAAGTGCCATAGTGGGTGGGGTGTCACAGGCCACCCAGTCACGCTGCCTACACCAGGTCTTGGACATCATCACTGCACGCCCATCAGTCCGCAGGCACATATACCTGCCCAGAACACCTGCTGAAAGGCATGCTGCCGCCCTGGATTTTTACGGAGTGGCACGATTCCCCAAAGTGCTAGGTGCCATCGACTGCACCCATGTGGCTCTACGTCCCCCCAGGGCATCAGAGCACATCTATAGGAACCGCAAGCACTGGCATTCCATCAACGTGCAGGTAGTATGTAATGCCAAGGGAATCATCACCTCAGTATATGCCAACTATCCTGGGTCCACCCACGACAGCTTCATTTACCGAATGTCCACCCTATGCCGGGACATTGATGCTGGGCGGCATGGCGATACATGGCTTCTCGGTGAGTATGTATGCCACTGCACATGCATGCATGTTGGATACTGAGCAAGGTCACAACCCCACCAATGATACCAATCACCACCTCCACAGGGGACAGTGCCTACCCTCTCAGCCCCCACATGATGACGCCAATTCGGAACCCCACCACGCCACCCGAGGTAAGATATAACACAGCCCACATTACAACCCGGGGCATAGTGGAGCGCACATTCGGAGTGCTAAAGTCACGCTTTCGCTCCCTTGACCGTTCTGGCGGGCAGCTGTTATACGCTCCCCCAGTAGTGTGCAGGATCATAGTGGCAGCATGTGTCCTGCACAACGTTGCAACACGCCGGGGCCTGCCCGTGGACATGGTGGTGGCCCCACATCCCCAACCACATGCACAGCCGCTGCGCATGGGAGGGGAAAGGGCACGAGGGGAGGCAGCCCGTACACAGCTAGTGGCTAATTACTTCACATAGTATTCACTCCCCTGTGGAGTGCACACTGGCCTGGCACATTCCATCTGACAATCAATGATGACTCAACCTGACACTGATCCTGAATGTCTGGAGATTCAACCGTGAAAAGCATATCAGCCTGAGATTGTTCACCTGGAAGTGTTACAATGTGTGCATCCCTACCCACACACAACACCAATGCAGTTTTGTGAAGGAACACATTCAAGCAGCCAAAATTAATACCCACTTGCTAAATGCAACAAGAGGACAGTGCCATGTCACCCAACCCATCCCCAGCACCGCCACACAACACACCGTGCCATGTCATGCTATGTGCAGGTAAACAAAGTAATCCCCACAACGTGACAAGTGTTGCGATGTACAGTGTCCCCAATTGAAACTTCCTACACCTGAAATGCTCACTGTAATGCAGGACAAACAACATACTTGAGCACGTACTACCATAAACATGACTTCAGTAATGTAATAAATCAGTTGTCTCACCACCTGGATATGCCTGCACTCCCACCACTTCCAACTGAACAGTGTTGGTGCCATGTAGAGTTGTAGGTGCACTGCTGCCAACAAGGACCCCATCTCCAGACTAGAGGGCCTTGTGTAGACATGAGGAAGGGACCTGCAAATTGGGAGGCAGACACAGATGATGAGTTACACATCAATGCAACATGCAGTGTACAACACAACAGCAATATGCACTAGGAATGTATACACAGTATTGACTAGACTACCCACACATGTAGTGGGAGTCCAATGTCACCATGTACTTCAATGTCACTTGGGCACACCCTTTGCAAGCCCATGGAAACGGGAAGCTGGAGGGGTGTGTGTGACTCAAACCCAGGCATCTGAACCTAATACATGACAAGCCTGCATGTGCCCAGCCACAATTCAGCGTATGCCCACAGGAACCACGGAAGCCAACAATGTGTCCCCAAAAAATTGGGAAAAATATAAAAATAAAAATAAAAATTTAAAAAATATAAAAATAAAAAGAAAATCAAAAATGGCCATTAAAGGGCCCGGGGGGGTTGGGGAGGCCACCCAGGAGGTCCGAGGTCAGGGTGCACACCAGAAACCACCTGTGTGGATCCTGGGGAAAAAAAACACCTCCATGGGCTCATGGCCCACACGGCTACCCTATTGTGGGAGTATCACTGCTGTCGCTATTATCACCCTGTGCAGCTGCATCCGGAGGTGGTTGCACTATGGGAGGCAGCCCACGCAAGGCCCTACTCTGTTCCTCCATGGCTGCAAGCATGCGGGTGTGGTAGGTCTCGTTCTGGAGGATGAGGGTGCGGAGGTCCCTATGCAACAACTCACGGGATGCCCGGACCTCCGCCCTCGTTGCTTGCATCTCAGCTGAGAGCGTACGGGTGAGACGCTCCAGCTGCTGTTCTGTCCTTTGGTGTGTTGAAGCCTCTAGCTCAACAAGAGTCGTCCTGAGTTGATGTAGCTCCTGCCTCAGGGCTTCCCTGTGGCCCTGGGACTCTATGGAGATGGCCTCCTGCAGAGTCGCCAGTGCCGCCCGCCTGTCCCTGTTGGACGCCAACATGTCCTCCCTGTGTGACTGGCAGATGGAGTCAGTTGCCTGCTCTAGTCGCTCCATCAGCCTTTCAGGGGGGACAATGGAAGTGGCCACCCTATCCATGGCCTGAGCCATCATCTCGGATGATGCTGCCTGTTGGGTAGCCATACCGTAAATGGATTGCTCCCATACGGTATTGCCAGGTGGCGTACGGCCACCACGTCGGCGGGCACCACACCTGTCTGGGGCAAGGCGGACTGCGCCTTGCTGTGCCGGCACTGCCTGAGGCTGCAGGACTGCATTCCCCCTCTGATCTGCTGGCCCAGGAACAGGATCAGATGTCGCGGAGTGTGACCCTGCATCCGTAACGACCAAAGGCGTAGCTGCCAACACTGACATCCCCATTGAGGGTTCTGACCCTGGTGCAGGTGGGTGGGACAGAACAGAATCCCTCCCAGGAACACTCACCTGCGACGGCACGTAGGTCTCATCATCCGAGTCAACAGCTGAGTACAGCTCGGGGGAGGTGCAGCCAGAGACACCCCTTGAGAGCACGACCTGCAGCACTTGTGGGTTTTCACCCACCAGCACACCACGTCCCTCACTGGTGGTTGGTCGGCCCTCGGACCCCTCCTGGCTCTGCACCATCTCCACAACCCCAGCAGTATCAGGTGCGTCTTCCCCTGCAATGACATAATGACAAAGAAATGGAAACCCGCATTAGCACCATGGCACACAATGAGGGCTGTGAAACAAGAGAACCAGTACTTGATTGACACATGTCCCACATGACTAAGACCCTCCCATGCATGCACCCTCACTGCGTATGAAGGGCAGGCAAATGGCACACACTCATTACACAAAGATGGAAGATGAACACATTTCATGCATGCTGCCTGGCAGTGGCATCACACATTGCCCTGTGATTGCCAGGTGACACACACATGCCATCACACAGATGGCATGTGCCATTGCTATTGAGTGTAGATGGAGAGGAGGGCAGCACTTATTCATTCTGTCCAGTTCCCACATGCAATAGCTTTTCTAATTCTGACAGGTCTGCTTTATCACCTGGAGCTGCCAGTCCAATATGGTCCAATTGCACAGGGACATGTGTGAACATATGATATCCAGGTAACAAAGTAACTCCACTTTACCATGGCCATGCCATACATGTGACTAGAGGACTGAGGAATGCCTAGTATAAGTGGTGGAATGCATACAATCTGTCTGATTGAACATAGGAAAATAATCAACAATGTAGTGGCAAGGTGACACTTCAAGGCCAACTTGGGTGCTGTTGGGCTAGATGTCTACTGTTGGCAGAAGGGATACTGCAATGGCGAAATGCAGCTGCCCAGGATGTCTTGCATGAAGCACATGGCTGACCCATTCGACTCAGGCGCACACACTCTCAACTGGCACACAAACAGATGCCCTCACACACACACCATGCACATGGATGACACACACATGCATGTGCACTCACCGGACAATGCCTCGTAATCAGGCAGATCTCCCACGCCTTGGATCTGTTCCTCCGTGACGTAGGTCCCAGCGACTGACTCATGTGGAGTGAGTTCCATGTCTTCTACTGGAGACCCACCTCCAGTCACTAGAGTTGCGGCATGACTTGAGGCCAGCTTCTTCTTTGCCCTGCGCTTTAGGTCATTCCAGCGCTTGTAGCAATCATTGGCTGTGCGCCTCACGATTCCAAGGGCACTTACGATGTCCGCAATGGTCTGCCAGTGTGCCTGGCGTTGTGCAGGTGTGGTCTTGGATCCTGCAACAATGACCATCTCGTTATCATGTCCGGACACATACTCGACAAGTGCATTCAGTTCCACATCCGTGAAGCTGGGCTTCCTCGACGGACCGGACTGTGTAGCCGTGTCGGGGGCATCAGCCTGTGCCGGACGAGCACTCTTCCTCTTCCGCTTGGAAGGTGGTGGTGATCCTGAGTGTCCTGCGCCGCTCTGGACACTAGGGGCAGGAGCCCTGGTGGGCTCTGTATCAGGTGTGTGGGATTGCACACTCAGCATGGGAGTTGGTGCAGGCATTGGCTCAAGTGTAATGGTGTCATGGGGAATGTCAGCAGAATGGACTAGGACGGACACTGTCCTGGCTGGGTGTGTGAGAGCTGGGGTGGATGGAGCTGCAGCTGCCCCTGCAGCCTCTCCGCCCTGCCTACTTGGGGCAGCAGATGACCTTGCTGCCCCAGATCCACGTGGCATGATAGCATCAACGTGCACCAGCGCACGTGTCGTAGCCCTGCTGACCTGGAAGTCAGCCATGGAGTCAGCTAGGTCTGGTGCCACAATGGGCTGGTCCAACAAGGGCTGAGCATGGATGGTGTCAGCCACTTCAGCCTCAACGGGAGGGGGGGAGGGGGGGGAGGGGGGGTGGATGATGGGTGCCCTTGACTGGTCCTCCACACATGGGGGGACAGGCTCACCCTGTAAGTTACGACCACGTCCCCTACCGGATCCACCACGGCCACCACTTGTGGCTCTTCCACCTTTGCCACCCTTACGGAATCCTCGCCTCCCAGCCATGGCACTGATATTAATGTGCGTATGGGAGTGGCTGTAGACAATTGTCCTGGGCAATTGGGGGTCAAAGGGGTTGGGTACCAGATGGTAATTGTACCCTAGTGCTCTAGCACGGCTGATTGTAACCCCTGGGGAAAGATGACGGGTCACGCAACGCACAGGAGGCCCAAAAAAGGGAGATGACGTTCACGCAACCCCTCCTAGACCACGTGTGCAGAAAGAAAAACCTGCACTACGCTGTGGCACCCAGTAACACAAGAATGAACGTATGCGTGTCACACGCAGCCTAGAATGACCTCTGAAGGGGTAGGCTACACACGGGGCAAGCACAGAAGTTGAGTTGGATACGTGCGTGACTCACCGTCTGCCAGGTAAAAGAGCGTGAAAAATGAGCGCGTTTGGCTGGCTAAACCCCCGCCAAAAGAAGATGTGTACGCTGTCTGAGAAGACAGGACAACAGTAGAAGGGGACACTGTTTGAGGGAACAGGCCCAGGTAAACCAGTACAAGAGGAAAAATAGAGAAAACGCTGTCAGAGGTAACAGGGAGTACGAACTGGAAACGCCGTGAAGTAAATCGCGTGTGAAACGACAAGAAGTACAGAATTCACCCACTCGCTCTCCACGAAAAGCACGTACAAGGAAATGGTGTTCTACATGTACCTTATATACAGGCCCACACGTACAGCGTCACTTACGCGGCGAGTACGTTCACCAATCACACGCTTTGTCACTCCTGCGTGTAGATCCATTTTCACCAATCACACGCTTTGTCACTTCTGCGTGTAGATCCATTTTCGCCAATCACACGCTTTGTCACTTCTGCGTGTAGATCCATTTTCACCAATCACACGCTTTGTCACTTCTGCGTGTAGATCCATTTTCACCAATCACACGCTTTGACACTGGGACGTGTCACGCAACAATTTCCTGCACGTGCAGGTGACTATAGGCGCGCATATGCTGTTGACGGGTTTACGCGCTAAGGGCCTTTCCTCGATTCACACGCTGACGTGTGGGATTTCACTCCCTATCAGGCTGTCCACGCGTTCACACACGAGAGACCACGCTCCTGGCCAGGAGGCCAAATTACTGCCCCCCAGAGCCCTGAGCACGCTCCCACCTGCCAGCTGCTGCTGCCTGACTGCCTGCTGGCCACGTGCCCCACAGTGCTGGTGGTTAGGGGTGTTGGGAGACATGGGTGGGGGCCTGGTGGAGGCTGCCCCTGGTGGCGGGGGGGGGGTGGGGGTGGTGGGAGACATGGGTGGGGGCCTGGTGGAGGGTGCCCCTGGTGGCGGGGGGGTGGGGGTGGTGGGAGACATGGGTGGGGGCCTGGTGGAGGCTGCCCCTGCACTGCTGGGGGTTGGGGGTGGTGGGAGGCATGGGTGGGGGCCTGGTGGAGGCTGCCCCTGGTGGCGGGGGGTGGGGGTGGTGGGAGACATGGGTGGGGGCCTGGTGGAGGCTGCCCCTGCACTGCTTGGGGTTGGGGGTGGTGGGAGGCATGGGTGGGGGCCTGGTGGAGGCTGCCCCTGCACTGCTGGGGGTTGGGGGTGGTGGGAGGCATGGGTGGGGGCCTGGTGGAGGCTGCCCCTGCACTGCTGGGGGTTGGGGGTGGTGGGAGGCATGGGTGGGGGCCTGGTGGAGGCTGCCCCTGGTGGCGGGGGGGGTGGGGGTGGTGGGAGACATGGGTGGGGGCCTGGTGGAGGGTGCCCCTGGTGGCGGGGGGGTGGGGGTGGTGGGAGGCATGGGTGGGGGCCTGGTGGAGGCTGCCCCTGGTGGCGGGGGAGGTGGGGGTGGTGGGAGACATGGGTGGGGGCCTGGTGGAGGGTGCCCCTGGTGGCGGGGGTGGGGGTGGTGGGAGGCATGGGTGGGGGCCTGGTGGAGGCTGCCCCTGGTGGCAGGGGGGGGTGGGGGTGGTGGGAGGCATGGGTGGGGGCCTGGTGGAGGCTGCCCCTGGTGGCGGGGGGGTGGGGGTGGTGGGAGGCATGGGTGGGGGCCTGGTGGAGGCTGCCCCTGGTGGCGGGAGGGTGGGGGTGGTGGGAGACATGAGTGGGGGCCTGGTGGAGGCTGCCCCTGGTGGCGGGGGGGTGGGGGTGGTGGGGGGCATGGTTGGGGGCCTGGTGGAGGCTGCCCCTGGTGGCGGGGGGGTGGGGGTGGTGGGAGACATGGGTGGGGGCCTGGTGAAGGGTGCCCCTGGTGGCGGGGGGGTGGGGGTGGTGGGAGACATGGGTGGGGGCCTGGTGGAGGCTGCCCCTGGTGGCGGGGGGGTGGGGGTGGTGGGAGACATGGGTGGGGGCCTGGTGGAGGCTGCCCCTGCACTGCTGGGGGTTGGGGGTGGTGGGAGGCATGGGTGGGGGCCTGGTGGAGGCTGCCCCTGCACTGCTGGGGGTTGGAGGTGGTGGGAGGCATGGGTGGGGGCCTGGTGGAGGCTGCCCCTGGTGGCGGGGGGGTGGGGGTGGTGGGAGACATGGGTGGGGGCCTGGTGGAGGCTGCCCCTGCACTGCTGGGGGGTGGGGGTGCAGGGGGACATGAGCAGGTGTGCAGGGTAGTCCCCTGTTTTGTAGGCTGCCTGCAGGGGCCGTGGAGGGTGTACAGGGAACACCTGTGAGGACCCACCCAACCTAATCGCGTGTGACTTCCCACGCACCCCTGTAATACACGTACCCAGCCAAATCGCATTTGATGATTCCCACGCACCCCTGTAATACACGTACCCAGCCAAATCGCGTGTGATAATTCCTGCGCACCCCTGTAATACACGTACCTGGCCAAATCGCATCCCTGTAATACACGTACCCAGCCGAATCGCGTGTAAAACTTCCCGTGTACCCCTGTAATACACGTACACAGCCAAATCGCATGTGATAATTCCCGCGTACCCCTGTGATACACGTGCCCTGGCTAATCGCGTGTAAAACCTCCCGCCTACCCCTGTAATACACGTACCCTGGCCAATCGCGTGTTAAACTTCCCGCGTACCCCTGTAATACACGTACCCTGGCTAATCGCATGGAAAACTTCCCGCATACCCCTGTAATACACGTACCCTGGCCAATCGCGTGTTAAACTTCCCGCGTACCCCTGTAATACACGTACCCTGGCTAATCGCGTGTATAACTTCCCGCCTACCCCTGTAATACACGTACCCTGGCCAATCGCGTGTTACACTTCCCGCGTACCCCTGTAATACACGTACCCTGGCTAATCACGTGTATAACTTCACGCGTACCCCTGATATGCACGTTACCCGCTTTGCGTTCCTTGTTTGGCAGCCCTGTAAACTGGTCCAGGGTTAGCGCAGCCCTTTGCGATGATTTTGCGATTTTGATGGCTTTTCCTTGCGCGAGGGCGTTCTTGGGGGCGTTACTGGCGCTGCTGCTGGGTCGCTGCGATACTCTGCGCCACGGCTGGTTTGGGAGCCTGAAATCCATGAATACGCTGTGCGCGGAAATCGGTTTTAGCGCACGTGCCTGGCGCAGTCTATCGCACGCGGACACTCTGCGCCAGCCGCTTGCGACACTTTTCTGCGAAATTCTATGAATTACCCTGAAAGTATTTGTCACAACGTATTATGTACAAATGGTATCTAAACGTCCACTGTACATGTTTTTTTTTTAATTAGTTTTCATAGCCTCACATATTCAAAAAAGGCAAATCCATAACAATTTTCTTTAAACATAGCAGATCAAAGGTATTAATAAAGAATAAAAATCATAAAGAATTTCACATTGGATATAGTGTATCTCATTTTGGACAAACCAATCTTGAGGTACCTTCATGAAGACACCTAGAGCTGGCAAACACACCTGCAAACTGCTAGACATAAATGAATTAGAAACCTACCACAACAACCAAATACTACATCATGCTTAACTGACCACTCTGAGCCTTGCTCAATTGAAATCAAGACCTGCCTTAGTCTAGTCCCTGATGTTTTTAATGCCCCGGGTGACATCAAAGCTTACAGTCAGAAAAACACCATCATGGCAAATAATCCTTCCCACAGTCTCAAAATCTGAAAATAGCAACCACAATCTTGAATTGTTATGGTAAGCCAACTATCGCAACAGAAAACTATAGTACAGTTAGCAGCTCAGACACTACGACATATAATTCTCAACAGATCACATTACACAGAAATGATAATCACTGCAAAATAAACATAGAAAACAATCTTTAAATTCACAAGAAACTCAACAACCTTAGAATCTGCAACAATATCAACCCCTTGCAAATACAATGTGCAAAACGTGCTGTCCACTACACAAACAAAATGACTACGCTTCATCAACAAATCGAACAGTCAAACATAGCAACCAGTATTTGACATATCCTGTTAACTCTTGCTGTCCAGTTGCAACTGCCGAACACATAGATCCTCTATTAACCACTTCACTCTCACCACGCTGAACATTTTGAAGGAACTGTCCAGGTCTATCAGAAGGGCTGTGTGACAAATTGGATTCTGCCTTGCAAGAGTACAAGGATGATTAGGGGTAAAATTGCCCATTCAGCCCTCACACTCCTAAAAACTAAAACCCAACGCAATCATAAAAGTAAAACAGGGACAATCAAGAGCTATACCCACTGCGCCTTTTGTGGGCATGTGGGAAGAGGGAAGGCTATTCTCTCAAGAGGGCTATGAAGGTGGGCCAGTAATGACAAACACAGTATTACAATCCAAAAGAAAGGGAATGTTCAATCAATCAAGGTTCTATAAAAATATAAACAATGTATTTATATATTTAAAATATGTATATATTTAATATACCAACAGCACACTGGCTTTGTATATACAAACATACAATGCAAAATATGTACACATAATATTAATACAACATTTCCAATACATTTCATAGTCGGTTTGGTACTTAAAAGGTTACATTAGTTCACACAAGAGAATACTCTTTCAATAGTAAAGCACTTAGAATTAAATAAAATCTCTAAAATACCACAGTGCATAAATAAAAACATGTATCAAGCTAGAATTTTGAACATTTCCACCAATTTCCAACAAAATAAAACCATGTAAATGATCAGGTTGCTATCACCACCATTTAGGAACCTAACCCAAAATGGTTGTTAATTTGTCCATGTTAACATTGTTATTGTATGCTTTCATGTAATTGGCACACAAACCATCCAAGCTTGCACACCATAATAATAGATGCTCGATAGTCTCTATTTCATTTGTTCCGCATAGCCTACATTTACGGTCACAACTTGCTATACCTAGTTGGGCACCTTGGGTCATCAGTGCCACACTTATGTTAGACTTTAATCTAAGGTATTGTTTGACAATTGCACTTTTAGGATATACCGTTATGTATGATGGATTAATGTCCCGATCAGATATATATCGGCAGAAATCAAGGCTATGATTACCAGATGGTAAATCAACACAATTCTGTTCTTTACTGAGTTCTAGCATTTTAGCTTTCAAGCGTCACTTAATCACATACACTGCACCATTCGAGGAAAGGCCACAACAACCTTCTTGCCATTTTAAAAATAAGTTCAACATGTTTCCTGAGGTGGCCATTTTATAGAAAGTAAAATGCAGCTACAAAGCAGCCTATCATGCTTTCATGGTCAAATGTCACATCCAAAACTATTCCAGCAAGTTCGAAGTCCAAATATATGTATTCAACTGGAAGTAATGGTGGGCGGCTCAAAATTCACCACAAGTTAATTGCCTCATATTGCTGGAACAAATTCCCGAACATGCCACCCTATGTTTCGACCCCATAGAACATAATTGAGCGTACTTTAGAATTGTACTCACACAGTATTGGTTCAATTTACATTCTGATCTGTTTGCTAATGAATTGCTTGATAACTCTTACAGCTGTGTTGCATTTTACTTTGACCTCTGACCATTGAGTATCCCACTTAAGGTTATATTGAACACATATACCCAAATACTTACAGCAGTTTACATTTTCCAATTCCAGACCATTCAAAGAGCAATAAGATTTACACTTCTTGCCAGCTGTCGAGTAAAAGATCATGGTTTTGCTTTTATTAATGTTTATGGGTAGCCCATTTGTGTCAGAAAATGTGCCTAATGCATTTATTAAGATTTGCAGGCCACGAGGAGTATAGTCCAGTAAGACCAGGTTGTCTGCATATGCCAACCAAGTTGTGGATTGGCGACCTAGCTTTACTGGACATAGTAAGGGACTAAACACTTTAATAGAATGCACCAAGCAGAAAAATAACCTGTGCATCCAACAATTTTACCTCAGTGCTGCTTTCCATACACAGTGAGAAGCAACTGTCACAACGAAGTCCAACGTACTAAGAGGAGAACCATACAAAAAATATTATGGCAAGCATCCTGGAGTGGCTTGAGGAACATGATGAGTGACGATAGCAACTCTAATGGTACACGGTACAATTTTTGAATTAGGAAATTTAATGAACATAGCTTCACATGTAACTGAAACATGTTTTTTTTTAAAACTACATACTGCAAATGAAGGAAATGGGCTGGAAGCACCAGCTAATGTACAAGAGGACGGGCACTGATGCACCCAAAGTGCAAATGGGGAAAATGAACTGAGAAGCGTGTGTGCAAAAATGGATCAGTTGAACAGTAATTTTGCATAGTTAAAGACATTTGTAGAAAGGCATATGATGGACAATATTAAGTACCACTGCCCCAATTGTACCTGTGCTCCGTCCCACTTTCTCAGCCAACCATCCCCACAAATTCCCTTGAGTCCAAGATGCTTTGATGAGACCTCAATCCCTTCCTCCCCTGATGACCAGCCTGTGCAAAACCCAAATTCCCCTGTACATGTTTGCCATTCCGCTACCCCTTCCCTTTCCTAACGCCATGTTTTTGGTGTGCGTAAATAAAGTTCTGTGTGTTTACTTTTGCTTCGTGTGTGTGTTTTTTTTTTAAAAAAAGCCCTGTTTGAAGTCTGCGGACAACTTAAATAGCTGGGCTCTCCGTAATAAAAATGGAGGTGTCCTACAGACATTGCACCTTTCGGGGCTCTTCGTAAACAAAATGGAGGTGTCCTATGAACAGCTTGCCTGTCCGGACATGTCTGCAAAATCATGACGCACCTTTATATGATTAGGGGACACACATCCTGTCGTGCGGACACCTGAACACATGCGCATCTGATCCCCTATACCCTCCGAACACTGCACCTGTCTGCAAAAGTCTGTAAAGTTGCGTCGCACTTTTAATTGTTTTGGGGGTCCCGCCCCTTTCCTACGGACACCTGGGCGCATGTGCATCTAATACCATGTGTCCTCCGAACACTGCGCATGTCCGGTAATTAGCTCTGGGATCCTGCCCCTGTCCTATGGACACCTGAGGGCATGCGCATTTGATCCCCTGTACCCTCCGAACACTGCGCCTGTCCAGATTTGTCTGCTGCATGTGTCACACTTTTAATTAGTTCAAGGATCCTGCACCTGTCCTCCGGACACTTAGGCGCATGCACACATCGCATCCCATGCAATTTGTCGGCACTGATACCTAAAAAGTGTTTTTTTTTACCAATCCACAGTGTTTTAAGCTGAAACGTCAACCTTGCTGAGGTCCTACAACATGCCCTGATCGATCTAGAGAATTTTTTAGAACATTTTGAGCCCAACTTGGGGTTCAAAGTGTCTTTGGACCGTGCAACTGTCTGCAGGGCACTCCCCTGCACCCCTATAAGAGGCCACACCCCAATGCTGCTCCTCATTCTGTTTTTTGCTGACCCGGACAGAACACTGCTCCAGATTGCTGGTTTGCTGGGATTGCTTTTCTGCTGTGCTGTGCTACTTTTGTTGTGCTGATCCAAATGACAACCATGGATGCTGCTGGCTCCTCAGCACCACCCCCATCCCCAACACCACCACCTTTTGGAAGGCATGAGGAGGAGAACAGGCTTGGTGATGTAGAGGGGGATCAAGAAGAGGAAGAGGATGAGGTAGTGGAAGTCCCCTCTACCAGCTGCCAACACGAGCCTTGGGGGTGGAGGCTCTTTAACACCATTGGGGGGTAGCCAAGTATTACGCTCACCTGGTCTATGCGGATGCGTTGGGGCACGGTTGTAGCCCTCCTGGGGGTATGATCGCAATGATCCGACTTCACCCTCTTCACTTATGTGGTGACTGGTGGTAATAGGTGATGCCACTAGGAACTGCTCCTGCATGGAGAATAGGGGGCGCGAGTATGCCAGCTTCTGTGCCTTATCCCCTTCCAGACCCCTTCTCCCAAACCGTAGTACCCGTGGGATGCGCTGTCCTGGAAAGCTCACCTGTTGATTAGTTTTGGTGTGCACTCCGTCCTGCTGCTTCTGGCAGGGGCGCTTGTATCATCTGGACCAAGTTCCTTCACTGGTCCCTTGCACGTGGTAGTCCAGTCCTGCTGTGACTAAGCCACTATACTTCAGGTAAGTGTTCCTGTTTGCCTTTGTCTTTCCTCACCTGTTTTTGTTGTATTGTAAATGTTGTTGTCTTGTATTGCTGTCCGTTCCGCTTTGGATGTTTGCTCTTTTGCTTTCTTCCCTTGCAGGTGATGTTGCCGGCCCAACAGAAGCTGCGGAGCTTGAGGTGGAAGCCGGAGTGACCGAGGAACAAAGCTGCAGTAGTACAGCCGCTGTTAAGTTGTTAACTGGGGGACTTGCATGGTTCAAATGTGGCGCAGCCCTAGGACGGATGTTCTAACCTTGTCTTTCTTCTTCTTCACAGGGTCCGAGTTTGTGGATGCGGAGCACGGTGCTGCAGTGTTGGGATCAAGATCACTGGATGTCAGGAGATGAGTCTGCAGATGAAGCGATGAAGCACCAGTTTCCTGGAGGTGAGTATGCAGGAGAATGCCTGGTTTCAAAGATAAGTAAACTGGTCCAAGCGGCGGTGAGCGTCATGCTGCATGCGAGTGCACAGTAATGCAAAGCACCGACCTTAAAGATGGAGCAGCTTATATAGCTGGGCTTCTGAAGCCACGCGCACCAGGATCAGCCTGCCTGCCACACCCTGCCACACCCGATGAGTCAGCACATGAAGACCAGGCCTATGGAGCCACACCCAATGAGTCAGCAAATAAGGATGTTCTCTGGAATAAAGGCTTTCAGCTCCTGGAAAGTTCTTGTAAAATAAAAGTGCTCCTGCACTGAAATAAAGTAAAAGCACTCCTGCACTGAAATAAAGTGTTCCTGCTCACATCTCTATATGAGCCTGGCAGATGCCAGGACTGAGTCCAGCCAGGTGCCTTGTGTTTCTGGGTCCCAAAGGGACATAAGTGAGTCAAGTGACCCATTGCCCCCATCACTACATGGTGTAGTTTTTGTGTTCTGGGGCCTGTGGCCATGACACCAAGGCGCATGCGACCAAGGTTCACTGCATGGTACTCAGTCACGCGAAGCCTGAGCTGTACAGCTATGGGACCACCTCCATGCGTCAAACCACAAGTTAGCAGTTTGGAGGGTCATCCCCTTCGAAGGAGGTAGTAGGTTGAGTTCCTCTATGACATTGTCCGCATCTGTTCCTTCACCACAAAAGACACTCCTGTGGGGCAGCAGATCCCTGACCAGGCCTCACAGACCGTACACAATGCAGCGGACCCTTGCCTTTCGAGGGTCACTGTACTGTGTATGTACTGCGACCTGGTACTCTGCAGGAGGGGCAATTTCAAAGTGCTTTTGAGGCTACAGTCCGACAGCAGGAGAAACACTGCCTCCTACCTCCATGAGGCCCACCTTACATCTTCCTCTCTCCACCTGCCCCTTCGTCCCTGTGGTTGGTGCCCCTTCCCTGCCCTCCATTCCCTTCCCTTCCTTGTGTGTTGTGTACAAAAATACCAAAGAAATTATAAAACAACAAAAACCAAACAAAACCTGCTCTTTTCAGAGGCACCTTTCACAGTTTAAAAATAGAAGTACAATAAAAATGGTGTGGGCCTCTGCGCAGCCTGAAAAGTCCGCAGACAGCACGGTAGTCTGCGGACATCTAATAAATGTGGGTGATGGCAGCAGCTAAACCATTGCAGACTTTTGCGGGAGAAAGTGGTGGCTCTGAAAATAACCTTTTTTTGTGTTTCATTTGGTTTTGGAAGTTTTTTTTCAAGGTTTAGACAAACAGTAGGCAACACATACTTTAAAGTGCTTGCTATAGTTGCAGAAACTGCTGCAAAACATTTGAAATATTTCACAAAAAAAGCCGATTGCCAGCATCAGTAAGATGGACTCCATCTGTGCGAAAAATATTGGTACCACGAAATGTAATGTTTTCATTGTGGAAGGATGACATACCAACATCTCTCAAAAATGTGCAAACAGCCTTGTTGACATTGCGCCTCGCTTTCTCCATTTGCGGACCAAATGAAGGGGAGCACAGCCACTCCTGTCTCTGGGCAATGCGAGAAAAAAAATTACTCGGGAGTTTGGAAACATGTCCATGACTTTCCCAAATGCTTCCTTCATTGCAAACTGCAATGAGATTCCAGCAACATGGCCTAAACGGTTCCCTCCACAATGAACAATAATAATAGCTGGATGATGGCACGTCACCAAAGTGGCACAAAGGGGAGAAAATCCACCCATTACATTACGCGCACTCTGTACCACTGCACATCAACATGATCAAATCCAAGAGGTGCTGCTACTCCAGAGTGCGCTGCATGAACCTGCAAACAATGTATCCACCAGTCCCCCAAAATCCACACACTCTGCCACCTGAAAGACAGCCATAGCCATAGCCATCTGCACCTTTCTCAGCAAACAGACCTTCTGCCACATTCTCTCCTTGCACACCACACCCAGGAAACCTTATTGGCCAATCCCTTGGCCTCCACAGTCTCATTTCCATGCCCGCCATCCTCAAAAGCCCCAGATGTGGCATGTGCGATCCATGGACTACTATGTTGTCCGTGGATTAATTGGTCAATTCAAGGGGGTGGGGAGAGAAATGTAACCCAGGTTAGGAGTTTTCCTCTTTAGTGGCGGCTCTGAAAAGAGCCTTTTTTTACACTTTTTTTTAAAGGTGCTTGAAAACAAACACCTTTTGTTTTCTATTTTTTGGAGGTTTTCTCTTATTTTCCTCCTTACTGCCTTACATGAACCTCTGCAAAGCATCCTCCAGATTGGAAAGAAAATGGCATTTCCAAAGGTGGACGAAGAAATGCCATCTGCAGTGAAATAGTTCACACTAAGAGAATCAATGTTCTGATTGTGGAAAGACGACATCCCAGCACTATGGAAGCATGCAGACATGCCTCTGTTTACAAGACTCCTTCTGGCATTTTGCTGGGGACAGCGGACATGAGGGTTGTTCCATACTGCTCTAGGCGTTATCTGTGAGAAAACCACCTTTGCACTGTGAACAAGCAGCATCAATTGTTTCACCAAGTCCTTCAGTGCACTGAGCAAACTTGTAGCACTGATGTAACCCACATTCAGTGCTCCACAATGCACCACTACAACGTCAGGAATGTTGAAAATAACCATAACTCTGCAAAGAGCAAGCACCCCTTGCTAATTGGGTCCAGGCACACTGCACCACAAAGCCTCCACTCCTTGAAAACCAAGATTGGTAGAAATGCCTCTTCCCTCTGCATACCTCTCAAGAACACTTACAAATGAATCTTCAACCATCAACACTGACCTTCTGCATCTCTGCCATCTTCACTGCACACACCAATGGAAAACAGTATTACCCTCTCTTCCTATGAAGCACAACCTGAACACCATGGCATGCCCAGTCTGCGGACTGTCACGCTGTCTGTGGATCCCGTAATACAGGGCAGCCCTTCTTCCCATTCCACTTCACTCTTTGCATCACAACATCATTGGCAGCTGTTAAGCAGTCACACAACCATCCACCAATCACATCCAAAATCTCTACATCTAACTCTGTCATCACAGTTCAACACTTTAGATGGACTATTGAACACTCTAGTACTCTAAAACTCTCCACGATTTCTGCTTCCAGATTTATCCACATCTGCATCCATCAACAAAAACTACAGTTATGAATATATTTTGTAGGGTATGTGTGCAACTCTTTTACAAATACATGCAAACAGGGTGCCTGCCTCTTACCCTGCATAACCTACTCAATAATAATATTCTCATGTGTCCATCTCCTGACATCAAGTGGCAGTTACTTACAATGCTGTGTGCATTCAAGTTTTCTTTTAATGCTCACTTGCATAACAGTGCAAACCACATATTTCAATTTTAGCAGCACTCTCTGTGATTTTTTTGTAAAACAAAGAAGACCACATTGGTAGCATTTGCAAAGCATGCTCAAGTGCCAAATGAAAATTCAATATATTACCACAACATGCATGCTTGGCCATATTACCCATTTTAATGTACAAACTGTTATGTTCTTCTTTCCTTCTGTCACTTTTACAACAACTTCTCCCACTAACACACCTGCTGTAAAATGTCCAGAATGCACACAGAAAACAAAAACTGCATGAATGTTAGCAAAGCATGGCAACTATATTGATTGCAAAATTAACAAAACGCACAACTACTCATTTCAGGACCATTTGAAAGAAAGCAAATAAATGCATGTGTACACTGGCAACTGTGCTATCTGTAAATGTTGATAAATATATCAAAGGAACAGGAAATGATTACTGAAACATACTGCAATGGCACTTATGTAGCAGGCATCTTCTTGTGGGAACGTTAATAAAATTGCACACACTAACATTCTTCTTTTTAATCTGTACATCTTTCTGGGCTTCTGCACTTTTATCAGCCTACTAGGACTATCACTACATCTCCAATGCAAAGTGCAACAACAACTCACAGACTTGAAAAACTGCAGCCCTGTAAAGCATACTTGTGCCAGCACCACCAGCCCCATACAAATTATGCTGATGCTTCTCCAAGTCCCCATTCCTATATAGTGCTGTATGATTGTACACACATACAGACTAACATTTTCCAACACCTGACTTTGCAGTCCAACATGGCCTGTAATATCCTAGTGACACTGGGAAGCTTCCTGCCAAACTAGTATTAGGAATCGAGTGGCAACCTGTTTGCACCAACAGCAGTGTTACAACTGTATACGTAATCACATAAAACTTTACTAACTCTTCTTCCCAACAAATCCTCCTACAATGTAAAATAATGTGTTTTCCTACTACATTTATTGTGCCATTAACGCACAAATTCACTAACTTTTTTACTCCGCAATTGCAGTGAAGAACAGCCTCCTGAAAAACAGATGTGTCTCTACTGGAAGATAAAACCCAGAAGAAACTACTCTTGACATCGAACAAAGTAAGTGCAGTACTGTAGTAGTATTCTTCCTGTTACTCAGACAGTGCAGTGTTGCTGCATTGTAGCCTACCAAAGTCTATGCAACCCAACAGCCTTTGCTTCACTCTTACTCATTGCATCTCAGCAGGTCCACTCTTTGTATTCTCATCTGAACACCAGTATCATAACACCCACTAGTTTTGTGCAAGCATTGTAATTTCCTTACTTATTCATGCATAGTACACTGTCATGCACACTGAAGAACATATTTCACACATCAACACACACAGCTACTAGTGGAACCTTCCCAACCAGAAGTAACAGCCCATTGTGCAATCACACACACCTCTAATTATTCCTGCCCTGACATTCGGATACTTATGCACAGTGCACGAAAATACATTGCACAACTTTGAAACCCACACTTTCCTTTTTTGCCAACAGACAAAAAAGAAAGCCTACCAAAAAAGCAACTCTGTAGTAAACAATGCAAAAATAGAGCAGATAAGGCTAAAAGCATGGTAAATAGTCATCCACATCTAGCAGAGTTTGTACAAAAAGTTCAAGCAAAACAGCCAATATAATCAATGAACAAAACTGAAACAGCTAGCAGGAAAAAAGTATGGCCCCTCTTCCAAAATGTAAAAATTAAAATAAATGTATTAAGAAGAATGCAACTACCAGTAGTGTTAGCACTGCATATACCAATGTTAATGTAGCTGCATGTAAGCATTACATTAAAAAAAATATATATTTTACAAAATATGTTCCATCTCAGAGTCCTTCTGAACCTGATAAAAACAGCAGAGAAATCATGCTCAACCCTTAAAACCAACCAGAGAAAACAGATCCTGGGAGCTCTCATTGACAGTGCAAAGTTCCTCAAAAGAAACTGTTTATATCAATTTTAAACAGAATGAAACCACTAACAAAATTAATTAGTAAACTGCAAAAAGTACTTTGCAACATGTGCAATATCAACATAGAAACCTTTGCAAACTTCTGTGCAGGTGAGTGGATTCACACAACCAGCAAAGAGCCATATTTCAATGAAGATGTATACAGACAAGAGCAGACAAACCCAACTGCCATACATAGCAGTGGCTGAGGGTATGCACTGGTAGACAACACCATAATGGCAGAAGAAATGCTCATTGAGAGAATGACCCCAACAAACTTACAATCAACTCTCCATTCCACCAAACCAATCTGTCCTGTCTACAAATGGCCCTGCAACTCAATGTGTAATGTATGAAAACAATCCTTCAAACCTTTAGTGACACACCATTCCACTATACAGAATCTTGTCCAGAGACTGTACTATGCAAAAAGAAAAGTCCTGCTTTAGAACTGGAGCCTTTAAATCACATATGCCTACATGGCACAGCCAAAGATCTCCTGGAAAAAATAGACCACATCCAAAGCAAATATTTTGGAAGTGAAGAGCACTTACACAATCCAGTAACTTTAAAAAAGAGTAGCGACAACTTCACAGATGCCAATCTTCTAATACACAAGTACAAAAAAGAAATAGCAAAGTTTAAAAGCACATCTGATAAAGTACTAAACCAAGTATGTGTTTGTTTTCGCAGAACATTTTATACAAAGAGCAACAAACCTGTAGATATAGCATACAAAATACAAGACACTGAGGAATCCCAATGCTTCTAATTAGCTCTCTACCGTATAACAGAAAAGAAATACCAAAATTACTAACCCCTCAATACTTTGCAATTACTGCACTACAAAGCTTGAAATAACCAAATGCCTTCACAGGCTATCACTAATAATTTGGAAATATTCCAACTACCAAAACCACTCCAACAGCTTAATTTGTATGAGAGCATTATAATCCAAACAGTACACCCATTTCAATCTATAATATGCCTTCAACCTAAACAGCCAAGTTGCCTCCTTCTGAATTACTAAAAGGCATTTGTGGCAAAGTAGTTTATTTGCTATTAGGTCTTAAAGAAAATGTAGACACTCTAGGAGTGTAACCGCCAATAGATCAATCTTTGATTATCTTAGTTAATGGTGTACCTACAAAATACAAAATAAATTGGCAACAACTAGTAGACTTAAACAAAGTTAGAGAAGCCCTACAACATCTTAAAGAGAAAAAAGTGTAGAAGCACACGCCTTTCCTCTACAGGAAAATGGGGAAGATATAATGAAAGATGCACACAAATAACAGCATAAGAATACGGCTCTTTATGAAAGTATTCTGAAGACCCCAGATTCAGACAAAATGTTGAATACATATTCCACCTCCTGTTTGAAAGTGAACTAGCAACTCTATTTTTACAGAGTTGCACACACATTGAAAACAGGTTCCCGTTTTTTAAACATGTCTGCTACCCAACTACTTCAAAAGATAAAAGACAAAGAGGAAGTTTTGCAGTCAAGTATCCCTAATCTCTTGGCAAACATGCAGTACAAAAGAGTACTGGTTCTGACGTCATGCTGATGTATGGTGTATGCTAAGGAACTTTGGCCCACCCATATGATTTGTCACTTTGAGTTGTGCAGAATATGCCTGGGAGGACTTGCACGACTTCCCATGCATAGAAAACCAAAACAAAGAAGAGATAGACATAAAAACACCAGGAAAACTCTAATCTCTTGACCCTGTACATGTATCAAGATAATTTCACCACTGCTTTATTGCCATGCTACACTTCATCTGTAATAAAACCATTTCTCCCCTCATAGAAGTGGAACACTTCTTTTGGAGAAAAGAATATCAATCCAGAAGAGCGCCAGACATCCACATGCTTTTGTGGACAAACGATGCTCCTAAATTTGATCATGACAGTGATGCTACTGTTTTGCAGTTTATTCACAAATATGTAACCTGTGACATCCCTTCAGAAAGCAAACATAGTGAGCTACATACACAACTGCTGCTTTGGTTTCCCTAGACCAGTTCCAGCAAAAGGATAAGTAAACAGTTTCATGGCTTCTGTTAAACACAGTGTGAAAGGCACATCCTCTAAAAACGCATGCTGCATTAAAATAAACAAAGCTTCAAAGTACACAAATGATTACAATGCAATCATTGCCCTCTTGTGGAGTGCAAACATAGATATGATATGGTCTTTTATTTGTATTGCGCTCATACACAAGTGTTTCAGAGAGCGATGAGACAAGGGAGGGGAAACAGGGGACACACAACAACAATCTTACTAGGCCCAGTGCCATTGAGAATGTGCACGTGCAGGGGAGTGGAAAGGGAGAAAGTGCAAGGGAAAGGGGAGAAGTGGAAAGTGCTGAGCAAGGGATAAAACAACAAAAACTGGTAGTGCAGCCAGCAGGATGGCAAGTATGAGGTAAAGGCACAGACATGCAGTGTCTGATAAGTGCAAGTAGGGGGACTGTAGGGTAACAGATACGACCCAAGTGCAGAGTTGCAAGGAAGCAGTGTGGGTGTGTGGCTGGGTGGGCAGGGACCTGGGTACAAAAAAGAGAGGGTAATCCAGAAGCCGGGTGTCAAGCAGAGCAGATCAGCAGGGGAGAGGACGAGCAAAGGAGAAGCAAAGAGGATGGTCTTGAGGTGCTTCCAGAAACTGGAGATGGATCTCCTCAAGTTTCAGAGAGTCAGGGAGGCTGTTCCAGAGTGAGGCCCAAGCCGAGGAAAGAGATCTGCCACCAATGTGTTGCTTGGAAAGGCGACTGACCCTGCGGGAGTTGGAGGTGGATGAGAGAAGAGCTTGAGAAGGAAGGCATCTGCAATATATTGCAGACAATTTCACAGCCTAACCTATGCTGAGAAAACAGAGCTAAAAGACCTTTGGGATGACATATGATCTGACAAAGCACTGTCCCAAAAATTGTACAGCTGCAGCATAAACATGGTCTACCATAGAGAATGTGGATGCTACGAAGCTGCAGACCATTTAACATGCACAGCCTTGTATGGCAAATCTGAACTCAGAGTCTGACTAAGCCTTGGTCCTGCTGCATCCAGAAAAAGAGTGCAGAAATGATGCTAAGATATAGAACCTATAGCCAAAAAAGATTCCAATGCCAAGACATTTTGAGAAACAATGTATTAGACACATACTACCCAAACAGAAGTAGTGCTTTGGAAAACATGTGCCTATACCACATAGCCCAACATTTCTCCTATAAGAACAAGGCATAAAATAAGCGGTATCACATCGCAATTTGCAATATAATACTGCTGTTTTGCTGTGTATTTAAAAAATCATGTCGCACCAACTGCGATATGATTTCCACAGCTAATAAAAAAAAGATTTTGCCTTTAAAGTCTGCCTCTGTGCACAGCGTACACTGCAGGGGAGGCAGAAGCACCCGGGCTGGGCTAAAAACATTGTATCAATGTTATGAGCCCGCAGCTTACTGCTTGTAGAAGAGGCAGGGGCGCCAAATATGTGGTTGCTCTGAGGCCCAGGCGCAGGCCAGGATAATGAATTCAGGGCTGAGCCCCCTCCACGCCAGAGAGAAGACGGAGTATGGATGACCCTTTATTTTGGTCCCCAGTCCATACACTCTCTCTCTCCGGCCTGTGGCACTGGAATATCAGGCTGTCAGCTCCTTGATGAGCCCCTTAGCCACCAGCAGACCGCCGGCAACACACTGCAGGCAGACACAACGCCAGGCCTGAGAAGTCGAGGAGCAGGTAAGTGTATTATTTATTATTTTTTAATTATACCCCACCAATCGACCCACTCCTTCCTTCCTCCCTCCCCTACCGTCTACCTGTAAACTCCCCCACAGACCCCTGTTCTTTATTTCTCGTGTTTGTCTCCCCCTTCCCCAAATGGCATGCACACACACTTTAACTCCCACACAAATGCCCTCTCTCTCTTCTGGCCTCCCACCCTCGCACAGGTAACTCGTGCAGGCACACATATTTCAGATCCCCTTTCTCCTGTCCTGCACATTTCGTATCATTTAACTGACCCTTGTTTTCAACATTTCACCTTGCCTGGGCTCATTTTCACTCTCCCAGCACTCCACATGCAGGCACCCTTTCTAGCACCCTTGCTTTCTCTCATGCACCAGCCACAAAACACATGTACTCTGTCTCTACCAGCTTGCCACACAGCCTTTCTCTTGCTCCATGGCTCTCTCCAACACCATCTCTCACATTCTTTAATCCTGGCTCTTTTGAAGCCTTGACCAATCTCGTCTCTCGCAACCATAGTTCTCACTCTTGCACCAAAGCTCTCATTCTCACACCACAGTTTTCACTCTTGCATCCTAGCTCTCACACCTTAGCCCTCTCAACATGCACACTCACTCTCACACTCACTATTCAAATGCTGCTTCTCACTTTCACTCGTACTTTAACTCTCATTTTTACTCAAACCTAGTTTTTATGCTTTCTTGCATGATAGCTCTCAATCACAGTCACCCACACTCTTACTTTTACGTGCACCCTAGCTCTCACTCAAAGCTGTACTCTTTCTTGCATGTAGCCCCCACTCTACCTTGCACCCATGCTGTCCTTAGCATTCATTCTCGCTTTCACTCCCCCCACAGACCCTTGTTCTATCACACACTGCCTGCAATAAAAGTCCCTCAGAGTTTTTAAAATGTTTACCAGAATCCAACTGCACTTTGATCTTGTCTGCTATCTCGCAGCCGATGCCTCACTCCTGTTCAGAAGCGCACGGCAAAAAGGTCCGATTTTACCCTGCCCTTTTGCCGCTAAGCCTAAAATTACATATCTCTTTTGAACCATATTTTTGTGCCCTTAAACAGCCCACCCTTGCCCCAATATACTTTTTGGGTGGCATTAGTGGAAGATGGCATTTTAATACATAACAAAAACAAATAAAACTGCAGAATCATTACAGATGCAGACTGCATCGATAATGATTCTGCAGTTTTATGCACGAAACTCATCTTTTAGAGCTCTGTACAGGCGCTCTGGTGCAAAATAAATGCAAACTTTCTAATTTGCATATGAATATTGCACCAACAGAAATTACTTCACAGAAAAGGACATTGCAAGGAGCATCATCAGTCTTTGATACTGGAGGCACCATGGAAGTGACTTTAGATTGCCATAAGGCTTGCATCTCCTTCTTACTTGACTTTATTATATGCAGTACATGCTAGCCATTGCTCCCACTGTTCACCAAGATGGTGACTACGTGCAAATGCGGGACATATAACTGCCAATTATGTCACTTCGCTATATTTGGGCACCCCCCCGGGAAATTCTTAAGTCAGCTCCCCTGAGAAGAGGCCTTCCACGAGCAGTAGGCTGCATTATTACGGCGAGTGCTGTGTGTTAGAGAGTGGCTGGCAATGATATTTCTCCTGCCCATTCAGCCACTCTCTAACACCCAGCACCTGCAGTAAGCAGCATCAGTCCCGGATGAAGATGTGTGCCCCCCAGCTACCCCACTGCTGATGGTTGAAACAATGGGGCAGGGTCAGACTGGGGCATACAATTGTCTCAGGCACCAACAAAAGGTGCTCCACAGTGAATTCATTCCTTTTGTGACGTTGTTTGAATAACCCAAGGGGGAGGTGAGGCAAATTGTACATTTTAATTCAGAAGCACTGGTCAAAACTATTAACCATTAGGGCCAGTTTGATGAGTTACTGGACTCGTCAAACTGGCCCAGATTGGCAAAAAAGGTGGCCCACTTTGACCCAAAAAATGGGCTCACACAAGCATTTTGTGTTTTTAGTTAAGCCATAGGCCTATTGCCCTGTAGGCCAGTCCGAGCACCCTACAGTGGTGCATGAGGTTAGCTGCCGAATTTATCACGAGGCAGGCAGCCAGAGCCAGTAGGAAGCTTTATACTCGCCATAACTTTAATGTGAGCACTGCAAAGGGCATATTAAAAGCCCCGGAATGAACAAATATGACTTTGCTGTGCTTTGTGGACTAGAATCATGGGGGCAGTTGCTGTTCCCCTCCCCTAAGAGGCTTGAGGCCTCTTTTGTTTGTAAAGTTGAAAGGCCCCAACGCTGTCCCTGATTGCTGGGCTGAGTGTTAGCAAGTGGCTGCGCTGGCATTTGTTCAGCTGTCGATTCTCAAGGCTGCCCCCCCAGAGGGAGTGTGCATTGTTGTGGGTAGGGAGTGAGTTGTTTTTTGCCTATTTTGTAGGAATTGGGCTGCAGTGTATAGGAAGTTTAGGCAGAGAGGACCTTCCCACTGTGACTTGATAACAACAGGCCTGAGAGGTAAGCAAAGCCTATCGCAACTTTTTATTCTAAAAATATCTTTTTAAAATAGACTATTCAAAGGCCTTCTGCAAGCAGGATTGTTATTGGTGCAGGTGGCCGCGCTGGGAATTAATTTTCTCCTGCCCGTTTGGGTGGGAGAAATATCAGTACCAGCCATTTGCTTGCGCTACCCCTGCACTAAAAGCACTTCCAGTGCTGGCAGAAAGCCTTCTAAATATTCTTTCAATCACAATTTAAAGAATATTAAAATGCTTTCTGAGCAGGTTGTGTTAAAATTGCAGGTCTGTGTGCATTTGGTGGGCAAAATATTCATCCTAGAGCCCTTTGCTAGTACGCAGCTCTGCACTGATAAAGCCTGCAGAAGGCTAAATCATTTGTTCTTTCCTGTCAGCAGGGTGACATTTGTGATCATCATGTTAGAACTTGAATCAGAATGGTGCCTGGAAGCAAGAGGAAACGGGAGACCATTTAGCATTAAAGCTAACTGACAAGAGTCCCACAATGTTTAAGTAAGTTAGATGCCTTAAACACCACATTTGCACAGAAAGTGACTCAAAGCTATTTCTTTTAAAGCTGAGTTCATCCCTTAGATCAAACATGGTTTTGCATTCTGAGATGTGTAGTCTTCGGTTCAGGGTGGTGCAAATACTCCAAGGAGGTTGCTTTGGGTGTACTTTGGAAATAAACAATACCATTGTGGCTCTTGTTTAACCCAAAACAAATGTGTACTAATTAGAGTTTGGAAGTGTGTGGCAGGTAAGTTTAATTGCTAGCAATTCTGGCTTCACTGCTTAACCAAAGCATGTGATCCCGGGCTAATCATTTGACCCACCCAACCATAGAAGTGCTGGCAAGAACAGAATTTTGCATTTTATCTATCGGCAATGTCAGTGGCCTCAGCCCTTCAGATAAGGGGTGTATCAGCCCCTTTTACTCCATTAAAAAAGGCAAATACACCCAAAAAAATGTGTGCCCCTGATTTCACCCACACAGCTCCATGTATATTATGTTTAGACCAGTACTACCACAGGAAACAACTAGCAGGGTAATTCATAGAATTTCGCAGAAAAGTGTCGTAAGCGGCTGGTGCAGAGTGTCCGCGTGCGATTGTCTGCGCCAGGCACGTGCGCCAAAACCGATTTCCACGCACAGCGTATTCATGGATTTTAGGCTCCCAAACCAGCCGTGGTGCAGAGTATCGCAGCGACCCTGCAGCAGCGCCAGTAACGCCCCCAAGAACGCCCTTGCGCAAGGAAAAGCCATCAAAATCACTAAATCATCGCAAAGGGCTGCGCTAACCCTGGACCAGTTGATAGGGCTGCCAAACAAGGAACGCAAAGCGGGTAACATGCATATCAGGGGTACGCAGGAAGTTTTACATGCGATTAGCCAGGGTACGTGTATGACAGGGGTACGCGTGAAGTTAAACACGCGATAAGCCAGGGTACATGTATTACAGGGGTACGCGGGAATTTTCACACGCGATTTGGCTGGGTACGTGTATGACAGGGGTACGCGTGAAGTTTTACACGCGATTAGCCAGGGTACGTGTATCACAGAGGTGCGCGGGAATAATCACACGCGATTTGGCTGGGTACGTGTATTACAGGGGTGCGCGGGAATTATCACACGCGATTTGGCTGGGTACGTGTATTACAGGGGTGCGCGGGAATAATCACACGCGATTAGGCTGGGTGGGTCCTCACAGGTGCACCGTGTACAGCCTCCACGCCCCCTGCAGGCAGCCCACAAAACAGGGGAATACCCTGCACACCTGCTCATGTCTCCCACCACCCCCACCCCCCAAGCAGTGTGGGGCACCCTCCACCAGGCCGCCACCCATGTCTCCCACCACCCCCACCCCCCAGCCACCATGGGCAGCCTCCACCAGGCCCCCACTCATGTCTCCCACCACCCCTACCCCCCCAGCAGTGCAGGGGCAGCCTCCACCAGGCCCCCACCCATGTCTACCACCACCCCCACCCCCCAGCCACCATGGGCAACCACCACCAGGCCCCCACCCATGTCTCCCACCACCCACACCCCCCAGCCACCATGGGCAGCCTCCACCAGGCCCCCACTCATGTCTCCCACCCCCCCACCCCCCAGCAGTGCAGGGGCAGCACCACCAGGCCCCCACTCATGTCTCCCACCACCCCCACCCCCCAGCAGTGCAGGGGCAGCACCACCAGGCCCCCCCTCATGTCCAACTCATGTCTCCCACCACCCCCACTCCCCAGCCACCATGAGCATCCCCCACCAGGCCTCCACTCATGTCTCCCACCACCCCCACCCCCACAGCCACCATGGGCAGCCCCCACCAGGCCCCCACTCATGTCTCCCACCACCCCCACGCCCCCAGCAGTGCAGGGGAAGCCTCCACCAGGCCCCCACCCATGTCTCCCACCACCCCCACCCCTCAGCCACCATGGGCAGCCTCCACCAGGCCCCCACTCATGTCTCCCACCACCCCCACCCCCCAGCAGTGCAGGGGCATCCCCCACCAGGCCACCACCCATGTCTCCCACCACCCCCACCCCCCAGCCACCATGGGCAGCCCCCTCCAGGCCACCACCCATGTCTCGCACCACCCCCACCCCCAAACCACAATGGGCATCCCCCACCCATGTCTCCCACCACCCCCACCCCCCAGCCACCATGGGCAGCCTCCACCAGGCCCCCACCCATGTCTCCCACCACCCCCACCCCCACCCCCAGCCACCATGGGCATCCCCCACCAGGCCCCCACCCATGTCTCCCACCACCCCCACCCCCCCAGCCACCATGGGCATCCCCCACCAGGCCCCCACCCATGTCTCCCACCACCCCCACCCCCCAGCCACCATGGGCAGCCTCCACCAGACCCCCACTCATGTCTCCCACCACCCCCACCCCCCAGAAGTGCAGGGGCATCCCCCACCAGGTCACCACCCATGTCTCCCACCACCCCCACCCCCCAGCCACCATGGGCAGCCCCCACCAGGCCCCCACCCATGCCTTCTCCAACCACCCCCACCCCCCAGCCACCATGGGCATCCCCCACCAGGCCCCCACCCATGTCTCCCACCACCCCCACCCCCCAGCCACCAAGGGCAGCCTCCACCAGGCCCCCACCCATGTCTCCCACCACCCCCACCCCCCAGCCACCATGAGCAGCCTCCACCAGGCCCCCACTCATGTCTCCCACCACCCCCACCCCACCAGCAGTGCGGGGGCATCCCCCACCAGGCCCCCACCCATGTCTCCCACCACCCCCACCCCCCCAGCAGTGCAGGGGCAGCCTCCACCAGGCCCCCACCCATGTCTCCCACCACCCCCACCCCCCAGCCACCATGGGCAGCCTCCACCAGGCCCCCACTCATGTCTCCCACCACCCCCACCCCCCAGCAGTGCAGGGGCAGCCCCACCAGGCCCCCACTCATGTCCAACTCATGTCTCCCACCACCCCCACCTCCCCAGCCACCATGGGCATCCCCCACCAGGCCCCCACTCATGTCTCCCACCACCCCCACCCCCCAGCCACCAAGGGCAGCCTCCACCAGGCCCCCACTCATGTCTCCCACCACCCCCAGCCCCCCAGTAGTGCAGGGGCATCCCCCACCAGGCCCCCACCCATGTCTCCCACCACCCCCACCCCCCAGCCACCATGGGCCGCCTCCACCAGGCCCCTAATCATGTCTCCCACCACCCCCACCCCCAGCAGTGCAGGGGCAGCACCACCAGGCCCCCACACATGTCTCCCACCACCCCCACCCCCCAGCAGTGCAGGGGCAGCACCACCAGGCCCCCACTCATGTCCAACTCATGTCTCCCACCACCCCCACCCCCCAGCCACCATGGGCATCCCCCACCAGGCCCCCACACATGTCTCCAACCACCCCCACCCCCCAGCCACCATGGACAGCCTCCACCAGGCCCCCACTCATGTCTCCCACCACTCCCAGCCCCCCAGCAGTGCAGGGGCATCCCCCACCAGGCCCCCACCCATGTCTCCCACCACCCCCACCCCCCAGCCACCATGGGCAGCCTCCAGCAGGCCCCCACTCATGTCTCCCACCACCCCCAACCCCCCAGCAGTGCAGGGGCATCCCCCACCAGGCCACCACCCATGTCTCCCACCACCCCCACCCCCCAGCCACCATGGGCAGCCCCCACCAGGCCCCCACCCATGTCTCCCACCACCCCCACCCCCCAGCCACCATGGGCATCCCCCACCAGGCCCCCACCCATGTCTCCCACCACCCCCACCCCCCAGCCACCATGGGCAGCCTCCACCAGGCCCCCACTCATGTCTCCCACCACCCCCACCCCCCCAGCAGTGCAGGGGCTTCCCCCACCAGGCCCCCACCCATGTCTCCCACCACCCCCACCCCCCAGCCACCATGGGCAGCCTCCACCAGGCCCCCACTCATGTCTCCCACCACCCCCACCACCCCCAGCAGTGCAGGGGCATCCCCCACCATGCCACCACCCATGTCTCCCACCACCCCCACCCCCCAGCCACCATGGGCAGCCCCCACCAGGCCCCCACGCATGTCTCCCACCACCCCCACCCCCCAGCCACCATGGGCATCCCCCACCAGGCCCCCACCCATGTCTCCCACCACCCCCACCCCCCAGCCACCATGGGCAGCCTCCACCAGGCCCCCACTCATGTCTCCCACCACCCCCACCCCCCCCAGCAGTGCAGGGGCATCCCCCACCAGGCCACCACCCATGTCTCCAACCACCCCCACCCCCCAGCCACCATGGGCAGCCCCCACCAGGCCCCCACCCATATCTCCCACCACCCCCACTCCCCAGCCACCATGGGCAGCCTCCACCAGGACCCCACTCATGTCTCCCACCACCCCACCCCCCAGCAGTGCAGGGGCAGCACCACCAGGCCCCCACTCATGTCCAACTCATGTCTCCCACCACCCCCACCCCCCCAGCCACCATGGGCATCCCCCACCAGGCCCCCACTCATGTCTCCCACCACCCCCACCCCCCAGCAGTGCAGGGGCAGCACCACCAGGCCCCCACTCGTGTCCAACTCATGTCTCCCACCACCCCCACCCCCCCAGCCACCATGGGCATCCCCCACCAGGCCCCCACTCATGTCTCCCACCACCCCCACCCCCCAGCAGTGCAGGGGCAGCACCACCAGGCCCCCACTCATGTCCAACTCATGTCTCCCACCACCCCCACCCCCAGCAGTGCAGGGGCAGCACCACCAGGCCCCCACTCATGTCCAACTCATGTCTCCCACCAACCCCACCCCCCAGCCACCATGGGCATCCCCCACCAGGCCCCCACTCATGTCTCCCACCACCCCCACCCCACCAGCCACCATGGGCAGCCCCCACCAGGCCCCCACTCACGTCTCCCACCACCCCCACCCCCCAGCAGTGCCGGGGCATCCCCCACCAGGCCACCACCCATGTCTCCCACCACCCCCACCCCCCAGCCACCATGGGCAGCCTCCACCAAGCCCCCACTCATGTCTCCCACCCCCCCCACCCCCCCAGCAGTGCAGGGGCAGCCTCCACCAGGCCCCCACCCATGTCTCCCACCACCCCCACCCCCCAGCCACCATGGGCAGCCTCCACCAGGCCCCCACTCATGTCTCCCACCACCCCCACCCCCCAGCAGTGCAGGGGCAGCACCACCAGGCCCCCACTCATGTCCAACTCATGTCTCCCACCACCCCCACCCCCCCAGCCACCATGGGCATCCCCCACCAGGCCCCCACTCATGTCTCCCACCACCCCCACCCCCCAGCCACCATGGGCAGCCTCCACCAGGCCCCCACTCATGTCTCCCACCACCCCCACCCCCCCAGCAGTGCAGGGGCATCCCCCACCAGGCCACCACCCATGTCTCCCACCACCCCCCAGCCACCATGGGCAGCCTCTACCAGGCCCCCACTCATGTCTCCCACCACCCCCACCCCTCCAGCAGTGCAGGGGCAGCCTCTACCAGGCCCACACCCATGTCTCCCACCACCCCCACCACCCAGCCACCATGGGCAGCCTCCACCAGACCCCCAATCATGTCTCCCACCACCCCCACCCCCCAGCAGTGCAGGGGCAGCACCACCAGGCCCCCACTCATGTCCAATTCATGTCTCCCACCACCCCCACCCCCCCAGCCATCATGGGCATCCCCCACCAGGCCCCCACTCATGTCTCCCACCACCCCCACCCCCCCAGCACCATGGGCAGCCCTCACCAGGCCCCCACCCATGTCTCCCACCACCCCCACCCCCCCAGCCACCATGGGCATCCCCCACCAGGCCCCCACCCATGTCTCCCACCACCCCCACCCCCCAGCCACCATGGGCAGCCTCCACCAGACCCCCACTCATGTCTCCCACCACCCCCACCCCCCCAGAAGTGCAGGGGAATCCCCCACCAGGTCACCACCCATGTCTCCCACAACCCCCACCCCCCAGCCACCATGGGCAGCCCCCACCAGGCCCCCACCCATGTCTTCTCCAACCACCCCCACCCCCCAGCCACCATGGGCATCCCCCACCAGGCCCCCACCCATGTCTCCCACCACCCCCACCCCCCAGCCACCAAGGGCAGCCTCCACCAGGCCCCCACCCATGTCTCCCACCACCCCCACCCCCCAGCCACCATGAGCAGCCTCCACCAGGCCCCCACTCATGTCTCCCACCACCCCCACCCCACCAGCAGTGCAGGGGCATCCCCCACCAGGCCCCCACCCATGTCTCCCACCACCCCCACCCCCCCAGCAGTGCAGGGGCAGCCTCCACCAGGCCCCCACCCATGTCTCCCACCACCCCCACCCCCCAGCCACCATGGGCAGCCTCCACCAGGCCCCACTCATGTCTCCCACCACCCCCACCCCCCAGCAGTGCAGGGGCAGCCCCACCAGGCCCCCACTCATGTCCAACTCATGTCTCCCACCACCCCCACCTCCCCAGCCACCATGGGCATCCCCCACCAGGCCCCCACTCATGTCTCCCACCACCCCCACCCCCCAGCCACCAAGGGCAGCCTCCACCAGGCCCCCACTCATGTCTCCCACCACCCCCAGCCCCCCAGTAGTGCAGGGGCATCCCCCACCAGGCCCCCACCCATGTCTCCCACCACCCCCACCCCCCAGCCACCATGGGCCGCCTCCACCAGGCCCCTAATCATGTCTCCCACCACCCCCACCCCCAGCAGTGCAGGGGCAGCACCACCAGGCCCCCACACATGTCTCCCACCACCCCCACCCCCCAGCAGTGCAGGGGCAGCACCACCAGGCCCCCACTCATGTCCAACTCATGTCTCCCACCACCCCCACCCCCCAGCCACCATGGGCATCCCCCACCAGGCCCCCACACATGTCTCCAACCACCCCCACCCCCCAGCCACCATGGACAGCCTCCACCAGGCCCCCACTCATGTCTCCCACCACTCCCACCCCCCCCAGCAGTGCAGGGGCATCCCCCACCAGGCCCCCACCCATGTCTCCCACCACCCCCACCCCCCAGCCACCATGGGCAGCCTCCACCAGGCCCCCACTCATGTCTCCCACCACCCCCAACCCCCCAGCAGTGCAGGGGCATCCCCCACCAGGCCACCACCCATGTCTCCCACCACCCCCACCCCCCAGCCACCATGGGCAGCCCCCACCAGGCCCCCACCCATGTCTCCCACCACCCCCACCCCCCAGCCACCATGGGCATCCCCCACCAGGCCCCCACCCATGTCTCCCACCACCCCCACCCCCCAGCCACCATGGGCAGCCTCCACCAGGCCCCCACTCATGTCTCCCACCACCCCCACCCCCCCAGCAGTGCAGGGGCTTCCCCCAGCAGGCCCCCACCCATGTCTCCCACCACCCCCACCCCCCAGCCACCATGGGCAGCCTCCACCAGGCCCCCACTCATGTCTCCCACCACCCCCACCACCCCCAGCAGTGCAGGGGCATCCCCCACCATGCCACCACCCATGTCTCCCACCACCCCCACCCCCCAGCCACCATGGGCAGCCCCCACCAGGCCCCCACGCATGTCTCCCACCACCCCCACCCCCCAGCCACCATGGGCATCCCCCACCAGGCCCCCACCCATGTCTCCCACCACCCCCACCCCCCAGCCACCATGGGCAGCCTCCACCAGGCCCCCACTCATGTCTCCCACCACCCCCACCCCCCCCATCAGTGCAGGGGCATCCCCCACCAGGCCACCACCCATGTCTCCAACCACCCCCACCCCCCAGCCACCATGGGCAGCCCCCACCAGGCCCCCACCCATGTCTCCCACCACCCCCACTCCCCAGCCACCATGGGCAGCCTCCACCAGGACCCCACTCATGTCTCCCACCACCCCACCCCCCAGCAGTGCAGGGGCAGCACCACCAGGCCCCCACTCATGTCCAACTCATGTCTCCCACCACCCCCACCCCCCCAGCCACCATGGGCATCCCCCACCAGGCCCCCACTCATGTCTCCCACCACCCCCACCCCCCAGCAGTGCAGGGGCAGCACCACCAGGCCCCCACTCGTGTCCAACTCATGTCTCCCACCACCACCACCCCCCAGCCACCATGGGCATCCCCCACCAGGCCCCCACTCATGTCTCCCACCACCCCCACCCCCCAGCAGTGCAGGGGCAGCACCACCAGGCCCCCACTCATGTCCAACTCATGTCTCCCACCACCCCCAGCAGTGCAGGGGCAGCACCACCAGGCCCCCACTCATGTCCAACTCATGTCTCCCACCAACCCCACCCCCCCAGCCACCATGGGCATCCCCCACCAGGCCCCCACTCATGTCTCCCACCACCCCCACCCCACCAGCCACCATGGGCAGCCCCCACCAGGCCCCCACTCACGTCTCCCACCACCCCCACCCCCCAGCAGTGCAGGGGCATCCCCCACCAGGCCACCACCCATGTCTCCCACCACCCCCACCCCCCAGCCACCATGGGCAGCCTCCACCAAGCCCCCACTCATGTCTCCCACCCCCCCCACCCCCCCAGCAGTGCAGGGGCAGCCTCCACCAGGCCCCCACCCATGTCTCCCACCACCCCCACCCCCCAGCCACCATGGGCAGCCTCCACCAGGCCCCCACTCATGTCTCCCACCACCCCCACCCCCCAGCAGTGCAGGGGCAGCACCACCAGGCCCCCACTCATGTCCAACTCATGTCTCCCACCACCCCCACCCCCCCAGCCACCATGGGCATCCCCCACCAGGCCCCCACTCATGTCTCCCACCACCCCCACCCCCCAGCCACCATGGGCAGCCTCCACCAGGCCCCCACTCATGTCTCCCACCACCCCCACCCCCCCCAGCAGTGCAGGGGCATCCCCCACCAGGCCACCACCCATGTCTCCCACCACCCCCCAGCCACCATGGGCAGCCTCTACCAGGCCCCCACTCATGTCTCCCACCACCCCCACCCCCCCAGCAGTGCAGGGGCAGCCTCTACCAGGCCCACACCCATGTCTCCCACCACCCCCACCACCCAGCCACCATGGGCAGCCTCCACCAGACCCCCACTCATGTCTCCCACCACCCCCACCCCCCAGCAGTGCAGGGGCAGCACCACCAGGCCCCCACTCATGTCCAATTCATGTCTCCCGCCTCCCCCACCCCCCCAGCCATCATGGGCATCCCCCACCAGGCCCCCACTCATGTCTCCCACCACCCCCACCCCCCCAGCACCATGGGCAGCCCTCACCAGGCCCCCACTCATGTCTACCACCACCCCCACCCCCCCAGCAGTGCAGGGGCAGCCTCCACCAGGCCCCCACCCATGCCTCCTACTACCCCCAGCCACCATGGACAGCCTCCACCAGGCCCCCACTCATGTCTCCCACCACCCCCACCCCCCCAGCTGTGCAGGGGCATCCCCCACCAGGCCACCACCCATGTCTCCCACCACCCCCTCCCCCCAGCCACCATGGGCAGCCCCCACCAGGCCCCCACTCATGTCTCCCACCACCCCCACCCCCCCAGCACCATGGGCAGCCCTCACCAGGCCCCCACTCATGTCTACCACCACCCCCACCCCCCCAGCAGTGCAGGGGCAGCCTCCACCAGGCCCCCACCCATGCCTCCTACTACCCCCAGCCACCATGGACAGCCTCCACCAGGCCCCCACTCATGTCTCCCACCACCCCCACCCCCCCAGCAGTGCAGGGGCATCCCCCACCAGGCCACCACCCATGTCTCCCACCACCCCCTCCCCCCAGCCACCATGGGCAGCCCCCATCAGGCCCCCACCCATGTCTCCCACCACCCCCACCCCCCAGCCACTATGGGCATCCCCCACCAGGCCCCCACCCATGTCTCCCACCACCCCCACCCCCCAGCCTCCATGGGAAGCCTCCACCAGGCCCCCACCCATGTCTCCCACCACCCCCACCCCCCAGCCACCATGGGCATCCCCCACCAGGCCCCCACCCATGTCTCCCACCACCCCCACCCCCCAGCCACCATGGGCAGCCTCCACCAGGCCCCCACTCATGTCTCCCACCACCCCCACCCCCCCAGCCACCATGGGCAGCCCCCACCAGGCTCCCACCCATGTCCCCCTGCCCACAGGCCCTGACAATCCTCAAGCATGGGCCTCATGGCCAGCCACCACAGCCCAAAGACACAACCAAGTATTACATGCACCCATGATACTACTCCAATGGAAACAATGTAAATCAACACATGTGTCTCACACACACACAATGGTTGCAAGTGAACCTGAAAACCCATATCATGACATGCATGAAAACAATGAGATGAAACCACACATTGAAGAATTAATTAATCCAAATAATGTATTAATAACAACAGTAATGGCAATCAAAATGAAACAAAATACACAAGTAAAAAAAAATAATTAAGCTGCCTGTCCCTTTTCAAATTAAAATCAATAAATGATAATCCTAAAAAATGTCTTCCAAAGTTCAAGTCCATAAAAAGGAAATGAAGGGAAAAAAGAAAATGAAAACCATTGCTCCATGGAAAAAAATATCCATAGTAAAAAAAATATCAAAATCCAAAGTCCAACTATGTACAAAGTATTCAGGGTCCATCATCCCAACAGAAGAAATGAAACCTACCAAAAAACCTATCTAAAATGGAAATATATACAAAAGGTGGAGCAGTGTCCTTCGACTCCAAATAAAAATAAACTATAAAGGAAACCTATCACTAAATAACTATATACAATGGCGGCGGGCCAGTCCAGCGGCTCACTTAGTGGTGTTCCAGGCCAGGGCATCATCGAACTCCTCGTCTATGTCCCGGAGGCGGTCCTGTTCCATTGCCCCAAGGGGTCGCAGGGATGCCGACATGTTCACCTCCAACTCCCTGCGGATTGCCTCGAGGCACTCGGCCCGCCTCAGGGCCCTCCGCATGGAGTTCTCCGCCCAGACCATCGTGAGCCGCGCCTCTTCCGCCCACTGCCGCTCCGCATCTATGGCGTGGCCCAACCGCTGCCACACGGAAGACACTTCCCGTCCAGGGTCCTCCTGCCCTCCGGCCGATGCCTGCCCCTCCGATGTTGAAGGCCCTGAGCTATCGTGGCTCCCACCTACAGCCTCCTGCTGCTGCAGCTGCTGCTGTCCATGTGCCCTGTCCGATGGTGCCTGCACATCCTCCTCCAGCTGGGGTGCAGTCGATGATGTGGCCACCCCTGCTGGACGTCCGACTCCCGACTGTGGCAGGGATCTGTTGTCCACCAGCCTGGCCGCACGGTCGGAGGCAGCTCCACAGGGCACCCAGGTGACACATGGGTGGGAAGATGGCATGGAGGACGACTGGGGCATAGGGGGTTCCGTGGAGGAGGGGGTCGGAACAAGGTCCAGGAAACGGAGGAATCCAGCCCTGGTGAGCTGTCACAGTGGGTCAACGCAGTCAACGAGCCATGCAAGAAGACGTGCAGACTCATCATGAAAAGACTGCAGGTCAGCTCGCATGGCCCGTTGACGCAACGCCACCCCACCCTGGACAGGCTCAACCTGGTGCAGGATAGCCACATCCGCAGGGAGAGGAAGGCCAGGTGTTGTAAGCCAATCCCCTCCCTGAGAACGGGTCTGGAGGTAGGCATCCCCGCTGGTGCAAGATGATGCAGTGACAGGAGCAGGGACAGGATTGCACACAGGCACCTCAGCGGCAGCCTGTGCTGCCTCCTGTCCCAGATCCTGCACTGCACCACTAGCACCAGTGGAATCCCCACCTCCAGACCCTGCCTCTGTTGCTTGCACGGCCTCCTCCTCCTCCAAACCCCCCACCAACCTGGATGACTCCGTGCCATCTTCCTCCGTTGGGCCCTGTGGGGTCCCAGCTGCCCCTTCTGCTGCCGAGGAGTCCAACTCCAACCTCCACCTCTTGGACCTCCCCTTGCCAGCTGCGGCCTGGGAAATGGCACCGGACTCCTCACTCCCCGATGAGATCAGAACCTGGGAGGGGATCCGGGCCTTGCGTCTCCGGCTGGTGGAGCGACGCCTGCCGCTGTGCTCCACAGCACCTTCTCCGCCCTCTTCATAAGTTGACGCTGCAGACAGGGAGAAAGAAAACACAGGCATCAGGGCACTGTCCAATGGACTCATACACACATGACAGTCATACATGAGTGGCATTGGTAAACCTCAGACATGGCATCACAATCCCCAACACACATGTCATTTCAACTTGCACACATGAGCCACACAACAGCCATATTGCAACAGCCAGCACCATCCATTCACATACAACAGCATGAGCAGCCAAAGGTCATCCACACATCACATGCAACATAGGGAGTACACTACACATGCACACACACCACCAAACTTGCATGCATGTGTACACCTCCGCCAACTGTCGCAGTGTTCCGATCGACATCCATGTCACACCTGACAATCATTCCTCCACATCCTGTGCCATGCAAGCCCACACACACAAGCACCCCTCGCATGTGTCACCCTCACGGCCCTATACACCCCCCCTACTTGCCCACATAAAAATACATGTTCAGCCTGCACACTCCTGGCACACCACACGCACAGCTTACAATCAGTATGCATGTACACTTACCGCTCGACTCCAGACGGGTCTGCCTCTCAAGGACCTGGACGTGGAGCGCTGGGGATATGCGTTCCAGGACCCTCATCTGATCTTCCGACAAGTGGCCCCGGCGCCCCTTAGCATCCGCTGCCTTCAGGAGGCGCCGGGCCTTGTTGAGGGTCCTGGACCTGAAGTCCTCCCAGCGCTTCCTGACACGTTCGTAGTCGCGGACTGCCACCTCCTCCGCGTTGATGGCAGTCACGATTTCCATCCAGATCCGAGTCCGTCCTTCCTTGTTGGCGCGCAACCTTCCAAAGAGGGCATCATACTGCCCCAGGACATGCTCCACCAGGACACCAACTTCGGTGGCAGTGAAGCTGGTGCCCCTCTGCCTCCTTGGCCGGGGGTTGCCACTGGTGCCAGATGTTGCAGTGCCTGACATGGCAACCCCAGAGGCAGGAGTGGGTGGGCAACTGGGTCCTGGGGCTGGGCTGTGGGGTGATGGAAAAGCAGTCGGGAGTCTTCGGTTCCAGCAGGGGTGGTCACAGCAACAGCACCCCTGGCTGATGTGCAGGCAGCAAATGGCAGGGCACGTGGGCAGCAGGCAGTCAGGCAGCAGCAGATGGCAGGTGGGAGCGTGCTCAGGGCTCTGGGGGGCAGTAATTTGGCCTTCTGGGCAGGAGCGTGGTCTTCCGTGTGTGAACGCTTGGCCAGCTTGATATGGAGTGATTTTGCACGTGAAAATCCAGCACGTCTGCGTGTAATTCGAGGAAAGGCCCTTAGCGCGTAAGCGCGTCAGCACACGTCTGTACATTCATTGGCCCAAAGGCCACCAGCGTATGCGGGTCTATGAAGTCACGTGCACGTTGAATATGGCACACGTTTGAAATGTTGCGTATTAAAAAAATGAAAGACACGTCCGAGTGTCAAAGCGTGTAATTGGTGGAAAGAGCGCGTACACGCGGAAGTGACAAAGCGTTTAAATGGTGGAAATAGCGCGTACACGCGGAAGTGGCAAAGCGTGTAATTGGTGGAAATGGCCCTAGCGCGTACACGCGGAAGTGACGCTGGACGTGTGGGCCTGCATAAAAAGTACATGGAGAACACCATTTCCTTGTACGTGCTTTTCGTGGAGAGCGAGTGGGTGAAATCTGTACTTCTTGTCGGTTCACACGCGATTTACTTCACAGCGTTTCAAGTTCGTACTCCCTGTTACCTTTGACAGCTTTTTCTCTTTTTTCTCTTTTTCTGGTTTTCCTGGGCTTGTTCCCTCAAACAGTGTTCCCTTCTACTGTTGTCCTGTCTCCTGAGACAGAGTACAATTCTTCTTTTGGCGGGGGTGTTGCCAACACGCACACGTGCTTCTTTTTCACGCTCTTTTTCCTGGCAGACGGTGAGTCACGCACGTATCTAACATCTGTGCTTGCCCCGTGTGTAGCCTACCCCTTCAGAGGTCATTCTAGGCTGCGTGTGACACGCATACGTTCATTCTTGTGTTACTGGGTGCCACAGCGTAGTGCAGGTTTTTTTTTCCGCACACGTGGTCTAGGAGGGGTTGCGTGCACGTCATCTCCCTTTTTTGGGCTTCCTGTGCGTTGCGTGACCCGTCATCTTTCCCCAGGGGTCACATTCAGCCTTGCAAGAGCACTAGGGTACAATTATCATCTGCTACCCAACCCCTTTAACCCCCAATTGCCCAGGACAATAGTTTACAGCCACTCCCATACGCACATTAACATCAGTGCCATGGTTGGGAGGCGAGGAATCCGTAAGGGTGGCAAAGGTGGACGAGCCACAAATGGTGGCCGTGGTGGATCCGGTAGGGGACGTGGTCGTTACTTGCAGGGTGACCCTGTCCCCCCATGTGTGGAGGACCAGTCAAGGGCACCCATAATCCCCCCCCCTGGTTGAAGCTGATGTGGCTGACACCATCCATGCTCAGCCCTTGTTGGACCAGCCCATTGTGGCACCAGACCTGGCTGACTCCATGGCTGACTTCCAGGTCAGCAGGCCTATGACACGTGCGCTGGTGCACGTTGATGTCATCAGGCCACGTGGATCATGGGCAGCAAGGTCATCTGCTGCCCCAAGTAGGCAGGGTGGAGAGGCTGCAGGGGCAGCTGCGGCTCCATCCACCCCAGCTCTCACACACCCAGCCAGGACAGTGTCGGTCCTAGTCCATCCTGCTGACATTCCCCCTGACACCATTACACTTGAGCCAATGCCTGCACCAACTCCCATGCTGAGTGTGCAATCCCACACTCCTGATACAGAGTCCACCAGGGCTCCTGCCCCTAGTGTCCAGAGCGGCGCAGGACACTCAGGATCACCACCACCTTCCAAGCGGAAGAGGAAGAGTGCTCGTCCGGCACAGGCTGATGCCCCAGACACGGCTACACAGTCCGGCCCATCGAGGAAGCCCAGCTTCACGGATGCCGAACTGAATGCACTTGTCGAGTATGTGTCCACACATGATAACGAGATGGTCATTGTTGCAGGATCCAAGACCACACCTGCACAACGCCAGGCACACTGGCAGACCGTTGCGGACATCGTAAGTCCCCTTGGAATCGTGAGGCGCACAGCCAATGATTGCTATAAGCGCTGGAATGACCTAAAGCGCAGGGCAAAGAATAAGCCGGCCTCAAGTCATGCCGCAACTCTAGTGACTGGAGGTGGGTCTCCAGTAGAAGACATGGAACTCACTCCACATGAGTCAGTCGCTGGGACCTACGTCACGGAGGAACAGATCCAAGGCGTGGGAGATCTGCCTGATTATGAGGCATTGTCCGGTGAGTGCACATGCATGTGTGTGTCATCCATGTGCATGGTGTGTGTGTGAGGGCTTCTGTTTGTGTGCCAGGTGAGGGTGTGTGCGCCTGAGGCGTTTGGGTCACCCATGTGCTTCATGCAATACATTCTGCGCAGCAGCATTTGGCCATAGCAGTATCCCTTCTGCCAACAGTAGACATCTAGCCCAACAGCACGCCAGTTGCCCTTGAAGTGTCACCTTGCCACAACATTGTTGCTTATTTTTCTCTGTTCATTCAGGCAGATTGTTTGCATTCCACCACTTTTACTAGGCATTTCTCAGTCCTCTAGTCACATGTCTGACATGGCTATGGTAAAGTGGAGTGACTTTGTTACCTGGATATCATTTGTTCACACATGTCCCTGTGCAATCGGACCATTTTGGACTGGCAGCTCCAGGTGAAAAATCAGACCTGTTTGAATTAGAAAAGCTATTACATGAGGGAACTGGACTGAATGAATAAGTGCTGCCCTCCTCTCCATCTTCTCTCAATAGCAATGGTACATGCCATCTGTTTGATGGCATGTGTATTTCACCTGGCAATCACAGGCCAATGTGTGATGCCACTGCCAGGCAGCATGCAGAAAATGTGTTCATCTTCCATCTTGGTGTCATCAGTGTGTGCCATTTGCCTGCCCTTCATACGCAGTGAGGGTGCATGCATGGGAGGGTTTTAGTCATGTGGGACATGTGTCAATCAAGTACTGGTTCTGTTGCTTCTCAGCCCTCATTGTGTGCCATGGTGCTAATGCCTGTTTCCATTTGTTTGCTTTTATGTCTTTGCAGGGGAAGATGCAACTGATACTGCTGGGGTTGTGGAGATGGTGCAGACCCAGGAGGGGTCCGTGGGCCGACCAACCACCAGTGAGGGACGTGGTGTGGTGGTGGGTGAGAACCCACAACTGCTGCAGGTCGTGCTCTCAAGGGGTGTCTCTGGCTGCACCTCCCCCGAGCTGTACTCAGGTGTTGATTCGGATGATGAGACCTACGTGCCGTCGCAGGTGAGTGTTCCTGGGAGGGATTCTGTTCTGTCCCACCCACCTGCACCAGGGTCAGAACCCTCAATGGGGATGTCAGTGTTGGCAGCTACGCCTTTGGTCGTTACGGATGCAGGGTCACACTCCGCGACATCTGATCCTGTTCCTGGGCCAGCAGATCAGAGGGGGAATGCAGTCCTGCAGCCTCAGGCAGTGCCGGCACAGCAAGGCGCAGTTCGCCTTGCCCCAGACAGGTGTGGTGCCCGCCGACGTGGTGGCCGTACGCCACCTGGCAATACCGCATGGGAGCAATCCATTTACAGTATGGCAACCCAACAGGCAGCATCATCAGAGATGATGGCTCAGGCCATGGATAGGGTGGCCACTTCCATTGTCCCCCCCGAAAGGCTGATAGAGCGACTACAGCAGGCAACCGACTCCATCTGCCAGTCACACAGGGAGGACATGTTGGCGTCCAACAGGGACAGGCGGGCGGCACTGGCGACTCTGCAGGAAGCCATCTCCATAGAGTCCCAGGGCCACAGGGAAGCCCTGAGGCTGGAGCTCCTTCACCTCAGGACGACTCTTGTTGAGCTTGAGGCTTCAACAAACCGAAGGACAGAACAGCATCTGGAGCGTCTCACCCGTACGCTCTCAGCTGAGATGCAGGCAACTAGGGCGGAGGTCCGGGCATCCCGTGAGTTGTTGCATGGGGACCTCCGCACACTCATCCTCCAGAACGAGACCTACCACACCCGCATGCTTGCAGCCATGGAGGAACAGACTAGGGCCTTGCGTGGGCTGCCTCCCATAGTGCAACCACCTCCGGATGCAGCTGCACAGGGTGATAATAGCGACAGCAGTGATACTCCCACAATAGGGTAGCCGTGTGGGCCATGAGCCCATGGAGGTGTTTTTTTTTTTCGCAAGATCCACACAGGTGGGTTTTGGTGTGCACCCTTTCCTCGGACCTCCTGGGTGGCCTCCCCAACCCCCCCGGGCCCATTAATGGCCATTTTTTATTTATTTTTTTTTTTTTTCTTTATTTTTATTTTTTTTGGGACAATGTGTTGCCTTCTGTGGCTCCTGTGGGCATACGCTGCATTGTGGCTGGGCACATGCAGGCTTGTCATGTATTTGGTTCAGATGCTTGTGTTTTTGTCACACACACCCCTCCTGCTTCCCGTTTGCATGGGCTTGCAAAGGGTGTGCCCAAGTGACATTGACGTACATGGTGACATTGGACTCCCAATACATGTGTGGGTAGTCTAGTCAATACTGTGTATACATTCCTAGTGGATATTGCTGTTGTGTTGTACACTGCATGTTGCATTGATGTGTAACTCATCGTCCGTGTCTACCTCCTAATTTGCAGGTCCTTTCCTCATGTCTACACAAGGCCCTCTACTTTGGAGATGGGGTCCATGTTGGCAGCAGTGCACCTACAACTCTACATGGCGGCAACACTGTACAGTTGGAAGTGGTGGGAGTGCAGGCATTTCCAGGTGGTGAGACTACTAATTCCTTACATTCGTAATGTCATGTTAATGGTAGTTTTGAGGGTCAGTAGCTGATAAGTGTTATTGTTAAATACCTGCTCAAGTGTGTTGTTGGTCCTGCATTACTGTGAGCATTTCAGGTGTCGCAAGTTTCAATTAGGGACACTGTACATTGTGACACTTGTGTCATGTTGTGGGGATTACTTTGTTCACCTGCACATAGCATGACATGGCACGGTGTGTCGTGTGGCGGTGCTGCGGATGGATTGGGTGAAATGGCACTGTCCTCATGTTGCATTTTGCAAGTGGGTATTCATTTTAGCTGCATGAATGTGTTTTTTCACGAAACTGCATTGGTGGTGTCTGTGTAGGTAGGGATGCACACATTGTAACACTTCCAGGTGAACAATCTCAGGCTGATATGGTTTTGACAGTTGATTCTCCAGACATTCAGGATCAGTGTCAGGTTGAGTCATCATTGATTGTCAGATGGTATGTGCCAGGGCAGTGTGCACTCCACAGGGGTGTGATTTCTATGTGAAGTAATTAGCCACTAGCTGTGTACGGGCTGCCTCCCCCATGCCCTTTCCCCTCCCATGCGCAGCGGCCGTGCATGTGGTTGGGGATGTGGGGCCACCACCATGTCCACGGCCAGGCCCCCGCGTGTTGCAACGTTGTGCAGGACACATGCTGCCACTATGATCCTGCACACTACTGGGGGAGCGTATACCAGCTGCCCGCCAGGACGGTCAAGGGAGCGAAAGCGTGACTTAAGCACTCCGAATGTGCGCTCCACTATGCCCCGGATTGCAATGTGGGCTGTGTTATATCTTACCTCGTGTGGCGTGGTGGGGTTCCGAATTTGCGTCATCATGTGGGGGCTGAGAGGGTAGGCACTGTCCCCTGTGGAGGTGGTGATTGATATCATTGGTGGAGTTGTGACCTTGCTCAGTATCTGACATGCATGCATGTGCAGTGGCATTCATACTCACCAAGCAGCCATGTATCGCCATGCCGCCCAGCTTCTAGGTCCCGGCTTAGGGTGGACATTCGGAAAATGAAGCTATTGTGGGTGGACCCGGGATAGTTGGCATATACTGAGGTGATGATTCCCTTGGCATTACATACTACCTTCACGTTGATGGAATGCCAGTGCTTGCGGTTCCTATAGATGTGCTCAGATGCCCTGGGGGGACGTAGAGCCACATGGGTGCAGTCGATGGCACCTAGCACTTTGGGGAATCGTGCCACACCGTAAAAATCCAGGGTGGCAGCATGCCTTTCTGCAGGTGTTCTGGGCAGGTATATGTGCCTGCGGACTGATGGGCGTGCAGTGATGATGTTCAAGACCTGGTGTAGGCAGCGTGACTGCGTGGCCTGTGACACCCCACCCACTATGGCACTTGTCCGCTGAAATGTTCCAGTGGCTAAGAAGTGCAGTACATTGAGGACCTTCTCCAGGGGGCTGAGTGCTTGGGAGCACAGGGTGTGTGATGTGAGGTCATCCTCCCACTCACTCACCAGGTCCAGTATTATGTGTGGTGGAAACCTGTACCTCCCATACACCTGGTCAACAGGCATCCCGAAAAGACTGGCTCTGGGTGTGAATATTCTGGCCCTGACTATCCTCCTCCTCCTCCTTTGGTAGCCCACGGCCACTGCTGCTAGGAACGGTATATTCATCCTGGCCTCTGAGCTTGTTATTTTTTTTGCGCGCAAATTTATGCGTCGCGGGTCGACGTATGCCTGCTTCCTACTGGCGTACGTGTTTCTTTGCGCGTGTTGTAGGCTCGCGTGTGAAACTTCCCGCGCACCCCTGAAATCCAGTACCCAGGCCAATAGCATGTGGAAATTCCCGCGCACCCCGGTATACACGTGCGCTGATGTACTCGCGTGTGAAACTTCCCGCGCATCCCTGAAATCCAGTACCCAGGCCAATAGCGTGTGGAAATTCCTGCGCACCCCGGTATACACGTGCACTGATGTACTCGCGTGTGTAAGTGCCCGCGCACCCCTGAAATACACGTACATAGGCCAATCGCGTGTACACGCACTTTTGTCCAATTACAGGCGATGACACTCTGACGTGCAGTCTTTCCACGTGTGCTCCGTCATCACGTGCTATGAGGGAAACACCCGTGCGGGTCACGTCACAGACGCACTTATTCGCTGAGGGCCTTTGGTCCAATAGAATCGCATATGCATGCTGACGCGCTTACGCGCTAAGGGCCTTTCCTCGAATTTCACGCTGACGTGCAGGATTTTCACGTGCCAAATCACTCCGAATCAAGCTGGCCACGCGAAAACACACGGAAGACCACGCTCCTGCCCAGAAGGCCGAATTACTGCCCCCCAGTGCCCCGAGCAGCCTCCCACGTGCCATCTGCTGCTGCTGCCTGCCTGCCTGCTGCCACCGTGCCCTGCCATTTGGTGCCTGCACATCAGCCATCTGCAGGGGTCCAGTTGCTGTGTCCACCCCTGCAGGAACAGAAGACTCCCGACTGGGATAACATTGCTCCACAGCCCAGCCCCAGGACCCAGTTGCCCACCCACTCCTGCCTCTGGGGTTGCCATGTCGGGCACTTCCACATCTGGCACCAGTGGCAACCCCAGGCCAGAGGGGCAGAGGGGCACCAGCTTCACTGCCACCGAAGTTGGTGTCCTGGTGGAGCATGTCCTGGGGCAGTATGATGCCCTCTTTGGATCGTCCCGCGCCAGCAAGTAAGGACGGGAGAGGATCTGGGCCGACTGTGTGGTTGCCATCAACGCGGAGGGGGTGGCAACCCGCGACGTCCAGAAGATCAAGAAGCGCTGGGAGGACTTGAGGTCCAGGACCCTCGTGAAGGCCCGGCGCCTCGTGGAGGGGGGCCAGGGCCGCATGAGTTCCATCCAGATGAGGGTCCAGGAATGCGTACGCCCAGCGCTCCACGCCCAGATCCTTGAGAGGGAGACCCGTCTGGAGTTGAGTGGTAAGTGTCCAAGCATTGCTGTGTGAGACAGGGCATGTTGCGGTGTGCTGGTTGTCTGATACTTGCCTGTATGTGTGACATAGGCCATGTATGCATGTATGTGTGCAGGGACATCATGGTAATGCATGTGCGACCAGTGATGTGTGAACCACATGGTTGTTGCATGTGTTTAAATGCGAAATGGGGAGCCCTATGCAGATTTTACACATGAGAGCATGCCAGTCTCTGTTCCTGGACATGGGTGGGGGTGAGGGATGGGTGCTGATGCCAGGTACATATATGGTAGCCATGTCTGTGTGCCTGACCTGCGCGTCTGTGACTTGTGAATGCCATGGATGCATGACACATGTGTGTGACAATGCACAGATTCACTGATGCAGCCTAGTTACACTTGTATCCGCTGTGTTTGGGGTGTATGAGGCCAGATGGATGTGACTGAGGTGAAGTGTGTGCATGTGATAGGCATGACCCATGATGCATGTGAGTTCCATATCACTGTATGTTTCAAGAGTCCATTGGACATGTATGGAAATGTCCATGGCATGCACCATGCCTGTTACTGTGTGTGTTTTGCCTGGACTGACCCATGTGTTGTGGAGGGACATGATGGAAGTGAACTTTGACAGTGGTACTCATCTGCTATTGCTTCCTGTCTAGGGGACCATTGAACAGTACCCTGATGCTTGTGTTCTATGTCTCCCTCTACGCAGCGGCTAGTGAAGAAGAGGGCGGAGACAGCGCTGTGGAGCAAGGCAGTGGGGATGCCCCCACGGCTGCAGCGGAAGGGGTGGGTGAGCCCCCACAGGGGCCTGCTACGGCGGAAGACGGTGAGGAGCCATCCAGGTTGGTGGTTTCCACAGAGGAGGAGGCCGCCACTGAGGCACACATGGGGCCTGGTGGGGGCATCCCTGCTGGTGCAAGTGGTGCAGTCCAGGGGCAGGGGCAGGAGGCAGCACAGGTCACCGTGGAGGGGCCTGTGCATGTCGCTGTCCCTGACCCTGTGAGTGCACCACCATGCACTAGCAGGGATGCCCCGTCCCAGGCCCGTCCGCAGGTAGAGGGGATGTCCATGTCACCTGACTCCCCTCCACCTGCGGACGAGGGGACCCGTATCCGTATGGAGAAGGTCCTGATTGGGGTCGCGATGCGCGCAGGTGCAATTCGTGATGACGTGCGTGCTTCCCGGGAGGAGCACGCACATCATCACGAAGAGCACCGTGCCGACGTGGCCCAATTGGGATCTTCCATGTTCAGGGGTTTCCTGCATGTGTCGGCCAATCTGGCGGCCCTCTCCTCCTCTGTGGAGGCTATACGCCGGTCCTTGCCGTCTTCCGGCCCAGATGCCACCAGGGCCCCCTGTGGACCTGCCCTGACCAATGCAGCCAGCTCGGTGGGGATCCCATCCCTGCCACAGTCGGGAGTCGGAGGTCCAGCAGGGCTGGACACCACAGCAACTGTACCCCAGCAGATGGAGGATGTGCCGGCGTCATCAGGCAGGGCACGTGCACGACGGCGTCGGTGGATTCCATCAGCCTGGATGCCGTCGTGCTGGCAGAGGTAGTTGCATCGGAGGCAGCAGCAGAGTCAACGTGGGACGCATCATGGCTCGGGGCCATCAACATCGGAGGGGCAGGCATCGGCCGGAGGGCAGGAGGACCCAGGACAGGAAGTGTCTTCCATGTGGCTGCGGTTGGGCCAGCAGATAGGTGCGGAGCGGCGGCGGGCGCAAGAGGCGCGGCTCACGATGGTCAGGGTGGAGAACTCCATGCGGAGGGCCCTGAAGCGGGCCGAGTGCCTCGAGGCAATCCGCAGGGGGTTGGAGGAGCAGATGGCGTCGTCCCTGCGGACCCTCGGGGCCATGGAACAGGACCGCCTCCGGGACATAGACGAGGAGTTTGATGATGCCCTGGCCCGGAACACCACGGAGTGAGCCGCTGGACTTGCCCGCCGCCTTTGTATATAGTTCTTTAGTTTTAGGTTTCCTTTGTTTCTTCTTATGATTTGGAGTTGACGGACACTGCTCCACTTTTTGTATATAGTTGGATTTTAGTTAGGGTATTTTGTAGGTTTCCTTTGTTCAGTTGTGCTCATGGACCCTTGGATGTTTTGTACATAGTTCTTCATTGGATTGTTTTATTTTTTTATTTTTGATTTATTCTCCATGGAGCAATGGTCTTTGCATTTATTTTTCTCTCTCGGATTGATTTTATTTTTAATGTGACTTTGAACAACATTTTTTTGGATTTGGATTTGTAGTTTTGATTTTTTTGGACGGACATGCAGCTTATCTTTTTTTCATTGCCATTGTAATTTGTTTCATTTCATTTGCATTCATTTTTTTTAATACAATTTTGTTTTCATACTTCACTGTGTGGTATCATCTCATTGGTTTCATGCATGTCATGTTGGGTGTTTTCCCATTCATTTGCAACCATTGTGTGTGACGGACATGGGTTCATTTGCTTTATGAACATTGGGGGTGTAACATGTAATTTCCATTTCCATGTGGGTGAATGGGTTACTTGGTAGGGCCTTTTGGCTGTGGAGGCTGACCATAACGCTCATGATTGGGGATTGTGAGGACCTGGGTGCAGGAGGACATGAGTGGGGGCCTGGTGGAGGGTGCCCCTGGATGCTGGGGGGTGGGGGTGGTGGGAGACATGAGTGGGGGCCTGGTGGGGGCTGCCCATGGTGGCTGGTGGGGTGGGGGTGGTGGGAGACATGAGTGGGGGCCTGGTGGGGGATGCCCATGGTGGCTGGGGGGTGGGGGTGGTGGGAGACATGAGTGGGGGCCTGGTGGAGGGTGCCCCTGGATGCTGGGGTGTGGGGGTGGTGGGAGACATGAGTGGGGGCCTGGTGGGGGCTGCCCATGGTGGCTGGGGGGGTGGGGGTGGTGGGAGACATGAGTTGGACATGAGTGGGGGCCTGGTGGTGCTGCCCCTGCACTGCTGGGGGGTGGGGGTGGTGGGAGACATGAGTGGGGGCCTGGTGGGGGATGCCCATGGTGGCTGGGGGGTGGGGGTGATAGGGGCCATAAGTGGGGGCCTGGTGGAGGCTGCCCCTGCACTGCTGGGGGGTGGGGGTGGTGGGAGACATGAGTGGGGGCCTGGTGGGGGATGCCCATGGTGGCTGGGGGTGGGGGTGGTGGAAGACATGAGTGGGGGCCTGGTGGAGGGTGCCCCTGGATGCTGGGGGGTGGGGGTGGTGGGAGACATGAGTTGGACATGAGTGGGGGCCTGGTGGTGCTGCCCCTGCACTGCTGGGGGGTGGGGGTGGTGGGAGACATGAGTGGGGGCCTGGTGGGGGATGCCCATGGTGGCTGGGGGGGTGGGGGTGGTGGGAGACATGGGTGGTGGCCTGGTGGGGGATGCCCATGGTGGCTGGGGGGGTGGGAGTGGAGGGAGACATGAGTTGGACATGAGTGGGGGCCTGATGGTGCTGCCCCTGCACTGCTGGGGGGTGGGGGTGGTGGGAGACATGAGTGGGGGCCTGGTGGGGGATGCCCATGGTGGCTGGGGGGGTGGGGGTGGTGGGAGACATGGGTGGTGGCCTGGTGGGGGATGCCCATGGTGGCTGGGGGGTGGGGGTGGTGGGAGACATGAGTGGGGGCCTGGTGGAGGGTGCCCCTGGATGCTGGGGGGTGGGGGTGGTGGGAGAAATGAGTGGGGGCCTGGTGGAGGCTGCCCATGTGGCTGGGGGGTGGGGGTGGTGGTAGACATGGGTGGGGGCCTGGTGGTGCTGCCCCTGCACTGCTGGGGGGTGGGGGTGGTGGGAGACATGAGTGGGGGCCTGGTGGAGGGTGCCCCTGGATGCTGGGGGGTGGGGGTGGGTGGGAGACGTGAGTGGGGGCCTGTGGGGGCTGCCCATGGTGGCTGGGGGGTGGGGGGTGGGTGGGAGACATGAGTGGGGGCCTGGTGGGGGATGCACATGGTGGCTGGGGTGGTGGGGGTGGTGGGAGACATGAGTTGGACATGAGTGGGGGCCTGGTGGTGCTGTCCCTGCACTGCTGGGGGGTGGAGGTGGTGGGAGACATGAGTGGGGGCCTGGTGGGGGATGCCCATGGTGGCTGGGGGGTGGGGGTGATAGGGGCCATAAGTGGGGGCCTGGTGGTGCTGCCCCTGCACTGCTGGGGGGTGGGAGACATGAGTGGGGGCGTGGTGGGGGATGCCCATGGTGGCTGGGGGGGTGGGGGTGGTGGGAGACATGAGTTGGACATGAGTGGGGGCCTGGTGGTGCTGCCCCTGCACTGCTGGGGGGTGGGGGTGGTGGGAGACATGAGTGGGGGCCTGGTGGGGGATGCCCATGGTGGCTGGGGGGGTGGGGGTGGTGGGAGACAGGAGTTGGACATGAGTGGGGGCCTGGTGGTGCTGCCCCTGCACTGCTGGGGGGTGGGGGTGGTGGGAGACATGAGTGGGGGCCTGGTGGGGGATGCCCATGGTGGCTGGGGGGGTGGGGGTGGTGGGAGACATGAGTTGGACATGAGTGGGGGCCTGGTGGTGCTGCCCCTGCACTGCTGGGGGGTGGGGGTGGTGGGAGACATGAGTGGGGGCCTGGTGGGGGCTGCCCATGGTGGCTGGGGGGGTGGGGGTGGTGGGAGACATGGGTGGTGGCCTGGTGGAGGGTGCCCCACACTCCTGGGGGGTGGGGGTGGTGGGAGACATGAGTGGGGGCCTGGTGGAGGGTGCCCCTGGATGCTGGGGGTGGGGGTGGGTGGGAGACATGTGTTTGGGGGCCTGGTGGGCGGCCTGGTGGGGGCTGCCCATGGTGGCTGGGGGGTGGGGGTGGGTGGGAGACATGAGTGGGGGCCTAGTGAGGGATGCCCATGGTGGCTGGGGGGGTGGGGGTGGTGGGAGACATGAGTTGGACATGCGTGGGGGCCTGATGGTGCTGCCCCTGCACTGCTGGGGGGTGGGGGTGGTGGGAGACATGAGTGGGGGCCTGGTGGAGGGTGCCCCTGGATGCTGGGGGGTGGGGGTGGGTGGGGGACATGAGTGGGGGCCTGGTGGGGGCTGCCCATGGTGGCTGGGGGGTGGGGGTGGGTGTTAGACATGAGTGGGAGTCTGGTGGGGGCTGCCCATGGTGGCTGGGGGGTGGGGTGGGTGGGAGACATGAGTGGGGGCCTGGTGGGGGATGCCCATGGTGGCTGGGGGGGTGGGGGTGGTGGGAGACATGAGTTGGACATGAGTGGGGGCCTGTTGGTGCTGCCCCTGCACTGCTGGGGGGTGGGGGTGGTGGGAGACATGAGTGGGGGCCTGGTGGAGGGTGCCCCTGGATGCTGGGGGGTGGGGGTGGGTGGAAGACATGAGTGGGGGCCTGGTGGGGGCTGCCCATGGTGGCGGGGGGGTGGGGGTGGGTGGGAGACATGAGTGGGGGCCTGGTGGGGGATGCCCATGGTGGCTGGGGGTGGGGGTGGTGGGAGACATGAGTTGGACACGAGTGGGGGCCTGATGGTGCTGCCCCTGCACTGCTGGGGGGTGGGGGTGGTGGGAGACATGAATGGGGGCCTGGTGGAGGGTGCCCCTGGATGCTGGGGGGTGGGAGGGGTGGTAGACATGAGTGGGGGCCTGGTGGGGGCTGCCCATGGTGGCTGGGGGGTGGGGTGGGTGGGAGACATGAGTGGGGGCCTGGTGGGGGATGCCCATGGTGGCTGGGGGCATGGAGGTGGTGGGAGACATGAGTTGGACATGAGTGGGGGCCTGGTGGTGCTGCCCCTGCACTGCTGGGGGGTGGGGGTGGTGGGATACATGAGTGGGGGCCTGGTGGGGGATGCCCATGGTGGCTGGGGGGTGGGGGTGATAGGGGCCATAAGTGGGGGCCTGGTGGAGGCTGCCCCTGCACTGCTGGGGGGTGGGGGGGTGGGAGACATGAGTGGGGGCCTGGTGGGGGATGCCCATGGTGGCTGGGGGGGTGGGGGTGGTGGGAGACATGAGTTGGACATGAGTGGGGGCCTGGTGGTGCTGCCCCTGCACTGCTGGGGGGTGGGGGTGGTGGGAGACATGAGTGGGGGCCTGGTGGGGGATGCCCATGGTGGCTGGGGGGTGGGGGTGATAGGGGCCATAAGTGGGGGCCTGGTGGTGCTGCCCCTGCACTGCTGGGGGGTGGGAGACATGAGTGGGGTCCTGGTGTGGAATGCCCATGGTGGCTGGGGGGTGGGGGTGGTGGGAAACATGAGTTGGACATGAGTGGGGGCCTGGTGGTGCTGCCCCTGCACTGCTGGGGGGTGGGGGTGGTGGGAGACATGAGTGGGGGCCTCGTGGGGGATGCCCATGGTGGCTGGGGGGGTGGGGGTGGTGGGAGACATGAGTTGGACATGAGTGGGGGCCTGGTGGTGCTGCCCCTGCACTGCTGGGGGGTGGGGGTGGTGGGAGACATGAGTGGGGGCCTGGTGGGGGATGCCCATGGTGGCTGGGGGTTGGGGGTGGTGGGAGACATGAGTTGGACATGAGTGGGGGCCTGGTGGTGCTGCCCCTGCACTGCTGGGGGGTGGGGTGGTGGGAGACAAGAGTGGGGGCCTGGTGGGGGCTGCCCATGGTGGCTGGGGGGGTGGGGGTGGTGGGAGACATGGGTGGTGGCCTGGTGGAGGGTGCCCCACACTGCTGGGGGGGTGGGGGTGGTGGGAGACATGAGTGGGGGCCTGGTGGAGGCTGCCCATGGTGGCTGGGGGGTGGGGGTGGTGGTAGACATGGGTGGGGGCCTGGTGGTGCTGCCCCTGCACTGCTGGGGGTGGGGGTGGTGGGAGACATGAGTGGGGGCCTGGTGGAGGGTGCCCCTGGATGCTGGGGGGTGGGGGTGGGTGGGAGACATGAATGGGGGCCTGGTGGTGGCTGCCCATGGTGGCTGGGGGGGTGGGGGTGGGTGGGAGACATGAGTGGGGGCCTGGTGGGGGATGCCCATGGTGGCTGGGGGGGTGGGGGTGGTGGGAGACATGAGTTGGACATGAGTGGGGGCCTGATGGTGCTGCCCCTGCACTGCTGGGGGGTGGGGGTGGTGGGAGACATGAGTGGGGGCCTGGTGGGGGCTGCCCATGGTGGCTGGGGGGGTGGGGGTAGTGGGAGACATGGGTGGTGGCCTGGTGGGGGATGCCCATGGTGGCTGGGGGGTGGGGGTGGTGGGAGACATGAGTGGGGGCCTGGTGGAGGGTGCCCCTGGATGCTGGGGGTGGGGGTGGTGGGAGACATGAGTGGGGGCCTGGTGGAGGCTGCCCATGGTGGCTGGGGGGTGGGGGTGGTGGTAGACATGGGTGGGGGCCTGGTGGTGCTGCCCCTGCACTGCTGGGGGGTGGGGGTGGCGGGAGACATAAGTGGGGGCCTGGTGGGGGCTGCCCAGGGTGGCTGGGGGGTGGGGGTGGGTGGGAGACATGAGTGGGGGCCTGGTGGGGGCTGCCCATGGTGGCTGGGGGGTTGGGGTATGTGGGAGACATGAGTGGGGGCCTGGTGGGGGATGCCCATGGTGGCTGGGGGGGTGGGGGTGGTGGGAGACATGAGTTGGACATGAGTGGGGGCCTGGTGGTGCTGCCCCTGCACTGCTGGGGGGTGGGGGTGGTGGGAGACATGAGTGGGGGCCTGGTGGGGGATGCCCATGGTGGCTGGGGGGTGGTGGTGGTGGCAGACATGGGTGGGGGCCTGGTGGAGGCTGCCCCTGGATGCTGGGGGGTGGGGGTGCTGGGTGACATGAGCAGGTGTGCAGGGTAGTCCCCTGTGGTGTCGTCTGCCAGCAGGGGCCATGGAGGGTGTACAGGGAATACCTGGGAGCACACAGCCAAATCGCGTGTAGAATTTCCCGCGTACCCCTGAAATACACGTACCCAGCCAAATCGCTTGTGTAAAATCCCGCGCACGTACCCGGCCAAATCGCGTGTGGAACTTCCCGTGGACCCCTGAAATCCATGTACCCTGCCAAATCACGTGTGGGACTTCCCGCGCACCCCTGAGATCCACGTACCCAGCCAAGTCGCGTGTGTAAATTCCTGCGCACGTACCCGGCCAAATCGCGTGTGGAACTTCCCGCGCACCCCTGAATTCCACGTACCCTGCCAAATCGCGTGTGAGACTTCCCGCGCACCCCTGAGATCCACGTACCCAGCCAAATCGCATGTGTAAATTCCCGCGCACGTACCCGGCCAAATCGCATGTGGAACTTTCCGCGCACCCCTGAAATCCACGTACCCTGCCAAATCGCGTGTGAGAATTCCCGCGCACCCCTGAAATCCACGTACCCAGCCAAGTCGCATGTGTAAATTCCCACGCACGTACCCAGCCAAATCGCGTTGGAAAGTTCCCGCGCACCCCGGAATACACGCACACGTTATTTTTCAGTCAGCGGGTGTCCGTGTTTGTGGGTACCCCTTTGCACGTCATTTGTCCTGGAGGGCCACAGTGTAGGACATTCCTCATGGCTGTATATAGGTGCTATTTGTTGGCGCACCTTTTGGCGCACATTTATTACAGGCGCTGAGACGCTACCGCCTGCTTTCTTGTGGCGGTTGTGTTTGTGCCTGTGCGCTGGTTTGACCGTGCGCTTTTTTGCCCTATTCGATTCCATGAATACGTGTTGTAGGCGAGCGTGTGGGCGTTCCGCGCACTTGCACCCTGTACTTCCCCCGTGACGCCCACATTTTGGCAAGTTGTTCCCCATTCCGAGTGTTACGCCCCGTTTTCCGGCTACTTTTGTTGTGTGCGCCGCGCTATGTGCAATTTTCGCTGTGGCCTGTGCGATTTTCGCTGTGACCTGGCGCACGCCGTTAGATGGCCTGTGCGCCAACGTGCGCCGTGCACTTTTTTAGCGCACATCCGATGGTTTTCTCGCGCACGGCCTTCCATGAATCGATGTGCGCTGCTTTTCGTGCGATTTTCGCACTTGCACTGCGATTTTCGCTATTCCACTGCGAATCGCACGTTTTTGGCCACTTGCGCCGCGCTAATTATTCCATGAATCGGCCTGTAGGTTTATATCTGCCTGATCAGAAGTAAGGCCGTAGCTTTGATTGTGTATGAATAACTAGGCGCAAAGAATTATTATTACTAAGACATTTTCATTTTCAAGTAAAAGAAATATGTTCCCACTTATGAAATACTGTAATTTGAATAACATTTTTACCCCTAAAAAGTCATTTTACTCCAGACTTTAAAAAATAGGTAGTAAAATACTCCCACTTTCAAATATCTGGAGCACTGGGTGGCCTAGATGGGCATTACATTGCACAATTTGCTGCTAACTTGGCACTCAGTACTTCCCACAATGCTGTAGAGTCACAAAATGCACCTGTGATCCGGTTCAGAGAACAGATTTCCGATCTCTTGAGCACTCGGTTAATTTCTTTCAATTGGAATTAAGAGTTATCTGGGACGGCTGCATGCCCTACTTAGATAATTTATTTTTTATTTATTTTGATATTTTAGCTCATCAGAGTTTTTTCTGACTTCCAGTTTGTCAGAAACGCCTTGTAGCTGCTGTCTCCATCTTGAGCAGTTGTTCAGTTGACACTGTGATGCACTCAACTGATGGACCTTTAATGTTTAATTGTTTTCAGTTTCGTTATGGCCACCTCAAAACCACATACTGTGGAACTGGCCACAGCTTTGTGGCAAAGAAACTACGACCCAGGCAAAACCTGACTAGACATTTATGGAAGACACTGTGTGTGTGCAAGATGTACACTTGTGCAGAGTTTCAAACGGATTTTTTTTCTATGAGGAATTTCAGAGCCTCATTGATTTCTGGGATCAGTGGCTCCCAGCTGAAAGTAGACACACTCTGCAAGCACCTGGAAAGAGAGCAACACCGGAAAGCTGAAATATTAAAGAAATTTGGAAAGCAACGCAGTACTGTGAACCTTTATCGCCACACTCCAATTCGTAAGTTAGTGAAGATTTGTCCTAGGTCTGTGCTTAGTTCGAGCAATTGCAAGCTGCTTTTGACAGTCATTGATTTTATGACCTTTTATTTGTTAAAACAGGGAGAGCTTTGGCGACAGCAGAAGATCAGCATAGACTCACTGTGGGCATGCTAATGGATATCTTTTATGCAATGGCAAAGGAGGACTTTCCTATTAAAAAGTTTTCTGCATTGGCTGAGCAGGAGAAGCGTCATGGTATTGACCTGGGCTCCAAGTACACTAATGCTGTAACAGGACGAGAGCTTACAATTTGTATTGGACGCTACCTTGAGGAAGAACTATTTGATGTTTCACAAAACTACTGATGCTTTTTCTGTTTTAATGGATGGTAGCACAGATAGCGGTGTAATAGAGGAGTTGGTGTACGTTACATATGTAAACCTCCAAAATGGTGAAGTGGTGGTTCCTTTTCTCAAAATAAAATGCATTAGTGATGGTCGCAGTGAGGGATTGAAAAAACCTCTATTGGAATGGTGGGTTTTGAGGTTGACGGGGCAGCTGTTAATTTGGGTGTGAAACAAGGTCTTGCTGCATTGATCATACAATACATTAAATGGCTGGTGTCTGTCCATTGTTTTTCCGACCGTTTCGAATTGGCTGTCAAGAATGCATTGGATAAGACTTATTCAGTGATTTGTCCAATATGTTAATGCAATTGTTTTATTTGTATCAAAAAAGCTCCAAAATTATGCGTGAATTGCATGCTCTGGGATTATCCATGGAACAGTCTGTTCAGAAAGAAAGGAACACCCATAGAACCCGTTGGGTGCAACATACATTTCTTGGTACTCAGGCCCTGAATACATCTTTTCCTGTTGTTTGTGCACATTTAGAAAGTATGGTCCAACTAACTCATGTTAGTGCTCAAGTTCTGAACAGCTTCAAGCAACAGTGTACAAAATATGTCACAAACATTGACACATCTTGTGAAGATAGATTGTCATTTACTGAGGACAGTATTTACAACAGTGCAAAAGTGTTAGACACAAGATTATGGCCATGAGAGTTAAAAAAGTTGGATAAATATGGAAATAATGAAATTGTTAGAGTGGCAGAACACTTGTCTGTTTTAATTGTTGACTGCAGTTTTTCAGTAGCCAGTCCTGGAACAATTCTGTCTGAGTGCCAAGAGTTTAAAGTATTTGCCCAGAACAACCTTTGTAAACTGCCATCAAAAGAGATCTGGGTGAAACTGGCAACCCTCTATGGCATCTCTTAGCCCCAGCTTGTGAAGCTCATAAATATCTTGAGGGTTTTCCCTGTGTCCAATGCAGTTGTAGAACACTGCTTTTCCTTCATGAACAGAGTTAAAACTGACTGGAGGACATCATTATCAGAATAGACTGTTGAAATACTCATTCGTATTAAGAAGCAGGGCCCTTCTCCTGCAGAGTTCAAATCCAAAAAGGCTGTAGATTTATTTTTTAGCATGAAACCAAGATGTCCTGGTGTTGCCGATGATGACTTAAGACCTACCTTTCCCAAAAACAATAGATTATGCAGACCAAGCATGTCTCAAGACACAGATTCTTAGTCCTACACATTCATTTTAAACTATTTTTCCCAATTTTAAACCAAGTAAAGTTGCGTGTGACCGTTTATGCCAAACACTTGCTATATGTAACTTGATATAATAAAATAAAAATTACACATGCACACACTATTGAGTCTTTAATTGATGTCTTGTTAACAATATGAAGGACACAGCACTGTGCTGCAAGACTGACTGCATGACGCAGCCACATATCCTTGAACTGAAAAATGTTTTTAGAGCTTTATTTGTATGGCCATGCATGCAGCGGACCTTTACATTTTACAGACATTGCGCTGATGTTATACTTCAGAGGTTCATAGAAACCATTTCTGCATTCTTGTTAATTCTATATCTTGGGGTACAACCAATTCTGGTGACATTCAATATTAGTCGAAAATTGCCAATCAAATTAGCTCATTTGCTAATCCCAAACATTTTAATTGGCAAAATCTGGTAATCAATATTTAAAAACTAATTTATACCTTGAAGAACAATGTTAAACCAAAAAAAATGTGGAAAATACATAGTCAGAACTTGTGAAGGCTACCTCGTCAAACTTACCAAACCCAGCATAATTAATCGTATAAAGTTATCATTTAAAACTCCTCAACATAGAAAACTTTACTACATGTCCCTACTCCAACCTTTTAAACCATGGAGAAAAGAAGATTTATTGGGAACCCATGACTCATTTAAAGCTACATTCAATGCAAATGAAAACAGCACAACAAATGTCAATTTTAATGCAACGCAAAAACATGGTGGGCAATGAACACCAACCAACAAGAGGAAGAAGTTTAAGCACACCTAAATGAAGACACTCCTGAGGGCAGTCAACCTTCTGTTACACGAAGCCAATAACCACTTGGAGAGCCACTCATAGTAAATTAAGCAGAATTAGCCATGACTGAATTAGAAAACACCATGTGTCAATATGAGGAATCAGAAGAAAACTTGGCACTGCTGCAATCACAACTCAATTATGAGCACCTTAGCATTTTCCTAGAAATTACTTAAGAAATTGAACATGGTTTGCAGTATGCAAGTAAAACGTGTAGCTTTCAAAATTCTAAACCTGTACTCCTCTATGTAAGTGGTGAAGCTAGTTCAGGCAAAACATTCTTAAAACAAATAATCATTACATTCCTCCAAAAGTTAACAATCAATAAGCTTCTAGCTATTGTAACAGCCCCATGGGTTTAGCTGCCTACAACATAGGAGGTGTTACTTTACACCGACTACTGCTCCTTTCTACATACTATCATTAGAAGCTGCTACTGAACTATGCAGAATTCTGAAGCAAATGAAAATGCTCCTAATAGATGAGGTGAGCATGGTCTCCAACCTAATGTTGGCTTTAATTAACCTCAGATTACAAGAAGTCCTTAAAACAAACTACGAAGAACTCTTTGGAGGAAAACACATTATTGTTTTTTGAGATTTTGTACAATTAACACCAGTGAAAGGTGAAACTATTTTTAAAACCCTAGGACACAAACAATGCCACAACTGCATATTGTATTGTATTTTATTTATCTAGTGCGCCAAGCCCTAGGGCATGTGGGCAGATTTCTTACAGGTACATAGAGGCAGGTATTTACAGTTCATAGTATATAATAGTTTTTACAAGACAAAACCGTATTAACATAAGATACTACTTACGTATGACATTGATGGGCTACCATAACAGATTAACAGGGTAATTCATAGATTTCATCGCAGAGGCAGCGCACGCGAGCAGCGCAGAGAGGGAGCGTGCGCCAGTGTGTGCCAGCCGTGTGCGCTAAACAGCATTCTGGCGCACCGCGTATTCATGGAATTGCCAAAGCATTTTGAGCGCTGGCGCAGAGAACATCCCGCAGTGCCAGTTACGCCCCCAAGAACGCCCCTTGCGCAAGGAAAAATCATTGAAATCTCCAATGCAGCGCAAAGGGCCGTGCTAACTCTCGACCAGCTAACAGGGCCACTATACTGCAATCGTGCGAGCAGGGAACGAGTATTCCTGGGGGATACGGGAAGTTGCACACGTGATAGGCCTTTGGTGAGCGGGGTATGTGTATTTCTGGGTTGCGTGGGAATTTTCACACGTGATTACGCTGTCTGGGTGGGGTACGTGTATTTTGAGGGGTGCACGGGTACTCCCACATGCGATTTCTCTTGCAGAGCGGGGTATGTGTATTCTGAGGGGTGCGCGGGTACTCTCACACACAATTCTGCTTGCAGAGCGGGGTACGTGTATCCAGTGTGGTGCGCAGGGAGTCTCACATGCGATAGGCCTTGCGCGAGCGGGATACGTGTATTTCTGGGGTGCGCAGGAACTTTCACACGCAATTTTGCTTGCAGAGCAGGGTACGTGTATTCTGAGGGGTGCGCGGGGAGCCTCACACATGATAGGCCTTGGGTGAGCGGGGTATGTGTATTTCTGGGGTACACGGGAACTTTCACATGCGATTTCACTGTCTGAGCGGGGTACGTTTATTCTGAGGGGTGTGCAGGAACTTTCACACGCGATTACGCTTGCAGAGCGGGATACGTGTATTCTGAGGGGTGCGCAGGTACTTACACATGTGATTTCACTTGCCGGACAGGGTACGTGTATCCAGTGGGGTGCACAGGGAGTCTCACATGCGATAGGCCTTGGGCGAGCGGGGTACGTGTATTTCTGGGGTGCGCCGGAACCTTCACACACGATTTTGCTGTCTGAGCGGGGTACGTGTATTCTGAGGGGTGCTCGGGTATTACCCACTCACCAAGCATTGACGGGCACCTGCCAGCAGGCCCCGACTCATGTCCCCCCCAACATGTCATAAAGATGCACAATCATGGGCCTCATGTCCACCAAAATCCAACAGCACGCCACCCCAGTCTTGACAGGCAATTAAGACCTCAATCCACCCCACACTGAAAAGGCTATTCCATGACGCAAACCGAAAGTCAACTATGCACATCAAAACATGTCCCTCACACACACACACTGGGTGCCAGTGATTGTCTAAATCCACTTTTTCACATGCAGTTACCCAATGAGCGAATACCACACATGGAAGTAAGAAATAAAAATGTATTATGAACAAAAATAATGAAATGAAATAAAAGCATAAAACATATTTCAAACGATGAAATGAAATGTATGTCCAAAACAGAATAAAAAAACATATGAAGAACCAATCCAAAGTGATGAAAAACAAAATGTGTCCAATCTCACGGTCCACCAAATGAAATCCAAAGGAAACGTAAATTGAAAAATCCATTGATCCATGGTGATTAATAAAATAAAATCCTCACATGATCCACTGTTCAACTATGTACACCAATTACATCCAGGGTCCATGAGCCCAACAAAAGAATTGAAACCTATCCAAAAAACTACCTAAGAAAATAACTATTTACAAAAGTGTGGGGCATAGTCCAATCACCCCAAAATAAATGAAAATGAAAATGGAACCTAACACTAGAAACTATATACAATGGGGGCAGGCTAGTCCGAAACGGTTCACTTTCCGATTTCCCAGGCCAGGGCATCATCGAACTCCTGGTCTATGTCCTGGAGGCGGGCCTCTTCCATATCCCCAAGGTTTCGCAGGGACGATGCCATGTTCAACTCCAACTCCCTGCGAATTGCCTCGAGGCACTCGGCCCGCCTCAGCGCCCTCCGCATGGAGTTCTCCGCCCTGACCATTGTGAGCCGTGCCTCTTCCGCCCGCCCCCGCTCCACATCTATGGCCTGGCCCAACCGTTGCCACACGGAAGGCACTTGCAATCTAGGGTCCTCCTGCCCTCCGGCCGATGCCTGCCCCTCTGATGTTGTTGGCCCCAAGACATCATCGCTCCCACCTTGAGCCTGCTGCTGCCGTGCATGTGCCCTGCCCGTTGTTGCCTGCATGTCATCCACCTGCTGGGGTCCAGTTGTTGGGGTGGCCACCCCTGCTGGACCTCTGACTCCTGACTGTGGCAGGGATGTGTCCTCTATCAGCCTGGCCGCTGGGTCAGGGACAGCTCCACAGGGTGCCCGGGTGACACTTGGGCAGGAAGATACCATGGAGGACGACTGGCGCATAGGGAGTTGAGTTGAGGAGTGGGTCAGCAGAAGCTCCAGCACACGGAGGAACCCAGCACTGGTGACCCCGCCCAGTAGGTTGACGCGGTCTTTGAGACATTCGAAATGACGTGCGCTGTCCTCGTGAGAAGACCGCACATCATTCCGAATGTCACGAACATGCAACGCCACCCCACCCAGGACAGGCTCAATCTGGTCCCGGATTGCCACGTCTGTAGGGAGAGGAAGGCCAGTTGTTGTTGAAAACGGGTCTGGACGAAGGCATTCCTGCTGGTGCCGGATGATGCAGTCACAGGATCGGGAACAGGATTACACACATGCACCTCCTTGGCAGCCTGTGCTGCCTCCTGTCCCTGCCCCTGGACTGCACCACTGGCACCAGTGGAATCCCCCTCTAGGCCCCATGTGTGTGACTTCCACGGCCTCCTCTTCAACCAGACCCCCCACCAACCTAGATGACTCTGTGCCATCTTCCTCCGTAGGGCCCTGTGGGGTCTCAGCTGCCCCTTCTGCTGCCGAGGAGCCCACCTCCAATCTCCGCCTCTTGGACCCACCCCCGGCAGCTGCGGCCGCGGAGGCGGCACCAGACTCCTCACTCCCCGACGAGATGGCAACCTGGGAGGGGAGCTGGGCCTTGCCTCTCCGGCTGGCAATGGTATCCCTGCCTGGGTGCCGCCCTCTTCATCAGTTGACGCTGCAGACAGGGAGAGACAGAACACATGCATCAGGGTACTGTACAATGGTCTGATACACACATGACATTTGCAGATGAGTGGCAGTCTCAAACTTCACACATGGTCTCACACTCCCCAACACACATATCATTTCTATCAACACACACACACAAATGAACAGGAATGTTGCACCAGCCAGCACCATCCATACACATACAACAGCATGACCATCCAAAGTTTAGTCTGACATCATATGCAACATGGGGATTGGCACACACGCCACCAGATGTACATGCATCTGTACATCTACACCACCTGCTGAGGTGAAATCCTCGGCATCCATGTCCCATCTGCCAATCAGCCTCCTACATGTCAGTTTCACATGCATCCATGGTGTATCACAGTGGCACACATGTCAAATAACCTCACACACACATGTACCCCATGCACGTACATGAAGGTGGAACCCGCATCCATGTGTCACACCCCAACCATGCCATGGTACATACACACATATGTAAACATGTGTGCACCCCAACATGCATTTAGCCATAATGCTTTTGTACACATACACCGTTGATGTGCCTCACACATGAGGGGACTCTCATGCGGCAGGCTCATGTCCCTGTACATACACATCCATACATGGTCCTTCCAAGACATATGTGCAACCTGCACACACCTGCCATACCTCAACATGCACAGCATCCAATCAGTACGCATGCACACTTACAGCTCGACTCCGGATGGGTCTGCCTCCCAAGGACCTGGAGGTGGAACGCTGGGTCTATACGTTCCATTGACCCTCATCTGCATGTTGGTAAGGCGGACCCAGCGCCACTTTCCATGCTTTGCCTTCAGGAGACACTGGGCTTTGCTGAGGGTCCTGGACCTGAAGTCCTCCCAGCGCTTCCGGACGTGTTGCAAGTCGCGGGCTGCCACCCCCTGCATGTTGATGGCAGCCACGATGTCCGTCCAGATCCTCTTCCGTCCTTCATTGTCGGCGCGTGAACTTCCAAAGAGGGCATCATAATGCCCCAGGACTTGCTCCACCAGGATACCAACTTCTGCAGCAGTGAAGCTGGTAGCCATCTTGCTCTCTGACTGGGGGTTGCCAGTGGTGCCAGATGGTGTTGTGTCCAACATGACAACTCCCGAGGCAGGTGTGGGTGGGCCACTGGGTCCTGGGGCTGGGCTGTAGAGCAAGATGCTACTCCAGTCGGGAGTCTTCTGTTACAGCAGGGTTGGTCACAGCAACTGGACCCCTGCAGATGGCTGACATTTAGGCACCAAATAGCAGGGCACGTGGCCAGCAGGCAGGCAGGCAGCAGCAGATGGCATGTGGGAGTGTGCTCGGGGCTCTAGGGGGCAGTAATTCAGCATTCTGGGCAGGAGCGTTGTCTTCCGTGTGTTGTTGCGTGGCCAACTTGATACGGAGTGATTTGGCACGTGAAAAAACAGCACGTTAGCGTGTAATTCGAGGAAAGGCCCTTAGCGCATAAGTGTGCCTGTGATGTTAGACGCACGGGCGTTTCCCACAACACGGGTGCATGTTAATTGTATGCGTGAAAAAACTTCACGTCCGGGTGTCACTTCGAGTGATTGGAGGAAAGGCCCTTAGTGCGTAGGCGCCTAAGTGACGTTGCACGTGTGGGCTGGCTTAAAAGGTACATTTAGGACGCCATTTTCTTGTACTTGCTTTTTGTAGAGAGCGAGCGGGTGATTCTTGTACTTCTTGTCGGTTCACACGCAATTACTTCACAACGGTTCCAGTTCATACTCCCTGTTTCCTTAGACTGCGTTCTTTTCTTCTTTTGGCGGGGATGTTGCCAACACGCACACGCGTGTCTTTTTCACGTTCTTTTTCCAGGCAGATGGTGAGTCGCGCACGTATTTTCCAACTGTGGTTGCCCCCGTGTGTCACGTACCCCTTCAGAGGTCATTGTAGGCTGCATGTAACACACGTATGCTTATTTTTGTGTTTCTGGGTGCTACAGCGTAGTGCAGGTTCATTTTTCCAAGCACGTGGTCTACCAGGGGTAGCGTGCACATTTACTTTTGTTTTTGGGGTGCCAGTGCGTTGCGTGACCTGTCATCTTCCCCCAGGGGTCACAGACAGCCTTGCTAGAGCACTAGGGTACGAATTGCATTTAGTACCCTACCCCTTTCACCCCAATTGCCCAGGACAATTGTTTACTGCAACTCCCATATGCACAACAACATCAGTGCCATGGTTGGGAGGCAACCAGGCAGTAAGGGAGGGAAAGGTGGCCAAGCTCCAAAAAGTGGCCGCGGTAGGGGACATGGCCAGGATGTGCAGGGTGCCCCAAGAGGCCAGTGTTTGGAGGAACAATCGGGGCCACTTATGCCCCCCCCAATGTTTGTGGAAAATGTAGCTGATACCATCCCAGCTCAGCCCTTGTTAAACCGTCCCATTTTGTCAACTGAACCAGCACAGGATGACTCCCAGGCTGACTTCCAGGTCACCAAGTCTAAGCCACGTGTGGCGGTGAACATTGCTGTCACCAGGCCACGTGGATCTGGGGCAGCAATGTCATCTGCTGCACCAAGGAGCCAGGGTGAGGAGGCTGCAGGGGCAGCTGCAGCTCAATCCACCCAAGCTCTGAGTCTCACAGCCGGGACAGTGTTGTTACAAGTCCATCACACTGACGTTGGTCACGCCAACATCACCCTGCATCCAATGCCTGCACCAAGAACTTTGGTCATTGTGCCTTTGCAAACTTCCAGTACCCAGTCCACCTGCGCCTCTGCCCCTACCAACCAGAGCGGCATAAGCCACTCAGGATCCGCAACACCTTCCAAGAAGAAGATGGGTGCTCTTGCACTACAGGCTGGGACCCCAGACACGGCTACACACTCCGGCACGTCAAGGAAGCATAGCTTCAATGACACCGAATTAGATGCACTTGTGGCCTATGTGTTGGCACATAGCTGCGAAATGGTGGTGACTGCAGGGTGCAAGACTATGCCTGCTCAACGTAGGGCCCACTGGCAGACCATCGCGGACCACATTTTTGCCCTTAGATTTGTGAGGCGCACAGCTGATGATTGTTACAAGCGGTGGAATGATCTGAAACACAGAGCAAAGAACAAGCTGGATTCCAATCATGCCTCTACTCTGGTGACTGGCGGTGGGTCTCCACCAGAGGATGACCAACTCACTGAACATGAGTCTGTCGCTGGAACCTTCGTCACAGAGGAACAGATCCGAGGCGTGGCCGACCTACCAGATTTTGAAGCATTGTCCGGTGAGTGCCCATGCATGTGTGTGTAATCCATGTGTATGTTGCTTGGGTGATGTGTTCTGATTGAGTGCCAGGTGAGGGTGTGTAGTCATGACTGGTATGGGTCACCCATGTGCTTCCTCCAAACCATTTCCCGGACTTGGGTTTGGGTAAGACAGTATCCCTTCTGACCACAGTAGCCAATTTGCACCAGATTACTGCAGTTGCCCTTCAACTGTCATCTTGCAACAACATTGTTCATGATGTTTTCCTGTTCATTCAGCCTAATTGTTTCAATCCTTGCCATTTTTACGATTAATTTTTCTGCCCTACTGCCACATATGTGACATGCTTCTGTCATAGATTACACCCCACAATGGTCCACATTTATTACCTTGTTATGGGAATGATTTAACCATTCAGGCTGATTGAGTAATGGCCTGCTCACAATCATTTTTGGGCCCTGTTTGTACATAGAACATGACTGTTCTGACAGTGATGTCAGACCGATGGCGGGGTCATTGATGTATCCATCGGCCTGCCATCACTGTATAATTGAACACTGGATGTGTTGCAGTGTGTGTCACATGCATATTTTGTCACACTATTTTGCATGTTTCATCTCATTATGTCCATCTCACATGGATGGGTGACAGTACTCATTCACTGGCATATGGCTGTAGTTGTCAAATGTTCCAATGGCTATGCTACGTGACATCTGTGTGATGGCATGTGTCATGTATGTTTATTGGACATGCCACTCATGGGCTAATGTGTGCTGCCAGTGCAATCCAGCATGCTGCACATGTGCTGCTTTTCCATCTTGGATTCCTCAGTGTGTGCTTATTCCAACTCATTGACAGTGCATGCATGCCAGAGTTATATTCATGTGGGACATGTGCAATTTATGTACTGGATCTCTGTCTCGTCAGGCCTATGTGTGTGCTATGGTGCTCATGCCTGTTTTCATTTGTTGTCTGTCATGTTTTTGCAGGTGATGAGGCACTTGATGCTGTTGAGGAGGAGGGGATGGTGCAGACCCAGGAGGAATCTCAGCCACAACCGGGCACCAGTGGAGGACGTGGGGTGGTGGTGGAAGAAAACCCATTCCTCCTGCAGACCATACTGTCCACGGGGGTCTCTGGGGACTCCACTGCAGACCTCTATGATTCAGGTGCTGCATCGGACAGTGAGACATATGTGCCATTGCAGGTGAGTGTTTCTGGCAGGGATGCTGTTCTGTCCAACCGACCTTCACCAGGGGTAGACCCCTCTATGGGGATATCAGTGTTGGAAAGTCCGACTGTGGCAGTTACGGATGCAGGGTCACACTTCACAATGTTTGCTCCTGTTTCTGGGCCAGCTCATCAAAGGAGGAATGCAGTCCTGCAGCCTCAGGCAGTGCCATCACAGCAAGGTGCAGATCACCTTGCCCCAAACAGGTGTGGAGCCCGTCAACGCGGTGGCCGTGCACCACCAGTCAATACGGTGTGGGAGAACTCCATGTACAGTATTGCAACAAAACAGGGAGCATCGTATGAAATGATGGCTCAGGCAATGGATAAGGTGGCCACTTCCATTCTCCCCCCTGAAAGGCAGATGGAGCTCCAGCAGCAGGCAACAGACTCCATTTGCCACTCACACAGGGAGGACATGTTGGCGTCCAACAGGGACCGTCGGGCTGGACTGGAGGCTCTGCGTGAAGCCATTTCTGTAGTGTTACAGGCCCACAGGGAAGCCCTGAGGTTAGAACACAGGTTCCTCAGAGATACTCTGAGTGAACTTGAGGCTTCCCAGAATTTTAAGTCAGAACAGCAGCTGGAGCAGCTCACACGTTCACTCTTAGCTGAGCTCCAGGCAACCCGTGCGGAGATACGGCATCACGCAAGGCCATGCATGCAGAAATGCAGGCAATCCGTGAGGTGCTGCATGGGGATCTCTGTACCATTATCCTGCAGAACCAAACCTTCCAGACCCGCGTGCTTGCTGCCATGGAGGACCATACCAGGGCTTTTTGTGGGCTGCCTCCCATATCACGGCCACCTCCTGATATAGCAGCAGAGGGTGAAGGGAGCAATGGCAGTTCTCCCACTGTAGCGTAGCCGTGCAGGCCATGAGCCCATGGAGGTATTATTTTTGTTTTCCCAACATCCATCATGCATGTGGGTGTTGGGATGCACCCTGTACCTCGTGCCTCCTGGGTGGCCTCCTCTCCCCCGCCGGTCCACACATGCCCATTTTATTATTTTTTTTACAGTGTGTTGCTTTGTGTGGCTCCCGTTGGCATCCACTGTGTATTCCAGCTGGGCACATGCAGGCTTGTCCTGTCTTTGGGTTAGATGCTTGGTTTCCTGACACACACACCCCTCCTGCTTCCCCTTTCCATGGGCTTGCAAAGGGCATGACCAAGTGACAGTAACTTACACAGTGACATTGGGCTCCCATGAGTTGTGTGGGCAGTCTGTAGTCAAAACTGTGTGTACATCCCTAGTGGGGATTGTTGTTGGATTCTACAATGCATGGTGTATTGATATGTGCTTGTGCATCCATGTCTTTCTCCTTGTTTGCATGTAGGTCCTTCATGTCTTCACAAGGCCGTCTCCTTTGCAGATGCAGTTCATGTTGTCTGCAGTACACTGAGACATTTGCCTGACAGCAACACTCTGCAGTTGGAAGGGGTCGATGTGCTGCCTTGTTCAGGTTGTGATACTTGCACTACTTTGATTTTTTCCTGCCTTGTATTGCCACGCTTTCTTCCTGTACTGATGTATTGTGTTGCTGGTAAGTATTTGTTTGTGTGCGGTGTTTCTTATTGATTACTGAGAGCATATTGTCTGTGGACTGTTTATATTTGGAACATTGCACTTTGTGACACTTGTGTCATGTGTTATGCTTTCATTTACTTGCTTTCACATTGCATGCCATGCCTTGGTGTGTTGGGTAGCTGAGACGGGGTGGGGTTGGATGACATGGCAGTATTTTGATGTGGTATTTTGCAAAGGGGTAATCTTTCATGCTGCATGAATGTGTGTCTTTTTGTGACACAGCATTGGGTGTCTTTGAGTAGGTAGGGATGCACACAATGTAACACTTCCAGGTGAACAATCTCAGGCTGGTATGGTTGTGACAATTGACTGTCCCTTTTGCCATCATCATTGATTCTCAGCTCGTATGTGCCAGGGCTGTGTGCACTCCGCAGGGGTGTGAATTTAGGTGAAGTAATTTGCCACAAGCTGGGTACGGGCTGCCTCCCCACGTGCCCTTTCACCTCCCATGCGCAGCGGGCGTGCATGTGGTTGGGGATTTGGGGGCAACACCATGTCCACCGGCACGACTTGGCGTGTTGCAACGTTGTGCAGGACACATGTTGCCATTATGATCCTGCACATTACTGGGGGCACGTATAGCAGCTGCCCACCAGAGCGGTCAAGGGAGCGAAAGCGTGACTTGAGCACTCCGAATGTGCGCTCCACTATGCCCCGGATTGCAATATGGGATGTGTTGTATTTTACCACGGGTGGTGTGGTGGGGTTCTGAATTGGCATCATTGTGTAGGTGCTCAGAGGGTAGGCACTGTCCCCTTGGGGAGGTGATTATGGTTCTCATTAGTGGGGTTTTCCCTTTTCGCAGTTTCTGATATGCATGCATGTGCAGAGGCATTTATACTCACCAATTAGCCATGTGTCGCCATGCCGGCCAGCTTCCAGGTCCCAGTTTAGGGGTGACATTCTGAAAATGTAACTATCATGGTTTGACCCTGGATAGTTGGCATATACTGAAGGTATTATTCCCTTGACATCACATACAACCTGCACATTGATTGAATGCCAGTGTTTGCGGTTTTGATATATGTGCTCAGTAGCCCTGGGAGGACATAGCGCCACATGGGTGCAATCAATGGCACCTAGCACTTTGGGGAAGTGTGCCACCCCGTATAAGTCCTGGACCACAGCCTGCCTTTCTGCAGGTGTTCTGGGCATGTATATGTGCCTGCAGACTGAGGGTCGTGTAGTCATGATGGCCAACACCTGGTGTAGGCAGCGTGACTGCGTAGCCTGTGACACACCCCCTACTATGGCACTTGTCCACTGAAATGACCCAGTAGCCAAGAAGTGCAGTACATTGAGCACCTTTTCCAAGGGGCTCAGTGCTTGGGAGCACAGGGTGGGTGATGTGAGGTCATCCTCCCACTCCCTCACCAGTTCTAGGATTATGTGGAAACCTGTACCTCCCATACACCCGGTCATCAGGCATCCCAAAAAGGCTGGTCCTGGGTAAAAATATGCAGGGCCTGGCTATCCTCCTCCTCCTCCTGCGGTGTCCGATGACCACTGCTGCGAGGAACGGTATATTCATCGTAGCATCTGAGCTTGTTTGTTGTTTGCACGCACTTTTATGCTGCGCGGGCCCGCTTACGCCTGCTTCCGGATCAGCGTGTCTTTTTTGGCGCACGCCTTTCCCCTGTTCGATTTCATGAATACGTGTTGGGTGATGCCCGTGTGGGTGTTGCAGGCATTTACCTCCTGTACTTCCCCCGTAACGCCCACATTTTCGCGTGTTGTTCATCATTCCACGTGTTATACCCCGTGTTCCGCCCACTTTTGTTGTGTGTGCTGCGCTATGTGCGCTTTCCCTGTGCGCGTAGTGCACGCCGTTTAATGATTTGTGCACCCGCGTGCACCAACCACAACTTTAGCGCACATCCCAGGATTTACAGGCGCGCTTAATTCCTTGGATTGATGTGAGCGGCTTTGGACGGCGTGCGCTGCTATTTTCACGTTTGCGCTGTGATTTTTCCGCTTGCGCTCCCCGTTTCGGCGCACATTTATTCCATGAATCAGCCCGTAAGACTTTACATATATGTAGGACAGAGTTAGTGTAGCCAGGCTAGGTGCTGGTTGTTAGTCCATGTTCGAAATGAGCCAGTTTTTGGCATTATTTCCGAATTTGTGGAAAGGAGAGTTGAGTTCTGAGGGTAAGAGGTATGTTTTTCTGCTGCTAGGAGGGGGAAGCTTCTGCCTCCAGCCTTATCGAGCCTACATCTTTTGATGATAAGGCAGTTGGTGTGTGCGGATCTGGTAGGCCGAGCAGAAGAGTATAGTTTGAAATAGTCACATAGGTACATCAGAGCTAAGTTGTATATACATTTAAAGGTAAGTGAATAAGGTTTTGAGTCTGATTCTTTGATTGATTGAGAGCCACCGAGTGCTACATCTTAGCTCTGAGATGTGGAGAGCTCTGGGGAAATTAGTCGTGGCTCTGAACGCATTGTTCTGCAAGGTTTGTAGCTTTTTTAAGTTGTATTGGCTGGTGCCTAGGTAAAGGGCATTGCAATAGTCTAGGTTGGTCAAAACGAGTGCCCTAGCTAAGGTGATGCAATTGGTTCTGGTTGGGAATGGCCTACAAGCATTGCTGAGCTTGCAGGTATAGGCTGTGGTAGCTGCAGTAGCGTTGATTTGTCTGGTTAAGGAAACAGAGGAGTCAATGTACATGCCTAAGGTTTTTACGTCCTTCGATACCTTGATGTCATTGCAATCAATGATCAATGAGTTAAACTGTTTTCCAGTCCATTAAGTCTAGCTTGGGTACCTACAAGGAGTAACTCTGTCTTATCAACATTAAGGGAGGGTCCATGGTTGGCCATCCAAGCTTGAATGGTTAGATAGATGTCATTTAGGTATTTGGAGTCTATATTATAGTCGCTATTGATGGGGATCAGAATGTGGGTGTCCTCAGCATAATTAGATTATGAGACACCCAAGTGATATAGGTCATCAAATAAAGGCTTCATAAATATATTATAAAGCGTAGGAGAGACGGAGGAGCCTTGGGGGACCCGACATGTGACAGGCACAGGTGTGGCAGAAGCCATCGGGGCAAATACTTTTTGTGGTTGACTAAGTCAAAGGCAGCTGATAGATCCAGTAACAGAAGGAGGGCCAAGTTACCTTTGTCTTTTATGGTTTCCATTTATGTTACTAGATCTATCAGAGCTGTTTCCCTTCCATGTCTCGGTAGGAAGCCTGATGGACAGAGCCCTAGTAGGTTTTTACTTTCCAAGTGATGCTGAAGGTATGCAGCTCTGTGCAGAATTTTTAAAAGGGCGGGCACTGTAGTGATTGGTCTATAGTTGGTAGGTATATTCAGGTCAAGAGAGTTTTTTTTTTAAAAAGTGGCAGGACCCAGGTTTCTTTCAGATTGGTAGGTACAGTATTGGTTGCAAAGGAGGCATTTATTAGTGATTTGATGAAGGATGCATGGTCCTTCACAGTCTCTTTGATAACTGTTGCTGGGCAGATATCACCTAAGCATCTCGAAGGTTTTAGACTTAGAATTATATCCTCAACTTCCCTAGAGCTGATGGAGGAGAATTTGAACAGGTCCTGTTGCTGTGGTTGCAGTATTTGAATGTCGGTTTGAGGTAGCTTTGTGATAAGACTAGCTTTTGTAATCTCAATTTGAGTTTGGAGAAGCTCTATTTTGTAGGAGAGAGCTTTTTGGATATTATTGCACCAGGTGAGGTCTTTAGTGCAGGATATAGGTGGTGCAGTAGGGGTTTCTAACTCTCTAAGTATGCTGAAGAGTTATTTCGTATTGTATTTGGCATTGGTGATTTGTTCATTGTAGGACTCACATTTGGCTAGGAAGTTTGCTGATTTGTAGATGGCAGAGGTTGTGGTGAAATTATCTTTATTGGGTGTTGAGGGGAGGTTTTTTGAGATGGTTTCAGCTGCTCTTTTGTTTTCATGCAGAGTTTTTAGATGCTGGGTGAACCAGGTGATCAGGTGTGACCGAGGTTTCTCTTTCCACAATTTTTGTGGTGCTATCTTATTGATAGCATTGAGTATGGTGGCGTTGTAAAGGTTGACAAGGCAGTTGGGTTGTCATTGGAGGTTACAGGGTTTGTGAGGGGTTGGGGATGTGAGAATACGTTGCAATCTGTAATATTCCACATGTTTCTCGCTAGTCTAGGAGGTGCCATCAATTTGTCTGAGTTAGACTGAGGGCCATTTTGTATGGTCAAGAGAATGGCATGATGGTCCGTCCAGGAGCAAGGCTGATTGGAAAGAATGTTAATGTCACAGTTGATGTCTGTGATCCAGTCGAGTACTTTACCTTTGTTGTGTGTGGGTTGTGAGACCCGCTGTAAGAATCCTAGACCAGCAATGTTGTTAGCAATGACTATTGCACTGGGGTCTTTTAGGTCATACAGTCCAAGGTTGAAATCTCCCATTAACAGAACTTGTGAGCCTAGCTTAGAGTTGGCTGTTAAGAGTAAGGTTATGTCATTCTCGAAAGGGGAGAGATGGCCGGGTGGTCTGTACATAAGGTTTACAGTTATGGTTTGAGTAAGTATCATAGGTAGGTTGATTGAAAGGAGTTCTCCTGACAGGACGGTTTGGGTAGTGGCAGGTCTGAGGTCTAGGGAAGTTTTAGCGATGAAGGCTACTCCCCTGCCTTTAGCTAATGTTCTGTCCTGCCTGATAATGGTGTACTTGTCTGGAATAGCTAATGAGAGCAGTGGACCAGAGGTAGTATGGAGCCAGGTCTCTGTGATGGCTAAGAAGTCAAGGTCATTGGTAGTTATGAGGTTGTTGATGTCTAACGCATGGGCTGTTAATGATCTAGCGAGGGTGATGGAGAGGGTTTTATCCTGGGAAGCTATTTTAGTTCCTTCTGAGTTATTTCCTAAATGGATTGTTTTATTGGATAAGATAGCTGGTGTTTGACCTGTTAGTGTGGGTTCGGTGTTGGTTTCATGAGAGTTAATCGTGTATGATTGGTGGGCTTTGGTGAATCTGAGGCCTAGTCTAAGATTTCTAGTTGCAGTTGGGCATGGTTGGTTGGGTGTAGGTCTGGTGTCAAATATGTATATCCATTGTTCAGGGGTTGGCAGTTGGGCAGAGTTAGGCGTGACTGTGGTCAGGTTCCCAGGTTTGGTGATGGTATGGTCAAGTTGGGGTAAGAAAGTTGTAGGCTTGACGCTATCCGATGGAGATGGTTTAGTGGCCATGGATAGGGCGAAGCCGGGTCTTTTTGGTATAGTTTGGGCATTCCCTTGATAGTTTTTGGGATGTTTAGGTACAATGGTGCCTGAGGTGAAGTCCACCATGATGCACAGAAAGTATGCAGTCAAGCTAATTAAGATGCTCGCAGTAATTGACAAGGATTGGTGCATGGCTAAGTTAGGGTTTTCAGCACAACTTTGATGATTGGATGATTATGTGGCAGACAAAGTTGGCATATGCGCTGAAATGCTCAGGCAATTTCTAGTGAGAGTAGAGTTACCATTGGCAGTGCAATGAGTTACTATGCACGGCACTCTGACAGGTGAAGTAAGCAGTTTGGCACAACAATGAGTATACAGTAGGGTAGATACAATACACTTGTTAGGTACAGTGAACTAAGACAGTGCTCTTGTTAATTACAGTACGCTAGATACAGTGCACTTGTCAGGTACAGTGGGCTAGATGCAATACATTTATTCAGTATAGTTGGCTGCTAGGCATGATACAAAGTGCCAACACTAGATTAGATATAATGTGATATTCGGTGCCTGTTGTCGCAAGTTAGGTAATAATTATTTGCGATATTTGTTGGATAAACAATTGTAGATGCATGCAGGGCTAACTGCACTGCTGGCTAGAGATATAGCACATAGTGAATGTAATACAGTAAAGTAGGCATAAACAGGCTACTGTGGAACACGTGGATGCACTACTAATAAATTAATATGACGAGACAGTGTAAGTTGGTACAGTTTAGTGCAACTGAAAAACGATAGCAATCTGTAAATCTCTGACAACATTTCCAATACAGAGAACTAACTCAAAACATGTGTTAGTCTGAAGACCTCACCTAGGTAAACATTTTAAAAAGCATTAGGACTGGTCTTCTTTATAAAGATGCACAATCTACCTTAAATAGTAGACTCATCCATGAGCTATATGTGGATGACACTTCTGCTCCTGATGTCATAGAACAATTAGCAGACATTTATTTTTAAATGTATGTCCTTAATGCCAACCCTAGCAAGCTGTACACAATTCAATGACGCAATGTTAAAAAAAAGAAATGCAACCAATACTGCACATTAGCTCGACAGACAAAGTGGAAGTGCATGGCATGACAATCCCTATTTGTCAACAAGCAACAGCACGACTGAATCGCTTGGAACAATGTATCTCTAACACAGCTGGTTTGGAGAAAATGTTAATGTTGTGTTTAATCTGCAGAGTAATTCTGAAATGTAACCTTAACATGGAGCAAGGTTTAGTTAATGGAGCAATTGGTAAAGTTGTTGGCTTTTAGACGTATCTACATGACAACAATATTCAGTTTGTCAACATCCACTTTGACAAACTTTCAGAAGTGAAAAGGATAGGATGCTCAACAGCTCAATTCCTTCTTTTCAAAGACATGAACTAACACAGAGAACAATTTTCTCTGTCTCTTTCATATGCAGTCACTATTCCCAAATCGCAAGGTCTAACCCTAGATGAGGCACTGATTGACATTGGCAGCACATTCTTTAAAAAAGGTGTGAGTTATGTAGCGCTGTCATGTCTGTGTACAATCAAAGGACTATTTCTAGTAATTTTTGATGCAAACAAAGTCAAGGCTGACATTCCTTGCATTGTGGAGTACAACAGACTATTTACACTGTACACACCCCATCTCAATATGTATCCTGTTCCTCAAAAAGGTGAAATTGTTAAAAGAAAAGTATATAAGAGATCTCCCAACAATACCACCAAAAAAAGTAAAAACAACTGCTACTCCATCAAGTAGCACAGCCACAAAACTATCTAGTGCAAACTCAAAAGTGCACATTCAACAGCACAAACAAAGACAAATATGTCTTCTAAAAAAACAAGTGGTAGTCAAGCAAATGACACAGAGACAGAACTCTCCGGTCCATTTAAATGTTCCAACACAACTGGTGTAAATTGCTCTGCAACTGTAGCAATCAATCTTCTGTTCCAATTGCAACCATTTGTTCAAAACATTTACTTGAACAGCTCAGACCAGTTGTATTTGCAAGTGCTCCTCCATCATAGAAATGCAACAAATTATCCTGACAGCACTTAAAACCTTCTAGGTGCCAAGGAGATAGCTACCCTGCTCAGATAATCAAAGATGCCGCCAGAGATTTGGGCTTGTTTTATCTCAAAATGAATTAATGCCTCCTTCTCATCTGGCACTGTCCCAAAAAATCTAAAGGAGTCATGGGTCACGCCCTTTCTAAAAAAACAATCACTGTCAGTTCCTATGAAAGATACTAGACAAGGTAGCATACCTTCAGATTCAGGAATACCTAGAGACTAATCACCTCTTAGGGATTTGACAATCTGGCTTTAGGCCACAACATGGCACCAAAACTGCACTGATAGATTTAAAGACACAGATTGATGAACTTAAAGACAAGGGGAAACTGCACTGCTATTACTATTGAATCTGTCTGCCGCTTTCGATTTGGTGGACCACAAGTGTTATGTAATTACCTTGTCTCAACAGCCCATTTCTCCCAGGACGCGATAGCATGGATGCAATCATTTCTAAACAGTAGGACCATGGAAGTCTTCTCTCCCTCGGCAGCAGCTGACCCTATCCCAATAACACGTGGAGTACATCAAAGCTCTTGTGTTTCACCTACAATGTATAACATTTTCACAAATACTCTGTTTGACGACCTTGATCATCTGGGTGTCACCTACACTAATTATGCAGATGACAACCAGATCCGCATACCTCTCATTGGAAACTATGATACTGACGTGGCCCTGGTGAATAAAATGTATCTAATTATTCAGGCATGGATGGACCCCCATGGCCTCTGCCTGAAGGATTATAAAACAGAGCTACTAATATTAGGATCCTCAGCTAACCTCAACTAACTCAGCAACAAATATGCCTCATTTAACATTGACGGGAATAACATTAAAGTGGTAAAAGATGTAAAACAGCTAGGCTTTTACCTAGATTCAGCTCTTACCCTATGTAAACAAGTCAATGCCACAGCCTCGGCAACAGCATATACCTGCAAGTTGATATGGGCCTGCAAACCCTTTCTCTCTAAAGAAAGTTGCCTTATTTTAGCCAGAGCCCTCATCTTGTCAAAATTGGATTATTGCAACACTATACTTAGGTGCAAGTGGGTATGTTGTCAATAAACCAAATTCTTCAAAATAATGCACTTAGAACTGCTCTGTGCATATTGAGGAGACAAAATCCAGCTGAAAACAGTGTCATTAACGCAGAAATGACTAAATCATGCTGTCCTACTATTCCTAACTGAGAAAATTGTCATGAAATCCTCATCACGCCTCGCCAGGTCAGCAAACTCATCTTGCTTGGTAGTTCCCAGGTACAAAACTAAAAAAAGCAGGTGGGAGCAGCTTCCCGGTTATGGCGGCTTAGCTTTGGAACACACTCCCACCCTCTCTTAAGATCAGACCAGTCCTTCCCTAACTTTAGGAGAAATACCATAAACTGGCTGTCGGAGAAGGACCAATGATGTGCCTAGGATAGCTTCTTATTTACTGTCAATTGCTTTACAATGTTCTTTTGCATCTACTTACAGTGTCAATAACTCTCAAATGCGCTATTATGCTTCACACTGTATGAGCTTCAGTTTATTTTGTACTTATTGTATGCATTGCCTGTAACCTCGCTTATGCCATTTTGTAACTTTCTGCAATGCGCCCAGATACCCCCGGGTTCGGTGCGCTATATAACTCAATAAACAAACAAACAAACAAGTAAAGAAATGGACTACTGTGCAGGAATGGTAAAATGTACTATAAACACACAGGACGATCCAAAGGAATTCATAATGTACTTACTACAAGTACTGGAAACCAAAAACATCCCTATAATTGAAATCTTGCAGATTTCATACACGTGGACACATACATACACTCTCTGCAACCATGTTGCACAGGAACAGGTCCCTAATGAACGATTTGTAAATGTATCCATGCCAAATTCTGAATCAATTTCATTTAGCCAACTTCTGCAGAATAAAATTCATGGAATATCATGCCCTTTTTGCAATTCAGACAATCGTTCCACCTTATACATAAATTAACATGTCCAATATTTCATAGTCATGCATCTAAGGTACAATACAGATGGTACCAAAAATAACTCTAAACATACAGCCTTCACACACGGCCAAGTATCTCTTGGAAAGGAAACATTCACAAAAGTAGGCATAATATAACACACTGGCACCACACCCAATTCAGGACACTATACTGCATATGTAAAAAAACAAAGTGTTTGGTATGAATGTAACAACACCTCCATTACTCTAAAACATAGGTTACCAACAAATCTAACAAATGCCTACTTAATATTCCTTCAACCCAAATTTGGTCACTAAACTGTACCAGTTAGAATACGTCAAGAGGTATCTGACTACATCCATAATACTACAATAGTACTTTTTAAAAGTCAATATAGTTAGAATGCACCAATAGGTATCTAACTACTTAAATAATACCCTTCATTCCAAAACACTTCAAATATGCCATCCCAATTCTTATACTACAAAACAGCATCTAAACTCTAATGTAGTTACATCACACCTACAGGTGTTTAACTATTTTAAGCCGCTACAAATAAATAAAATACAAATTACCTTAATCACAGCATACTTCAAACAAGCATATGTTGGGGAAAACCCCCAGGTAGGTTCAAGGGCTACTAGGAGTTTGTGGACTCAGAACTCATTGAAGGCCCAACTTCTTCCCCCAAAAAGGAATGCAGGCTCAGACAGACAGCCAGTTCAAACTGCAGTTTATTACAGCCAAAACCAACATGGATCAGTACAGGGATGAACAAGATCCAAGACCATCTAAGTGTTCTCTGGTTCGCAGGCCAGTTTTGAAGACACATTGAGTCAGAGTGACGTCACAACATGGGCCCTTCTCCAGCAAACCTATCGCACCCCAGGATTGGGCACTGAGTGATAATCCACATATAGTGGACCCTATACATGTTAGTTCATTGGCTCTCGCATGTCAGGTGTCTGGCCTGGCCAAACCCCAAAAGTAACTACTTCTACAATATTGCAGTGTGAGGGTTTTACCATTGGTTCTTGCCCGTTGCTACCCTCCCCTAGGGTACTAGGTCTGTGATTGGTTAGAGCTGACGTTCCACAGGCCTTGGATCTGAAATGGTTCTCAGCTCTCGGTGTACTTTCTCAAGGTAATACTAACAATTATGTGTCTGCATTGTAACTTGTGTGTACCACCATGGACTATGAGAGTGCCCCTCCACATCATGCAGCACTTGTCTCCACTGTAACTACTTTGTTGCAAGCTTCTTTGACTGGCGGTGTGATAGCGTTCCACTTCCCAGTTGCTAGTTTTGGTTCATCATTGGCTCGGCTGCGTCACGTGCTCAGAGACTGTGTTTTGGGCCTTTGCAGCTCTGAATTATTCTGAATTGAGAGAATGTATTTGCATTTATTGCAGCGAGTGTTACTGTTTTTCAGGGAATGGAATGCCACTCATATCTAGTATCCTTGGCTGTGGTCCCCGTCTCACACATTTGCTCTTATGTTTAGCCTGAATTCATCTCAGCTCAGCTATTTGCTTAGAGAATGTGGTCTGCTGTAATTTTCCTAAGCCATAACATGGCTCTTATGTTGTTCGTGCTATGCTATATTCTCCATACGTTAGTCACACTGGACTGTCAGGTCCCAAAGGTGCTCCTGAAGTTCCATGAGGTTAATTACATATGAATATCTGCAAGCTTATTCAGGATCTCTTGCTACTTGTGATTTCGATTTTGCAACAGTTTAGGCTAGTGACAAAAAGAATAAAGAAAAGATGGTATGTGTGTGTATCGGTGTCATGATGCCCGCTCCCGGGGAGCCGGTTCAAGCCCGGCGTCCCCGAAAGCGGACATCCAGTCCCCAAGGAAGGACCCAGCAACCCCATATAGGGGCCCTTTGGACAGTGTCCTGGCGCCTATGGTGCCAGGCTCATAAAAGACATCAGTCCTGGCGCCATAGGCGCCAGGCTCATTATGGGAATGCTTGGGTGCACTTACCTGATGCGGACCATGCTGCAGGATCCCGGCCTCCTTGAGGCCTGAAAGGAACTACTTTATCTGTGGGACTAATTTACCATCCGGGCGTGGTCGGGGAAGGATACATACCTGATTGGAGGAAGGATACATGCCTGGAACTTCTTCCAAGGATATTTAAACCCCACCCGAACAGCCACACGTGCTTCGCGTTGTTCTGCATCTAGCAGCTGGACACTCACTGTGTCTGCTCCTGCATCCTGACTTCTGCCACGCCTGCCAGCATCCTGGATCACCTGCAAAGGAAGAGAAGAAGAGAACAGAAGAAGGAAAAGTCCTTACCTGCTAAATCCGCATCCCAGAGACAATGCTGAAAAGGAAGACTTTAATTTAAAAGCTCATCGCGTCGATCTTTGCAGCGCCGCATTCCACTCACCCTTACAGGGCGCCTCCATGTTCAGCAGCGATCATCCGGATTCGCAGTCACGCCCCAGCGCCTAGGGAGAAAAAGACCAGAACAAAAGGTGAGAGAGAGAAGGGGATAAGGAAAGCTAAATCTCCATGTTAAGACTTACCTGTTGATTCATTCCCTCTTCATTTCGGGTTCGCGCCGCATCCTGGCATTTCTGGACCCTGGCCCCTAAGGGGATAAAGAGACATCAGCGTTAATGAGCGAATGAAAAGACATTACCAAAAAAAGGCTCATTAAAGAATTACCTGATTTCTACAAGGATTTCACCTCTCATCTCGGGTCGGTGCCTGTTCCCCGGCATTCCGTACCCCGGCCCCTATGGGGAAAAAGACACTAGCATTAGTACATTAATGCATGGACACAAGGGGAACCTCTTATCAAAAAACTTACCTGGAAGCCAAGCAAGTTTGGTTCTCACCAATCCGAAAATCCAGTGAAGTAACTGGATACCAACGCGCCCCTGCATCAGAAGCAGGATGGAGAGCTCATCCTTCCAGACCCTAAGGTGAGACGCTACGAGAAATCACAGAAGGGTTTCAAGGAGGGTGAGAGGGGCAAGTGGGAGGCCGATTGCATTACCCCGCAGACAGTTAATCCCCTATTTTCGCCTACAGAAGGATACTTCTGCGAGCCAGACAAGCCAGATTTGGGGGCCCGGTCCAGTCCATCTTCCGAACCCTGCGCATCACCTTAGAAGAGGTCACAGCAGCGCAAACCAGGCCAGCGCCTCCGTTTGAGTCAGGTGAGCGTAACAATCGGTCCTATAACTTATAGAACTGTTACGCATGTGCTCTTTGTGTAATTCGGTGTGTGTTTGTGTAACGATGTGTGGATGGCATGTGTGCTTCCTGTCTAATGCAGCTATGTCATGGTGTCTCTAACGACGTCAGTGGCTTTGTGGTGCTTTAGTCAATACTGTCAATGGAAGACTTCTTGGTTGCCCCCTGGCATTCTTCATCCACTCTGGGTAGCGTTTGTGCCAATCCTGGGCTGTATGGTTGACTAAGTGGGTACCCCTCGATGTACTTATCAATTATGGGAGTGCTAGGAATCAGTCTGAAATAGTATGGGTGATTGTGGTATCTCCTGTTCTTCTTCTGTGCCTGTACCTTATGGGAGGGGGTATAGAGGGAGAATCCAGCCATCCCTCTTCTGTCCCCCCTCTGGTCGACTTGTCAACTAAATCTCTATATGTCCAATTTTTTGTTCTGGGCTGCCATATTTTCATTATTTCTCTGAGGTGTCCATAGTAGTTCTGTGATCATCGAAGGACCAATGCATGTAGCAGCATACTCCTTCAGGTTTGCACCAGACCCATTTCCGTTCATAGACTTTCAGATCAGAGGGTTATCCAATTTTTATTTTCCTGTTGGGAATAGTTCACACTGTGTAATCTTCTTCCTCAACTTCTCTCGTTTGGCCACAATCTCATACTTTGTACCGCCTATGTTCACATCCATCAGGATCTGCATTTCAGTTGCTTTTTTCTGCTGTCTTTTTGCACTTTTCAATGCATATTTTAATACTGCATACTGATGTTCCTCCAAGTATGAGGGATCCAGCTTCAACCTTCAGTCCATCTGATAGCCAAGATGGCATCCATGACCATATATACGCTAGCCAGTTCTGGACTTTTCCTGTTCCTCGTGCCTCATTTTCCATCTTCGCATGGATTTGTGCCAATGGTGCAACTGCATCTGAGAGAGTTCCATTGTCTTTGTAGTAAGCTGGTATAAATGTGCACATTTTTTGCACAAAATCCCCCTTCTATTACCTATTCTGGATTGCCATTAACCTTATTGCTCTGAGCTCTTCTTTAGTGGAGTTGAACCCATTCATTCTTGAGCTAATAATTACCATCAGCTCCCAACTAGTGATTTGTAACCACTTGGCATTTGTGTACGTCTGTATTCCTGGGATTATTGATGCAAAGAACATTTGTGTTCTGCTAAATATTCTGTGTTCTGCTGGTACCTCATCCAATACTGCTTCTGACTTTTCTGAGAAGTAATTTTCCCCTCTTTTCACTCTGCTCAATCCGGTTTGCTTCTCCGCCTCCACTGTGTGAGTTGCAGCTGCTATCTTGACCGATCTCTTCTTCCTTCTGTTGATGTCCATCTTTGGAAACTCATCAAGCTTCACATATTTCTTGGGTACCACCAACAAAGGCATGTTGATATGTATCAAGGAGCATAATCCTCCCCATTCAGTTGGCAGTTTCTCATACGCTTTTGATCCGTACGCCCAGTAGTGACCCATCAGTACTTCCGTACTTTCTCTCACAGCTGGAAGCTGTTGAACTGTCTTGCATCCCACGTTCCCACCAACTTCCACATCACCACTGTTCCACATCACCACTGTTCTGGAAGCATAATGCTGGTGTCTTCAGGGGAATTATTGGCATCGGTCCAGCTTCGTTCTCCATCCATGTCAGCAAATTTGCGCTTGTGTTCCACTCCTTCAGACATTTGTCATTTTCTTCTTGCACCTTGTTCAACGCTGACTCTGCTAAGGTCAGCGCTTCGCTTCCTACCACTCCATCTTCTTCCCATCCATCATTCATGTACACTTGCCCATAAATTAGTATATGTGGTCTTTCCCAGCATCCAGGCTCTCCTCCTATCTCCTTCACTCTCGTCCAAGGACATGGTATCTCCTTCGGAGTGATAGTTTTGTCTCTTCCTTCTCAGGTTCATCAGTGATGTACTGCAACCCTTAGTCTAGCTGCCAATAATTGTTCATCTTGTTCAATGTAATTATCTTCATATGGGAAGGTCCCTTTGGACATCCATCTCAATGTGGCCATCTTCCCTTGTAATGTTCCTCGCGTGTGTACCATGTTATGTTATGTTATATGTTCTTATAGAGTGCACATACGCCCTAGGGCATCTTGGCGCTGAGCAGAGGTGAGTAGCCTGTTGCAGGCAATTCAGAGGAGATTATCAGAATAAGAGGGTCTTCAGGGCACGCCAGAAGGCCAGAAGGTTGGATGTTGCATGCATTGCACTGGGCAGCTGGTTCCATGCGATAGCAGCAGCCACAGAAAAGGGGCGGCTGCCATTCCTGGTCCGTCTAACACAGGGGATGGATAGTAGTATGGCAGTCTGATACCGGAGGGGTCGAGCAGGGACATAATGAATACATTTTTCTTGAAGTTATTCTGCTCCCTGCTTATCGAAGTCACGATGCACCACGCACATGGATTTGAACAAGATTTGCTTTTTGATGGGGAGCCAGTGCAGTTGTTTCAAGAGCAGTTTCATATGCGAGCATGCCGGGGGTACAGAATAGAGCTGGCTGCTGCATTCTGAAGCATTTGAAGGCGGTTACTTAAGTAGCGTGGTTGGTTGAGGTATAATGAGTTACAGTAATCAACTGTACTGAGAACCAATGCTGCAACCACCGGGGCATGAAAGTGAGCAGGATTAAATGGTAGAACCTTTCACAGAGTGTGCAACTTAAAATGGTCGGATTTGCATACCGCACCCACCTGCTCAGACATAGCCAAGAAAGAGGAAAACTTTATCCCCGGAGTTCTCATTGTGAGAGACGGAGGGGGAAAGGGGCCAAGAAAAACAGGCCAGAAATCAGGGGTCCAGTAAGTAAGCAGACTAGTAGTTCCCACTACAAGCACCTCTGTGTTGCTGCCATTGAGGTATTTGCCATGCAGGTTCCCAAGTCCTCTAGCCAGTTCCTGAGCTCAGTTTCTGTCTCAGGTCGAGAGAGATCAAGGCGGACCATGATATGTGTATCATCCACATTGGAATAGAAGCGGAAACCATGGGACATGATAAGAAGAAGAAGAGGGCGAATGTGAATGTTAAAAGAAATTGGCGAGAGTGCAGATCCCTGTGGAACTCCGCAGAATAGTGAAATAGATTCAGAGCAAAAAGGTGGCATGAACACTGAATGGGACCGGTCAGTACCTCGCCTCCTAGGCCCGCGCTCGACAGACGGGAGATCAGGATAGCGTGATCTACCGTGTTGAACGCGGCCGACAGATCGAGCAGGACGAGAGCTCCCACACAGCCTTTGTCAACTAAACGGGTGAGGTCATCTAGTACATAATTCAGAACAGACTCGGTTCCTCTCCCTGGTCTGAAACCAGACTGGAAGATATCAAAATACCATCACGCGATACATCAGGCACTGTGCTCTTGCTGCATGTATTTCAGTTGCTATGAATGTTCTAGAAGCACTCATTGAATAGGGGATTAAGGAGCAGACATAACAGGTCTCCCTGGTGGTTTCCTTACCTACTTTGGACATGTGTTTATACTACATGTCGTTTGATACCCGTGCTGTGTCAGTGAGATACATCTCAAATCCCTTTATGTCTGTGTCAACACTGCACTTACCTCTCCTTACCTTATCAGCAGTGTCTTCTCTTCCTCCTGCCATGGTCGTCCCTTCTGCCTGGGTCAGGGTAATGTTAGTAGAGGGTACAATGGTAGTGCTTACAGCTAGGTAGAACTGCCAGAAAATAATTCCCATTATGACAGTGTCAAGCAATAAACAGACCATGATGATAACATTCTTTATTGTCTCTGCCATGACCATTTATACTGCTGGTTCATTGCAGCCTGATGAGGTGATAAACCTGCCTGCCTGAAATTCGCTAAGCAAAGTGTTGCTGTGTTAATTGTCAGTACACTCAAGCTCTGCAAACTAAATAGTGCAAAGATAAAGATATCCTCCCAAACATTTCTTGCTGAGTTTTCTCTCAACGTGGCTAGAACTGGGGAAGTGATGTGTTCAAGTTGTGGGAATGCTTGTGCTAGGTATTCAACAAAAACAAGGAAGTATACTTCAGGGGATCATGCTCTAAATCGTCTGGGTCTTCTTATGTAGTGTACATTGTTTAGAGAAACCTTTAGGGTGTTCAATGGGAGGTAACATCAGGAAAATAACCTATACAGCCCTATCTACATTCACGTAGACCTGCATGCGCACAAGGAACAAATAACAAACAGACAGTGGTTCAGCCATCAGTTTCTACAAGTGCATCAGTTGCCACTTCTGCTGCTTGGGATCGTTGGACCATAGGGAGGTCTGGCCTCCTTAACTCCATATGATCTGCATGTACTCGTAGTTCATCAATGTCTTGAATGTTGGCCCTGTCGGTTGCTGCAATTCTGTTGCCAGGTGAGGCCATGGCTTTGTAGGGCTTGATGTCCTGGATGTGGTTCCAAACAGTCTTACCAGCGAGCCTGACCACTCGATCTGCTACGGCCTCCACTCCCTGGGGTCCTGTAAATATCCAGTGCTTCAGGAAGTTGCGGAGGAGGATTATATCCCCCACCTTCTCTAAATGTTTGTGTCTGTTATCTGTTTCTATATTGACAAAGTCAAACTCTTTGTTGTCTTCAGGCCTGCCCTGGGTCCTCTGTATCTGGCAAGAGATAAAGGAAGTACTAGAAACCAAAGAAGTAACATATGCATACATTTCCTGACCTAAAATATCTGCACTGTTCTCACAATCCTTCAATGCCCTTGTGGGAGGTGCCAGTGGAAGATGCTTGCTTGTTGCACAATTCAAATAGTGCCAGAAGCAAACAATGAAGCCAATTCTTCTTGGTGCTCTGATGAGTTTTGGCAATCCACTCCATGAGGAGTCCATTTAGGCGTTTACACACCCTGTTTGCTTGTGGGTGCTGCTCACAGGCGAATTTATGCTTGATGCCTAGCAAGGCTGTGATTGAGGGCCATTGTCAGACCGCAGGACCTCACAGACACCCCATCTTGAGAAGACTTCCCGGACCAGAAATGTTGCTTCTCTGAATGCATTGGCGTGGGAGCATGGCCCCGCCTCTATCCATCTGGAGAATGCACAAACCACCACGATCATGTAGTGGTAACCTTGACACCGTTGGATCATGTCCACATAGTCTACGTGGAGGTGTAGAAATTGGCCTATGGGTCTTGGTATGGCCCCTCTCACCACTTTCCAAAGTATGTCCTGCTGTGAACTGCTGGCAAGTCAGGCACCGGCTAATAAAATCAGCTACATGTTCATTCAAATTTGGGTAAAACCACGTTTCTCCAAAGAGTTTAGCAATGACCTCTTTCCCTGTGTGTGTTGGATAGTGCAGTTGTGCTAATGCAGTCTTCAGCAATGCTAGTGGCATGAACACTTTCTCTGTGTTAAGATTTATTATTAAGCACTTTAAATGATATATGTCTCTCGGCAATTGTAAATAACACCCACCTCTATGCTGATCGGTAGTCTTGTAAGAGAAGAAGGAGAGTATTACCTAGAAACCCCTCCTCCACACAGCCAAAAGGCTAAGTAGAAGTGGAGTCTCCAGGGAAAACCCCAAAAGGGGAAAAACCCTGTGATGGGCTGCTGGGGTGCGTGAATTCCTGAAGGCAGCTGTTGATGGTATACACGGGTGTCGTATTAGTGTAGACTGGAATCCTCTTGTGAAGAATTCTAATAATAACAGAGTAAGTGAAGCTGATAAGTACGAGTATGAGGTATCTCAGGATATGTTGAAAGTCAGAGGGAAAAGAAAGGGGCTTACCCTGACAAGGCTAATCAACTTCAAGATCTGTATTGTCCTATCCGATGGTAGATGCTGGACGAGAGCCTAATGGAGAATAGGAGAAATAAGGATGTGACCTAAAGGACTTTGATACTGCCGAAATGAGAAAAGAACGTTAAATAAGTAGAGGAATAAAAACCTACCAAAAAGCAGTTGACCAAAGAATAGATAGCGGGTAGCAGGTTATGAGTCTTGGACTCGAAGACAGAAGAGGATCTGTAAGGTTGGGTCCTAATATTTGAATAGAGAACAACCAGAAAATTAACGTGTGCTGAAAAGACCGCGTGAGGAAACAAACTCTAACTAAGTATGTCTACACACCAATGGCGGCTGGGAAGGTTGCAGACGGTAGAGAATAGTTTCCTTCAGTTTCCCAGAATATGAAGGAAGATCGAGGTATCTAGAATTCCCGAATGAGGGGAAAAGTAATAAATAAGGATGAGAAGTGAAAAGGGTCTTTGTTAGCGCTGTGCTGATAAAGATTTAAGGTAGTAGAAGTCAGCAAACTTACGATGCGCAGCACGACTCTGAATAGAGAAGCAACGCGTTGTTCCATAGTCCGGGTAGCCGGATATTAGTTTCTGGAAGTCGGGGGCATGGCTACTCTCGCGACATGGGAGGCAAAAAACACTGGCGTGTTGCTTGCAGTTCTTGGCTCCTCCATTTTACGAGTACCAAATCTGGGCAAAACCGCGGGCATTGGCACACAGGAAAGTAAACCAACTGAACCCAGCTGGAGAGTTGTAACACTCTGTGTTGTTCTGTCTCCATAAGGTGTCTGTTGGAGACAAGGAGCAACCTCTCTTTACCCATAGCTCCTTCTCTTGTGGAACAGCTCCCTTCAGTTCCATAGTCTGTGTCTCCGGTACTGCATTGTAACCCTCCCTCATCACCATGTTAATTACTCCTCCCTGAGCCTTTGTTCTTTCTTCTAGCTCCCATAGTTGCCCAAAATACACTGCACATTTTGCCTCATAGTCTGCTGCCGCATTCCCTCTTGAGATTTTGTCCTCCCCTCTGGTGTGGGCCTGGCATTTTACTAGAGCCTGTTCCTTTGGGTATGCAATTACTTCAATCAACTTGACTAACAACAGAGGATGCTGCACTGGTGTTCCATCTGCCCCACTGAATCCTCTCCTCAGCCATCACGCCAGTCCTGAGTGTACTGTTGATGTCAAGTAAGTGCTGTCAGAGTAAATTGTCATATGCTTTTCCACACTGCTCTCTAGTGCTAGTATAAGGGCCACTAGTTCTGTGCAGACTAATGGGATGGTAGCCATTTGCTTATGACCACTTTACTTGTCTCATTCTCCTTCAGTTGTACCACTGAAGACCCAGTCCACCTGATCCCGTCAGTTTGGTCAATTGTCGATGAACCGTCAATGTACAGCACGTCTCCCCACTGTAGTGCATCTTCCTCCACTTTACGTGTATCACTGAATATATCTGTGTTCTATGTGTAGCCATGTGCATACTCTCCTGCCTTGAGAGGGTCTGCCAAGAATAGTGCTGGGTTTACAGTTCTGCATCTCACTATCTTCAGCCCCCGAGTAGATAGTATCACTTCATATACTGATGCTCTGTGTAGTGGGAGTGCTTTTGGCTTATGTTGTATTGTGGACAGTGTGTGCTTCACAAAAAGAGTGGTGGTGCACCCCATTGTTACTGCTGATTATTTTTTCCACTGCAAATGCTGCTCGGCCAATGAGTGTTCGCACAGATAATGTCCCTTCATTACTGGGTCAAGCTGTCCACTGTAATAAGCAATTGGCTTATGGCCCATGCTTGTTTTCTGTGTCAGTACTGCCTTCATCACTACATCGTCAGTGTGTGAGAACAAGAAGAACCTCTTTGTGTAATTCGGGGTCCCTAACAATGGAGCTGTGCTTAAGGCTTCTTTCAGCTCTTCAAAGGCGTCAGCCATGTGTGTGGTCCATGTCAGTGTCTTTGCCCCCCTCTGTGCCTCTTTCAGCGCAGTCAAGAATGGCCTTGTGTATGTGCTGTAATCAAAGGCCCATGCCATGCAACAATTGCACAACCCCAAGAAATGCTGCATTTTTATTATTGTCTTGGGCTCAGGCCTGTTACGTATTATCTCTGATCTCTTTGCGGCAATGTGTCTTTAGATATCATTTGTCCAATGTATAGCAACTCCTTTTCACAGTATTGTAGTTTAGCCTTGTCCACCTTGTACCCTGTGTTGGCTAACACTGTCAGCATGTGTACTGATTCTTCCCTGCACTGATCTTCTGTCTTTCTGCAAATCAAAATGGTGTCTACATACTGTAAAACTGTACTTTGACTGTATATTGCTCAGATCCATCTGGAACTCTCTGTTAAAGGTAAATGGTGACTCACAGTACCCTTGTAGCAAATGAGTGTGTTTCCACTTCTGGTTTCAGTACATAAAGCTAGTCAAGTCTTGTGAGTATGGGTGTAATGGTACTGAAAAGACTGCGTTCTTTAGATCAAACTGCGAAACATGTGGCTTCCGCTGGGATGCCGCACAAGATTGTCACAGGATTTGCTGCTACCAGATAATCTGCTTCTTCAATGTGAATTAGAGGTCTTAAATACTGAATGAAACACCATGATACCCCATTGGCCTTGCACATGGGGTGCACTGCTATTTTGCATGGAGATTCTATTGGTATAAAACTGCCTCTTTCCATGAAGGCATTAATTGTCTCATAATTGCCCTCATCTGCCTCCTTGGTCAGGGGATACTATTTTACTCTTGCCAAAATTGCTCCAGGTTTCAGCTTGATCTTCACTCCCCCTGTGCTTTTTATGCAGCGCACATAATAAGGGCTTGTGGTCCACAAACTATTCGGTACTCTGGCCATGTCTGTTTTAAAGAATGAGGGTGTCACCTCCAGCGACATCGCCATCCTCTGTGGTACCTCTCTGTAATGGAACTGTAATCAAAATGTTGCACTCGTCTCAAACACCATCTCCAATTCCAACCTCTCTTCCTTGAAGAGCTTCTCATCTGTCACTGTTGTCAGTCTGCACCATTATGCAACTGCAATTATTGCCCTCCATGCCCTTCCGGTGTAATCAAGTGCATGTACTGCAATCCAATATTCTCGTGCCAACACTGCCTCAATATAGATGGACACTATCGTTCCCTCTTGCTCATGTAAGGGTGTTTTTGGCCTGAACAAATACTTGTTTGGTACTCACCATACCTTCCCTGCAATGCCTACCATCCATGCAATGGCAATGTCTGTCCTGGCACGCCCCACCCCTCTGTACTGAGCGTAAACAATATGCCTGGATAGTCTGTTTTACATTTAACATGTGTATGCCTGGTGTTGAGCACGCAATGTCCTGTCATGTTTAGTCTGCTCATGATGTCTTGTCACAGTATGTGTACAGGTGTCCGTCGAGAGTAAAGGAAATTTAATGATAAGTCATGATCTCCTATAGATATGGAGATATGATCAGTAAAGGGAACCACTTCACGAGCCCCTGAGAATTATTGCAAATGTCCCTTCCCAGATGCATGACCAGGTTGCCCCAGTGTCAACAATAAAGGATAAAATGTTGTCATCTATCACCACCCCTATGCAAGGTTCCTCCACAGGGTTGGGTGTGATTGACAGGATGGGACGCATCAAGTTCATCTGTGAGCTGTCCTATTGAGGGTACATAGATACTCAGTTTCCTGTGAAGGGGTTGTTCCCTACCGTGGTGACCCCTCCCAATTGTCCAACTGGTACTTTTGCGAATGTGTCCATGGGCTCTTGGGTGTCATCATCCTGTAGTTGTGCTAACTGCTGGGGGTTTCCTCTGATTTGTGGTGTTTGTAAATACTGTGGTAGTGGTGCTGCCATCTGTGGTGCTGGCGTCTGTATCTGTTGTTGCACTGGTGCCTGAGTCTGTGTCTGGGCTTGTAGCATCTACTGATATGTACCTTGCATCTAGCCCTGTGATTGTAGGTTCTGTGGATAGTAATTGTCTTTGCCCCCTGATAATGCTGTTTGTTATTGAGAATTCTCAGAAATATGCTAATTCCCTTCTACCTTACAGACCCCCAGCTCTTTTGCTGGACTTTAGGACGTTTTAATTTCTTTTGGTTTTGGAGTCTGACAAACTCCCTAGGCATCATTGTTTTACATTGTGACACACAGCACCTTTAGTACAGTGGCACAGGGAAGTCTTTTAGATTTCCCAAATGTTTAAATACTTTCTCTTGGATAAACTACTGTTTCAAAGAGCAGTAAAGTAAAATTGACTTTACTTACACTTGTATTGTGATAGACGCAGCACACACTATCTTAGAATGGAGCTGGAGGGACTATTTTAGTATCCCATTTGTCTATCTTCTCATGTAACATTTTTATGTTAACCTTTCTACAACTAATGGCTGGTGACAGTGGTTTACTTTTTCCTACCATTGGGTGTTTCTACAGTGGACTGCAATTGCAGCTGCAGTAAAGCTCCCATGGTTGCCCATTTTGTCAAAATGGGCCGCAGTCTACTTTTTTCACAATTTCTTGTTGTAGAGGTCCTTCTTGAGATGTACTCTGCACGCCAAACAAGGTTTGGTGTCTTTGTTTGTTTTGTCTTTGGTGTGTTTCACTGCTGAAGCCCAACTGTGGCTCCAGTGTGTCTGGCAGGGCAGGAAGCGAGGAAGGTTCCCGACACTCACTATTCTCAGTCTCCTTGGATACAGGAGTGCACCCAAAGGTGATTTGGCCGGCTGGCTGTCCTTGGAGGACAACCACTCTGCTGTGTGAGTGACAGCTAAGCTGCAAATGAATGAGAGACACTTGCATAAAAGTCAAAGTCTTTTGCAAGGAAAGTAGAGTCAACCACTGGACAAAGGGATCTGAAGAACCACTTGGAAGAGACGCTTGCTGCAACTCCTGGACCGTCGGCTAGCCCAGTGAAGCCCTGCTGCGGTGCTGAAGCTCAAAATTCTCCTCAACTAGAGAAGCCCTGCAAAGGACGACTTCTCCCCTTGGGTTGGTGTGACCAATCGACCCCAAGACAAACTCTCTCAAAGCTGGCTGTACTTTGATTGCTGCTGCAGGAACTGAGTGACAGGGAGAGGAACAGCAGACTCTAGTGCATCATTTTTAAGTTGGACCCGAGCTCCAGGACTCCCCCGAAGCAGGACTAACCAAGCCTGAGCCACTATAACAGTGCTGGATCCCAGAAGCAAGGAAAGCCCACAAGGTATCTGAGAACCACAGAGGTGCTATTCGTGAGAATCTGAAACCGCTGATCTGAACTTTGCTCATTGCTGCCGCCGACCTTCGAATCATAGTGCAGGAGTCCCCAGACATCCTCCCTCTTGTCCCATGACAGGCTCAGGAACAACAGGATATGCCATACTACAAAAGGAACAGAAGCCAGCTGGACCAAATTTCTTCAGACCTAAGGTATTGTGAACTAAGTGGTACTTACCTCTTGTTGTGCAGCTTGATTTCTCTCAGCTCTGCCTTTCCCAAGCTTCCCAGTTTGTGGCCCAACAGTGATTTATTTTTCAACCAAAACTCTCTATAACATTGTGCAGGACTTTTTACTTACCTTCAAGAAGAACTTCAGCTCACCTAGACTTTTCTGATAAACTCTTCTAACCTCTGACATTTTGTTTAATCTGTACCTCCAAAAAGTAATACATTATTCACTAGTATTGATGGGAAAGAATTAATCAGCATTACAGTGGGGGTTCAAAAGTGCTTACCTGGTTGTTTCTTCCTCTAACCTTTTCCTTTTGACACCAAACTCAGTATTGCTCTGAAAGTACCTGTGATATATCAATGTCCACAGTGTCCTATCTATTGAAGTCACCTTAGGGTGTACGAAGTGTCTTTGTGCCAACCCAAATGGGTATCTACTGATTTAATGAAACTGAGAATGCGTATTTTGAATTATATTTAAGTGTTACAAATATGTGCCCTTCTAAAAAAAGTCTTATTCAACTGACTGTTAAATTAATAAATCTTTATTTTGATCAAGAAACCTTGAGTTTCCTACAGCTCGCATTGACCTTTCTTGAGATATGCCTGGCTGCTTAGTCACTCTACCAACGTGTGTGGTACATGCTTATAGCAACGTTTGGGTTAACTTTTGCCAAGAGGACAAGGCTTGTGCAGTCTCCCACAGTGTACTGCATACACAAGGCTTGTGCAGTCTCCCACAGTGTACTGCATACAATCTTGCCTAAAACTGTTGCTCTTGCCCTCCCCAATTCTGTTGCACCCCTGTAAATCGACATGGCTTTGAGATATGCCCTAAATGCCCATAGGTCCAACACTGTGGTGGCTCCCTCCCTTGTCCTGGAAAACCCCCTGGAAAGTATTCTGCTCCTTGATGTGCCTGTTGTCCTTACCCCCAAAAGCCCCATTGATTATGATTCGTTTGTCGCCTGAAGCCACGCGCCCTTTGGAATCCTACGCTTCCTTTGAAACCTTGTTTAAGTCTGCCACACCCCATGTACCCTCCTCCCATGAGCAGTGCAAACTGTTGTGGTTGCTGGTACTGCTGTTGTGCTGCTGGCATGTGGCTGGTTATTACAGCCCTTTCCATTGCATACTTTGATAGCTTCTTTTACACTAATTTGGCCTCATCTGCCTTCCTCTCTTCTGCCTTCTATTTAACCTTCTCCTGACACAATCAGCAATGATGCACTATTGTGAGCTGGATTTCTGACCATTCTTTTGCCTCCAACCCCACCAATTTATTCAAACTTTTTTGTAGTGGCTCTGGTAGTCCCTGGACTAAGATATGATAAAAGATTTCTATTGTTTTATCTCAAGGCTCTCGCGTTTCAAGGCGCCAAAGCTCTTGAATCTCCTGAACAGGGTCTTCATCTTCCCTCATCTTGCGTGACGTAATTGCCCCAATGTCTAATGTGTCTGGGTATTGTGTTTGTTATGACTGCCATAGTTCTGCTCTGCAGTTTGCAAATGGCACTCCATCATGTGCTGTGTCGTCACCCCTGGGAACCCCGCCCTCTTCCATACATCGTCAGATGCGTCACTTAGTATTGATACTAATAGTTACTTTACGTCACCCACTGCCAACCTGTGACCAGCTGTCAGCTTCTCCATCTCATGAATCCATTTCCCTGCACCCCCGCTCAATGAGGGTAGGCTGCACTTAACATTCTCCTTGTCAGTGTGCTTCCAAGGCAAATACTGTAGTCTCGCCCCTCCTCTCTCTAAAAGAGGCATTTGTGAATATGCTGCCCTGTCTTCCAGTGTTCACCTGTATATTCAATGTGTCGAGGCCCTCTCTCATCCTCAATGTCTGTGCACATGTCTACTAGTTCTAATGTGGGCACTTGTTTGCTTTCGTCATAAGCTCTAGACAGTTGGCCTCTTGAACAAGCTATGGCTGTTTCTTCCCTCCTTCGTCCTGGGAGATCCCTTAGCCTATTAACCTATGTATGGTGTGTTGCGCACACATCGTTCGTCTGCTATGCATGGCCAATTGAACCAACCCCTCCTCCTTCTCCTTCCTCTGCCCTACACTCCCATGATGCCCACTCATCCATCCCTGTGGACTGTGGCCTGCTTTGCTACCCCCTCTCGTCCTCACTATGTTTGTCATCATTGTCTGATCCTGTGTCCATGTTACTACAAAGTCATTGGCAAAACGTAGTCTCCTTGATGTCACGTTTGTGTTAGGTTTCATGCTAAGATCGATGTCAACCAAATGATACTTGTTGCCTCCCATCCATGTGCTTAGGCCTGTCCCACTCCCTTCTGCTGCACTCCTGCACTGCAAATTTGTGCTATCTCGTTCCACCCTTTCATCCTCCCCAGTGTGATGATGGAAATATATCTGAAGGGGAGGGCCCCCGTATCCTTGTCGTTTAGTCCGTTTATCATGTATGTTCTGTCTTTTTTTCCACACAGGAGTTCATTAGAGACTCCTGGCAGTGTGGCTCTTCCTATTTTTGGTCATGGTGAACAGACCCTTGGGATACCCTTATGGCAGGCATGGGTGGCAGTGCAACCCTGTCGCCCTAGTGTATATTTTTGGGTACCTGTGTGTGGCCCACAGAGCAGGGTATGGGCTGCTGGAAGCTCCTTGCTGAATTTGACAGGTGCTCTGAGTATCTTCCATTTTTGGATACCCTGGCCCTGCTATTGGAATCCATTGATTCCTGATAGGAAACAAGATGGCCCAATTGTTTTCTAACGCCGGTTACCTTGTTTTCCCTAAGTCCCGGGAAGCCCTGACTCTGTCCTTTCCCCCTAACTCGCTGTTGGGTGGAAGTTCCATATATGGTATTGTGGGGAAGTCCAGGCTAGACCGGCTGGAGTCTTCCCAATGACTGTATGTTGTGAGTATGCCTGTGGGGTGGAACCTGGGTGAATGGAGTTTGTGACAAATATGCATTTCATGCTATGGGTGTCTAGTATCTGGTGTGTGACACAAAAACTGAGAAAGCCCTGCCCGAAACTGGTATGAATGCAGTCTGGAGTGTTGAATGGCTTGGTGCTTGTCCGAATCCACATTCCGTGTTGTGAGTGTCTGGATGGAGAAAAATGGCCTTGATGCACTGCAAGCCTGATTGGCTGCCTACCTGGCTGAATGCCCTTTTGAATGATTGGTTGCCTGAGTGTGACCCAGAAGAGTGAATGGGAGACCATCAGTATATCTGGGGACCTCTCAGTGATAGAAATTGTTCAGAAGCTGAAGTCGAAACTTGATGCTTTACTTTTTGCGTCACACCAAAAGCAACCAGACTTATTAGTCAACCTCTTGACATATAATCCCACACAAGTCGAAAGGAATGTATTGAATAAAGGTCTAGGGTTTGTCCCGACAACAAACTATGACGGGTTCAAGATAAGGACAGAGATCCACCAGCTATTTCATAAAATTCTTTCAAAACATTTTTTTTAATGAAAATTCTTATAATGAACAAGATAATAGTAGTGCTTTAAAAAACCCATCATATTTTTGTCCCCCAATTGCTAGCCACACATCGGAAGCTGTAGTTTTCAAACACAAGTTTTATCTAAACTAAGACAATTGGAGAAGTCCAGTACATCTTACACATATCCGAACCTTAGCAAATTGGAGAAATTGTCATTGAAAAATTTGAAAACCAACAAATCAACAGTGATACGAAAAGCTGATAAAGGCGGGGCCATAGTGATGCTTAACCGAGATGTGTATATTACAGAATGTGACCGCCAACTTGAAGATATTCATTACTATGAGCAAATTGATGAAGACCCTAATCTGTACCTCCAGCTTCTGATGAATATGAAAGTACAAAAAGCATTTGAGCGCGGTTAGATTTGTAAGCAAGAATACAAGTTTCTTTCACCATTAAAACCAAGTATCCCTAGGTTCTAGATATTACCAAAGATTCACAAATCTTTGACTGACCCACCAGGACACGTGATAGTTTCAGGTACAGGGTCAGTGTTAGAACCTCTTTCAAAATATGCTGACCGCTTTCTAAAACCTTTTGTTCTAGAAATGTACTCGTATCTACAGGACACGACCGAGGTAAATAATTTGACCGAACATTACCCATTCGATGATAAGAAACAACTGTTGGCAAGTCGAGATATTGTGCCTCATTCTGAGTATACCTCCCATACCGGTCCCGTTACCGGTTTGGTGAGATGGGGACTTACCGGTCCAGTCCGACCTTGGCGGGACCGGTAAGTCCCCATTCACCAAACCATTCCCCATTCCCATTTCAGCCCCCATAGGGCTCAATGGGAAAGGGGAAGTAGCTAATAACGGTACCGCAATTTGCAGTACCGTTATTGCCTCTGATTTCCCTTAGCGGGTCCCTTCCTTAACGCCTGGTAAAACCAGGCGTTAAGGAAGGGACCCGCTAAGGGAACTCGTAGTAGGGCACAAAGGGATTACCGGCACTGATGTCCTTAACGGTGCCCGGTATCCCTTTGCGCCCTACTCAGAATGGTTCTACATTATTTTGCCGCAGGGTTTTTTTGTCGCGGGACTTTTCATCGCCGTTTTTAAATTATTCCCATCCACCGGCAAATATTTATTTAATTTTTAAACCCCCCCCCCCAAAAAAAAAACGATGATTTATTTTCGAAAAAAAACCGGCGATGAAAAGTCCTGCGACGAAAAATCCCGCGGTAAAAGAACTGTATACCCTCAGAATGAGGCCCATAGTGTCATTGTACATATGTATGACATTACACTTGCTGTAATTGAGGAAGTGCTTTTAACCAAGAGAACAAGCAGAACTACTTCAAAAAGTTTCATCTTGTGGTGCGCAGAGCTAGCCCTAACAGAAAACTATTTCAGCTGCAATAACAAATTGTTTCATGAAGTACATGGAACCGCAATGGGGTCCTCTGGGCCCCATCGGCAGCTAATTTGTATGTTGAGTCATTTGAAGTTGGGGCGCTTTACAAAGAATCAAACCCATTCCTTCCTAATCTCCATTTGTAGAGGCGGTTCATCTATGATATCCTATTGATATGAGATGGAGATGTAGCCAGTTATAATTACTTTGTGGAGTGGATCAACAAACAAAATGCTTTTTTTGAAGTTCACCGCTGTTAACAGTACTTCCTAGATTAATTTAATTTTTGGAATGATCCTGTAGAACGAGAACTAAAAGTATGACCATACCACAAAAGTATGTATAGGAACTTGTTGTTACAGTTTGGTAGTTGCCACCCAAAACATACAGGGGGGAATCTCCTGGTTGGGCAGTTCCTCTCTTTGAAACGCAATAGTTCTGATGAACGTACTTTTGAAGAGGAAGCCCAACTGTTAGGACAGAAACTGGTTGCTAAGGGTTATCCTTGATCAACCATAAAAAAGCCCAATAAAAGAGTAAAAAATAACAATCAGGAAGCGCTTCTGGAATACAGGTACAAACCCAAAAAGAACCATAAGATTGTGTTTGTTAGAACTTTCAACTCACTGTTAAATAAAGTGAATGCCATTGTGAAAAGAAATTGGCACATTTTAGAATGAGGTGAATGCCCTCTAGAGCGACCACTTTGTGCCTTCAAACGAGGGGCAAATATAAGAGATCTTGTTACACAAAATGATGTGTACATTAGAAGAGAGCAGCTAACTCTACCAGAATCATGGGGCTCAGCGAAACCAATAGGACACTCTCCGTGCGGCACATGTACATTTTGTGCCTCCACGAAGAGGTCAAAAGAGGTTGACTTGGGCCTCACGGGACCTGCCGATACCGCCTCCGCCCAGGAGGCACCCCTTAATACCATCCTGGTAATAACACCATGTAAATACTGTGCTCGTAATACCGGACCTGGAAGTACCGTCATTGCGTCAGAATGGGAAATGCGCCGGCGGCCATCTTTAAAAACACAATCCATTGCAATCCTCCCAAACCACCAGTGTTGCATAGGAGAGACCAGGGCCATTGAAAAGAACATGTCTAAGGCAACCCGAAAAACCAACCCCCGCCTGCGCAAGAAGTGTTTCTCAGATGAGGAATTGAACATGTTGTAGACACCCTGGCTGCCCATGCTGATGAGATCAACACCCATAACCTCAAAAGGGAGGCACAGCAGAGGAAGAAGGAGATATGGGAGGAGGTAGCCCGCAAGGTGACTGTAGTCGGCACCACCCCACGGACAGTCAAAGACTGCAAGAAAATGTGGGATGACCTCCGTCTCAGGGTCTGCAACATCCTGGCCAGCAATCGTCGGGAGGCCATGGCCACAGGCGGGGGTGCCCATTCCCCGGTCAAACTCATGTGCTGGGAGGAGACATGCAGCGCTACCATCCAGATGGAGTCGATCGAGGGCTTCGGGGAGATGGATACGGGTGCCGCAACATCTGGAGATGGAGGTGAGTGACCCTGCAAACCCCAGTAGGGCAAACCATGATGTAGCACAAGTGATGTGGAATAGAGCCTCGGCAAGGCATTGCATGTACCATCACACACACATTAACATATCCATTTCCAGATGGAGACCCAAACCCTGCCACTCTGAAATGCATGCTGAGTGCCAATCCCAGTAACAACACACAGGGACCATTCCCATGCCATACATCACGCAAACCCCAATGCAACGGCATGCCACCTGGCATGCAGCATTGCCGAATTGAGACGTCACGGCTAATGCCAAAATGCCCCCCCAACTATCCTGTGTGACACACCTGTAAGGTATAAATGCATGAGAAATGAAAAACTCCACAGCACCATCTCATGCATATTGCATGTAACACCATCACTGATGGCCTGCATTTCTTCTTCCCCCCCAGGCACCGATGGATAAAATGGCAGTGAGGACCCAGCCACAAAGGCCGTCCATGTCCCAGGCCAAACCACCTGGCACTGGCAAAACCACCTCCGGGGCAGCATCATGCCCACAGTACAAGCCAGGGAGAGTGCACAGGCCATGCCGGCACATGAGGGTCCCTCAGCTGCGGATCAAACTGCAAGCACAGAACTGCCAACAACAGTGGAAGGAGAGGCCAGTGGTACCCATTCTGCTGCAACTAGTTCAGTGGGTGAGGCAGCAGCCACAGCCCCACTGAGTGACATTGACATCGGAGCATAGGAGTACGTCGACCTGGAACGCGCAATCCATGTGGCATGTCCACACACCCCAAGCCCCCGTCCACCCTCCAACATGCCACACAGGCCTCACTCACCAGCCCCATGCTGGAATCTGCAGTTCTGCTGCACAGCCCCGAACTCAGTACCACCCCAGAGGCCAGCCCTGCAATGCCACGCACTGCCGCAGCACCATCAACCTCTGCTGCTCCCACTGACTTGGAGGCACGGCTGTCCAGGCTGGAAGCAAGGCAGGAGAGCATGATTGACATAGTGCGCCAATATGTTGCTGACGGGGAGGAGACAAGGCGGGATATCCATCAGGCCACAATCAATGCCTGTGCTGCAATGATCCGTGACAGTTTGGGGGGCAGTCACACAGGTCCTGACTGGCATACTGCAACACATGCAGCAACAACAACCTGCGCCAGCCATGCCAATCCCTACGGCATCCACCCCATCCTCCACACCCGCATCCCCTGGACCCTCCAGCCCTGTGCGACTGACAAGGCGGAGTGCGAGGCAAGAAGTCCTGCAATTAGTGGGACAACAATGAGAGTGGGGGAGGAGGTGGTGTCAGTGGTGTATAAGGGAATAAGGGGGTGTTCATTGGGGGAATGGGGAGTTCATTGGGGGAATGTGGAGTTCATTGGGGGAATGGGGAGTTTTGGTGTGTTGGGGGGAGGGGGCAGGAGGAGGGCATGTGAGTGGTGGAGGGGTGATGCACTTTTCTGTAGTTTTCATTAATAGACCCGTTGTGTAAAAAATCATTTAATGCCTGGACATTGTTCATTTCGTGTGTATTCATTTTATTTATGACAGTGCACAGTGCCCAACACCCCACATACCCTGTGTGCATGTCCACATGGACCCAGTGCTCACTGTAGCACTGACACATACCCATCAACATCCTTGTGGTTCAGAAGTATTCGTCAATCAGTGATTGGCGTACAGCACGGCCATCTAGTGCATCACGTACGGGCAGGGGTGCAGCTTCTCCTCCATATTCATCCTCACCATCCTCACCCGGTGCATGCATGTCAATGTCAGGTGGCAATGGTATATTTCTCCGGATGCACATGTTGTGCAGCATGACATAGGCCATGGTGATCTTTGCCACCTTCTCAGGCCTATAAAGGAGTGCTCCACCAGACTAGCTTAGGCAGCGGAACCACGCCTTCAACAGGCCAAAGGTCTGCTCAATCACGACACAGGTACGGGTATGAACCCGTTTGTACTCCTCTTCATGCCTGTTATGCAGGTTCCGCACAGGGGTAAGTAGCCACGGCTTCAGGGGATATCCTCCATCACCTGTATGGGAGTACAAAGAGGTCTGTGTGAGTCATTCTGAGCGGCACCTTCAGGATTCACAGCCATGGCTGCAGCTATTTGCTGTTGACATGCTCATGTCCCTGTATGTATGCACAAAGATCATTTGGATGCATTATGTACTGCAATATGGTCTGCTAGTCTGGATGGCGTTGTGCAGATGATGCAGGGTGTTAACTTGCATGCTGATGTGGATGTACTGTGGATGCGGAACAATGTCTTGCCTCGCATAATTGCAGTGTATGCTACTCTGTGCGTAATCACACTAGCGACATTGGCACAGTTGTAATCATGTTTAGTCATGCATTGCTTGACATACCCATGGTGGCGTGGTTGTACATCTTACATGTTGTCATTGATGTACGGCATTGGTCCAATGTGTGGCAGTGATGTGCAATGTTCGGGTTGGGAGGTTCAGGTCAGAAGTGTTTAGCTCTAAGTGCATTGTCCACTCACTGCCCATTCCCACCCAGGTGGAGTATGCATCCCCCCACATCGCAACCCCGATGCACTGCCATGGGCCAGTCAGCCAACTCACCAAGCAGCCAGACACATCATACTGCATGCCGCTCCATGTGACGGGGTAGCATGGAGTTACGCAGCACCATGGCCTCATGTGTCGATCCGAGATATCAGGCACAACAATGTGTGATGATCTTGCTAGAGTCACATACCATCTGCACATTGATGGAGTGGTATTGCTTGCGATTGCAGTACGCCTCTATGGCATGAGGGACTACCAATTCGACATGGGTGCAGTCGAGGGCACCAACGCAATTGAGCATGCCTGCCAGTGCATGGAAGCCTACTTTGGTGTCGGCAATCTCCTGGGCAGTCTGAGGTAGGGATATGTGGTTGCTAGCATGCTTCAGGAGGGATTCCAGCACTTGGGTCAGCATGTGTGAAAAGAGTGATTGTGATATACCATGCAGCTGGCCCACTGTGTGCTGGTAGGTGCCTGTGGCCAGGAAGTGGAGCATAGACACCACCTTTAGTAGCAGGGGGATGGCAGTGCGTATTTCAGTGAGGCTGACAATGTCGTCATGTATTATGTCCACAATGGTGGTGATGGTGTCCCGGTCCAACCGGTACAGGGTGTGGATCTGCTCAGGGGTTAGATTGAATGGACTGAGTCTGATGCGAGGGATTGGTGGCTGCCTACGAGGTACTACTGGCTGCACTGGTGGTAATTGCTGGGCCTCTCTCACCCTCCTTCTCCTCCTGCGTCTCCTCTGTGCTGCCTGTTGTTGTGGCTGTAGTTGTTGTTGTAGTTGCTGTTGTTGCTGTAGTTGTATCAGTACAGGCATGTCCTCCAGCCCCATGATTGCAACAGTTGCAACAGCTAGTGGTATCATTTTGGTGTGTGAAGGGCTGTGGTGTGTGGGTGTACTCCTTTTACACTGGGACAGGCTCCATTGACTCCACCTGTGGTGATTGTGTGCACCTATGGCAGTTGCCTTCACTACAGGTTGCTATTTACGGGTGGTCTGTGATGCCTGTATGGCTGCTGTTGTGCAGGTCCTATTTACTGCCTTCGGGATGCCGGTAAGTGCATGCCTGCATAACTTGTGATGTCCTCCTATTACCAGCATCCCAGTATTTCCTCCGCGAAGGGGCGTGTGTACGCACGCAAGCCGGTATTAGGGGGCACGGTACGGGCGGTGGCGGTATTGGCCGGTTGTCGGGTCGTAATGGCCCGGACCCATTAACGATGCCGGAAATACCATTCTGCCTTCCTATTTTTATTACCTCCATTCTCGTAATGAGGCCCATTGTATGTTGGAAAATGGTGGCCACAAATCGCATAATTGCAAAACGATGTTACATGGAATGTTATAATTGAGGCATAGGTCGACATTTATCTGAATCCTAAATGGATGCTGATAAATCAAGTAGTAGAAAGAAAAGGAGCACACTGATAAGGCCGGATCAAATTTGGACAATAGTACAATAAACAGTAAGTGTAAAATAAAAATAAAAAGATGTCAACTTACAAAATAAGGGTGAATTAGTGAACGATCGGCTGTAATTATTGGTGAAGTTACCCGTTTCTATTGACCTGGATGAGTAAAAAAAATCTACCTCGCCATTGACAACAAAATGATTACGGCAAAGCTCTGTCAGGGAGCATGACGTTGTACTATACTGCAGTGAGGACACATACACTCCATCTAACAAGGATGGTTAGGTGAGGCAGCAAGATATACAGTACTTAACGCACTAGTGTCTCAAGGCTACGAGAAAGCCTAATCCTTTATCTTCTGGTCTAGGGAACAAGATAAAGGAAGGACTAGCCGAGATACCGTGAAGGATTGGAGTTGCGGATGCCTGCGAGGACAAGTTCATTAATCAAAATAAAGGTGAGTTATTAAGTTCCACCCCAGACAGAATATTACTTGTTTGGTTAGTGTAGATCGTAGGAGTTGGTAGTTAATTACCCAGCCGACCGTCCAACTCAATAAGGAGTACAGCACATATCGGTAGTAAACGAGTGCAATGTTTTACTTCCATAGAACCTCTGGCGATGCAGACTGAGTAATCCGATAACTGCTGTTTGGACGTCTTTTCAATGTTGAACCTAAGAAATGATTTACACTATTTGGAGTTAAGAAGTGTCCGACAGCAGACACCATGTTTGGTTCTGGTGGGACTATTCCTTGGAACAAAGATCTTGACAATATAGCAGGTAATACTCCATTTAATGTGTCACTGTATTGTTATTTATAAGCTGGATGAACCGTGAGAGGATGTTTTGTTACAGTGGCAACGTACCAAACGAAACAAATGGGGTTCATGTTGTGGTTGCAGCAACATCACGCAACCGTAGATTGGAATAGAACAACAGTAGGTTGGGTGAGTTGAATTTAGGAACTTAGTTGTTTACTGAAAGTACAAGACTCGCGCCAATTTCTGTGGAAAGCTGTTGACCATAATAGTCTTTTTAGAATGTTTCCATTGTTTAAAAGAAAGGAATGAACATTTTCTCAAAATAAAGTGAACTTAACATCTAGAATTTAAATAGAGATGACTCGAATGTTGTTGGTTTAATCTTCCTTTTGTAAACCAATCAACGGTGTACTAATGGGATGCTATTTCTCCACACCCCTGTAGATCCGGTTCCTAATAATAAGGAATTCCACTCTTTGCATTATAGCCGGATTACTTAGAGAAATTCTGGCCAGAATTATTTATTTATTTTGGTACAGTTGTTGTATAATTAAAGACAATACAATCCAACCTTTAATAAGAGTTGTGCTATCTCCTTAAGTCACTGGGCCTCATTACAACCCAGGCGGTAAGGGGTTTACGGTGCCGTAAACAGCGCCGACCCTTACCGCCTGAGTACGAGGTCCCTTAGCGCCATGGCGGACTTAACACCTGCTTTTAGCAGGTGTTAAAATCCATGGCGCTAAGGGACCATGGAGTTAATTACGCCACCGTAATTTACGGTGGCGTAATTAACGCCTTCCCCACTCCCATTATGCCCTATGGGGCAAAAATGGGAATGGGAAAGGGTAAATGGGGATTGGGGACTTACCGCCCCGCCAAGGTCGGAATGGGGCGGTAAGTCCGCCAACCACCATGGCGTAAACGTAGTTTACGCCATGGTGGTAAAGTCACGGCCCAGGCGGTAACTTACCGCCTGGGTCGTAATGAGGCCCACTGTCTGTTTAGGCAGATTACCCCTATGAGGAGCAGTCAGAAGTACGTACCCATTGGAAGACGGATGACTACCAAGCCCATGTTATGACACACTGTATTAATTTGTTTCCCGTGAAGAATTTCCCTAAATTGGGGATGAAAAATTTTGGGATTTTTGTCACTGTTATATTAATTATGACAGAAGTATTTAGATACTGATGGTTAGTACATGCCAATGATATACTTTGATTTAGATAAGAAAAACGGCATGTATATTAGACACAGGTATTTCTAGATCAGGACCTAGTGTTAGTTTTAAATATATGTCATTCTGTACTTTTTTTCCAGTTTTTTTCCAGTTTTTGTAATTTCTTCATTTTTTTTTTTAATTTTCATCTACCTTTTTCTTTACTTTCAGGTAGGTTTTATAGTGTGGGCCCATTTTCTTTGGCGAGCTTTTGTTATAAAGCCTAGTATATAATGGTGTTATTTAGGTTTTTTTAGAACACAATATTGGTTTTGGTGAAATTGTGGGATTCACATTTTCTTTTACAGATGTGTTATAAAGTATTTTGACTGTATGAATTCTGTGTATTAAAATGAGAATGATTGATTATGAAATAAAAAATCTTTTTAGAGAGTTTATATTTATACAATTGACTCTCGTCTTTTAAATTTTAAAGAATTGAAGTGGTGTCTCTTTGGTTATGTAACACTGACTGTTCCTTTCAGTTTGGGGTTGGTCCTCATATTATGGGACTGAGACCGAGAAGGTTGTAACAAAAGAGGTGACAGGATTTCCATGGTAAAATGGTTTGTTCAAGGGGCATAGTCCTGTCCTCCTATTAAAGTTAATCACCAGGTTCTTTGTAGTTTATAAGTAACCTTGAAGACCAGCCATACGAGAAAATCTGCTGCTGCATTCCTTCACCAACTGAATGCTGTCTTGTCTTCAAGAACTGATCCAAGAGAGGACCTGGTAAGGAGACCGCTTCCTGAGCTACGAGGGACCATCGTGCACCAGCTGATCTTTGTAAAAGCTCCCTGGAAGTCAGACCCTCAAAGGGCTGTCAACCGGAGAAGGGTACTGCCACAGAATCCGAAAAACAGCACCCGGGCATCCAAGTCCATCATCGTTGCCAGGGTTCGCAGGTTTGCTGTAACCGCTGGAAGCACGTCGAAGTGTGTTGCCCAGAAGCGGGGACAACTTGACGTTGTGCTACTCAATGACCGGAGCTGCAACGCTCCCTTGACTATGACATTTGATTCAAGGACTCCCTTACTCATCATCGACAACCACTTTGTCCGGCTGGAGAAAATCAAGGCTGTTGACGAACGAGGAGAATCCACCGGTGGGTTTCCTGCCACCCCGAAGACCTCAAAGAAGCCGACGAAGATCCGAAAGCCAGCCGTGGTCACGTCCCGATCACTGACGCCAGACACTGACTACCCAACACCCTTGCTGGGCCAAAGTTCTTCATTGACTCTTTGCAGCAACAAACTATTGTCGGTGAGGTGCACCGCATGCCTCATCTTGCAGGATGTTTTCGACTGATCGTCAACGAGTACCACAGGAATCAAATCTGCTGCCTCAATGACAGTGTTTTCTTCACAGAATCTTGACGACCTGTGGCTCCTGCCATAAAGGGAGTTCACTCAAGAATGGGCCGTTGATGAGTCATCAAAGAACTCTACTAAACCAGATACATTGGGGTCGAAGACCCTTTAGAAGGAATCAAGACTATATTAAGCATATCTGGACTTGGCTTGCCAATACGCTTTATTTACAGGTTGCACAGGTGAGGGGATCATCACACAGACTGTCTCTAGGTAGACGGGAGTCAGTATTCTGTCATTGCTTTATTTAACATGCTTTCTTTCTGTGGTCTATCGATTCATCTTGCAATCTGATTTGTATATCATTGGGACTGTTAGCAGTTGATGAATTTCAAAGGAATCAATAGTTAAGAGTGGTACCACGTAGATCTGTATGTATCTGCCATATATTATTGCCAGCGTACAAAGTGTGTCATTGTGATTGTGATATAACGTGAACCTTATTTATATAAAGAGCTGTGTTTTCACTAACATAGTGAGTGAACATTCCCTTGTGGGTTCTAAGGGACTACACTGTACTTAATAACCAGCTCACATCACCCCCTGAGAGCTTAAGCCTTGATTGCTTGTCCACGTTTTACCAAATAGAGAATCTTGGCTGGGGTGCTCTGTGGTTTGACTCTGCCATATAGAGAGCAGGAGTACAGATACCCTCTTTACACCCAGTCCTAGTCTTCCCTCTATCCAGTGCTGCCCACGTTCTTACTGCCCTTATTGCTTGCTCATCCTCCTCCTTAGTTGCTTGTTCCCTTGCCAGTTGATCCAGCTGCGACTTCCTCTGCTCCCTTTCTGCTAACTTGTGTTTTTCCTGCTCTTCTATCTCCCTCCTCCTCTCTGCCTTCTACAGTCTCTCTCATATTCTGTTCTACTCTCTTCCTCACCTTGAGATCCCTTTCTATTCTCTCTTCTCGTTCCTTATCCAAGAGTTCCCTTCTCTTCTTCCCTCCTCCGTTCCCTGTCTTCCTGCTCCGATTTCTCCTCTCTCCTCCTCTTTCTGTACTCGCCCTGTAACCTCACTTCCTGGTCCTGCTCTCTTCTGTCCTACTCGTCCATCAGCTCTGTCCAGTCTTTTGTGTATCTGTCCCTCCTTAGGCCCTCTATTGCATTGGTCGCCCTTTCTGTCTCCCCAGTCGTTTTCCCTTTGAGCTTTAAGAGCACCTGTGCTGCTATCAATGTGTGTGTGCGTATGCCCTCAAACTCCTCCTTCACACGTTGTAGCCCCTTATCTCTCGTGCCTGTACCACTAGCTGGTTGTCCTGCCCCTTTAGGTTTGTCCTCCTTCGTGTATCGGATCTAAATACCCTTCCGCTACCCTCAGTTCCCATGTAGGGTACATCAACCCTTGTTCATCAGATACTTCGCTTGGAGGTGCAGGGGGAGGTGCAGAGGGATGTTTTCCCTCTTCTTTCACCTCCTGCTGGCTTACCATTCAATTATGCCTCGCCATTTCCCCTTCCCCTTCTTGAAACATGCACCACAACTCAAATATAGCCATGCGTTTAGTCAACTTCTTCCCCTTGTAAGCACCATGTATGTGTGTGACAATAGTGATTTCTGCACGTCTTTGGAGACACTTCAACAAGGAGGCCATGGTTTAGTTAATTTACCTTCTGTGCTTTTGGACAATTCTATGCTATACTTAAACATGTTTTCCTTATAAGGTAGAAGTGTCTTACATAAATGTTGAAGAGGGGCAACCCCTCCACCGCTACCCTGATACATTTCAATACCCCTTGTACCTGACCTCAAGTTCGATAATCCGCTGTTCAGGGAACAAAAGTCACAATGCAATAGTAATACGTTTCCATATCTACAAGCCTCTCTGCTCCTTATCTGGTGTGCTCTGCACACTGCCCCGAAATCGCTGCCTACTCAGGCACACCACCACAATCCTGCGCATGCACCTTCCGCGCACCGCAACTGGTTCACCTTGTCTGCCAATCCCAAGTTCTCAACACTATCTCCTTACCATCTCGAAACTCTACGTGTCCTTTACATGAAACCTAAGGGTGACATCACCAAAGTCCCAACACAACATAGGTAAACTGAATTCTGCATGCACACACAATTACTGGTTACTCCCAAGACCCCACAGCTGTCTTTCCACTCTCCAGGTGGAGTATTCCACTGTTCTCTTGTGATTGAAATGCACCTGTTGCCTCACCTAACATATGAAACGCCTCTCTCCAGGAGACTTAATCAGTCAATTCACTGATTGCAATCTAGGATAGCTCCAGCTAACCCTTACAGGAAAACCCTCATCTATGACCAGAGCTGAAACACCCAATTTACAGGAATACTTTAATTACAAATTTTCTGTCATCCAAGCCCCCCGAGTTACTACTCTCTGTCACCAGCCCCTTGTACCTCGAAGACCGAATGTGCCCCAGACACAAAGAAACGACTTCTACCTCTGCTCTGGACCCTACTCACTGCAACAGCACTAAACAATTCTACAGCCCTCCTAAACAATACTCCAACAGTACTTGGCAATACCCAATAATGCTCCACAGTACTCAACACCCTCCCTCACACCCATAATTGCTGGTTGTTGAACCAAAACGTATGTTTCGTGTTGCTGACACTGTTCGGCTGCCAGCTCCCCATCAAGAAGCTCGCCACCCCCTCCTGGACTGACTTTACAACTCGGAATCTCGGGTGAGATTATTGCCAAACGGCTCCTGATAGCCTTTAAACAGGTATGTGTATTCCCGTCTCTCTCAAAACATCGAGGGTCCCACAGCCTCTCAGGTTCAGCAGCGAAAAAGGATTAAGCTTACTGCCGGGCTGGTGCAGTAACCTTCCTCTGCTACAACCTTATTGGGGCAAACCCCCAGGTAGGTTTGAGGGCTACTAGGAGTTTGCGGACTCAGAACTCATGGAATTTCCAACTCCTTTTCCCAAAAAGGAACGCAGGCCCATACAGACAGCAAGTTCAAACTGTGGTTTATTACAGCAAGAAACAACCGGGATGAATACAGGCATGAACATGATCCAAGACCACCTGAGTGTTCTCTTGCTCGCAGGACAGTTTTGAGGGCACATTGTTTCAGAGTGCCATCACAACCTGGGCCCTTCTCCAGCAAACCTATCACACCCCAGGCTTGGGCGCTGAGTGATAGTCCAGCTATAGTGGACCCTATCCATGTTAGTTCACTGGCTCTCACATGTTAGGTGTCTGGCATGGACCAACCACAAAAGTAACTACTTCTACAATGTTGTGGTGTGAGGGTCGTACCATTGGTTGTTGCCCGTTGGTACCCTCCCCTAGGATTATAGACTGTGATTGGTTAGCACTGACGTTCCTCAGGCCTGGGATCTGAAATGGTTCTCAGCTCTATGTGTACCTTTTCAAGGTAATACTAACAATTGTGTGACTGCATTTTAACTTGTGTGTACCACCATGGACTATGAGAGTGCCCCGCCACATCATGCAACACTTGTCTCCACTATTACAACTTTGTTGTAAGCGTCTTGGTCTGGTGGCATGAGAGCACTCCTGTTCCCAGTTGCTAGTTTCAGTTTATCATTGGCTTGGCTGGGTCACATGCTCAGAGACCCTGTTTTGGGCTTCTGCAGCTCTGAATTACTCTGAATTAAGAGGATTTATTTGCATTTATTACAGCGGCTGTTATTGTTGCTGAGGGAATGGAACATGACTTGTGTCTAGTGGTCTTATGTGCGGGCCCCGTCTCACACGTGTGCTCTTCTGTTCAGTCTGAATTCATCACAGCTCAGCTCTTTGCTGAGAGTCTGTGGTCTGCTGTAATGTTTCTAAGCCAAAACATGGTTCCTACGTTGTATGTGCTATTCTATATTGTCCAAACATTGGTCACACTGGGCTGTCAGGTCACACAGGTATTCCTGCAGTTCCATGGGGTTCATTGCATATGAATATCTGCAAGCTTATTCAGAATCTCTTGCTATTTGCGGTTTCTACGTTGCTGAGGTTTAGGCTAGTGACAAAAATAATAAAGAAAAGGCAGTAAGTGTGTGTATCGGTCCTCTAACATATATAACTGTTATGCATGTGTTCTTCATGTAATCGGGTGCGTGTTTGTTTCCTGATATGTGGATGGCACATGTGCATCCTGTCTAATGCAGCTATATCATGGTGTCTCTAACAATGTCAGTGGCTTTGGCTTTGTGACCCTTTAGTCAATAATGTCAATGGATGTCCACGGACATCACGCAAGCCTATGGATCAAACGGAGGCCCATCCGTGGACCGATCAGGGATGTAAGTCCAGGGAGCGGACCCAGATATCACTCATTTTTTTCCTTACTTTTTGGCTGTTTTTTAAAAACTGCTGCATGGATTTACACCAAATTTACAAAAGCACACTTTCAAGAACAAGCCGCTGCTCCTAGCACATATTTGGTGAAAATACATTCAGCGTTTTGGGCTGTAGGTGTGAGCAAACGTTTTTTTCATTGCATCTGTGGGAAAAACCACACATTTTATAACCTCTTCCCCTGCATGAAACCTCACCACACTTTGCAGAATCAACCTGACAAGCCATATTCTCTCTTTGCAGGGTCCATGAGGATTCATCCAGGGGGGTCAAAAGCCGGACAAAATGTGCTCTTCCTATGGTTCGCTTCAAACACCATTTACCTGGTGTATTTTCCCTAAAATACCCAAAGACTTTCATTATACCTGGCACACTCTAGCCATAACTTCACAGTACAATTCCCAAACCACTCCAAACGTACCCGCTCAAATTAACTTTCCCAGTAAGCTAGCAGAATAAAAAAATCTCCACAAATAAGCAAAATAACATTGTTGAGCATCATAACCAAGTTCACATTCACCAGGTGCAGTGCCTCATAAACTTCTAAATTTTAAATCCACATTCAAACACTTCCATAATTCTAACACTTTACACAATCACCAATACAGGGTCAGAGAAAAGCAGCTTAATAACCAACTTAAGAATACACAAAGCAGCAATATTTCTCAAGAGTAGAGTAAGACTGTTTGGTTCACACTAGGGTTTCCCATGCACCCACATTCATATCACATCGTCCAATGTCAGTGTGAAACAACCTTTACTCGGAAATATATTTTTTGTCACACATAGCCATAGCATATCATGTGATACTGCTTCATTACTCTCCTAAAACACGAATGAAAAATATGGAAAACCCCACTTTCCAAACAATGAGCCTTTGGGTTCTTTTACCAATATATAACCCAAAATATATATTTTCAATCAGAGAAATACTCTTCACCTCTATTACAAACAAAATTAAATCTTAGAACATTTCTCTGTGCTCTCTCTATAGATGGTTAATTTTCTTTTCCCGGAGAAAAAGAACCTGTACTCCCTGTCAAAAATGTTTCTCCAAAATTGCATCCTTAACCTCTCATTTCAAACATCCAATCTACAATAATATTATAGAACAAAACAAAACAATGTAAGCAAATGCTTTGATAACACATCACCTATGCCTCAACATAACTATGAATCCCATTCTCAAAATTCTCAAATTATCCACAGTCCTCTAAACAATCGTAATACTCTCCTTCTGGAATTCAAAATTACATATACCCCAACAATAGCACAATCTCCAAAAACTACACATCACTAACAAACAATAAAAATATATTGTCTAGAAAAACTCTTAATACAATGATACAATATAATATACAGTTTTATTGGCACACATAAACATCAATCAAAATAAATGTATTCTCTCATAGCTTCTACAATTCGGCAGCATCTGGTACATTCATTTAAAATGAGAATAACAATTTTACTTAAAGGAACAAATATCAGTCAACAAACACATATAATGTATCTACTATCAAACTATCAAATGTTTATACAACCAACATAAATATATTTAAAGTGTATTATAGCATCAATTGTTAAAAATGTTTCAAATACTTTCACACAGATGAAGAAGTGATTACAGTCTCAAGAAGATTCAAACAAGAAGAACCACAACAAGTATCCAAAATCTATTAATATTAAAAAAGACATACAATCAATGAAAAAGGACATAGTCGTTGCTGCAGTTACCCATGCCTCCAAAATCGGACTGCATTATAGCCACTGTAATTCATTTATGTTTAAAAAATATATATCCTTCTAAAATAAAACATTATCAATGGAATATTTTTTAAACACTATTTAATACACACATTTTTATGACCCTCATGGTTTGTAAGATACAACGTTTGTGCATACAGCACTGTTCTTCTCTTTGCACATACTAATCATTCGGTCATTGGGAAGAAAAAATCCAACTTGGATTAAAAAAAATACAAGAATTTAAAAAAAGTATAAGACAATATCACTACAAGAAACACACAGGGATATATAAACTGGATGAATAAACACATGACATTCTACTGGGTGGTAACAGGACAGAGGATGGGTAAGTTTAAGTAAACTTGGAGAAAAAGAGAGAATTAGATGGTGTAATAAAGCTTGGATAACAAGGGATAGAAAACAATCACACAGATACAAACACTACTACTGTCATTTATCTTAGAAAAGAAGACCACTACAGATAGTTGGAAACACTATTTTTAAAACATAAAGATAATCCTATACACCCAGTGCAAAATACACTAATACATTGCTATTCAACTGTTTCATTTCAAAGCTTGCAAACATTCAGTTTCATTGGAAGGCTACCATCAGTGAATGAACCCTCAAACTCTACAACATTCTAAATTAACCTGTTCCAATTTTACTGCTCCCAATGTTTCAGTTATGAGAGTATTGTGTTGCCTATACCACAACTGATTCTCCCGGGACATGTCATCTTCCCTATTTACTGCAGCTGTGAATGGTGGTTGTACAAAATCAACCACCACACATTTAAGGTGCTGCTAGCAACAGCCAGAGTCTTAAAACACCTGAAGCAGTGCAGCGCTGCCTGGATAGAATCATCAGAAATGCTAGAAAGGTCACATAGAAAGCCTACCATAGCAACCATCGCCATCAGTACCACTATATTTTGAATATAAGTTGACCTTTCACAGGAATTACTGTACAACACCTAGTGAGAATCCACTAGCATGATGATAACGATGCAGCTACAGTAAAATACAAAAATGAAAACCATCTGTTAGAAGTGGTTAATATAACTAACATACACAGCACTTCATGTAAACCTTTAAATGTGTAAATATGTATTAACACTTACTTTCACATCAGCCACACTCCTGCCAGGTACACAGTGAGAGTTCAGGAATCTAAAGGATAAAACTGCAGAAAATGGTGGCTTTTATACTTTCCAAAATAAATAGCAAAAAAAGATGACTGTATACCAATAAAATTACTAAAATGGATGACGCATTTTCAGCACAACCTATCACTAAGACCTACACAAATAGAAAAGTAACAACAACCAATAACAAACAATTAAACTGACAGAAATCAATTTTTCCCCACCTAGCATCTAGCTAGGTGAATAGATCAAAGCGGCTACAGATCCTGCTTTGTATCCACATCTCCACATACATTTTACTGCAAGCCCAAAATCAAACTAAATTGTCCTTCAAACCATCAAATCAAAAAAGCGAACAGCTAAGTAAAAAAATAATACATACAAATAAAGTTCTGTACGGTATCATCCACATACAAATATGATTACTGCACAGAAAATGTATGTTTATAGACACAGCTTTAAATATACCTGCGGATAAAGGTACAACTAATAAAATGACTAGCATTGACGCGCCTATGCACATGCTTTCTAATAAACACAGCTACAAAAACACACCATCCCTTTTGGGATGAAATAGCCACTGCTGCACAGGGTCCCACATTTACCAATGCCATGAACCAAGTGGCTCCTGGAGAGCTACTGTTTACTACAACAGTACCATCAACCAGTGAAATCCTTCATCATAGACACCCTGCTCATACAACCTACTAGAACATTTAGGGGGTAATTCATAGAATTCAGCGCACAAGTGGCGCACGCGGCTGGCGCACAGTGTGCGCGTGCGAATCCCTGCGCCAGCCGCGTGCGCTAATATCCATTTCCGCGCACAGCGTATTCATGGATTCCAGCCACCAAAACCAGCCGTGGCGCACAGTGGCACAGCGACCCTGCAGCAGCGGCAGTTACGCCCCCAAGAACGCCTCTCGCGCAGGTAAAAGCCATCAAAATCCCGTATCCAGCGCAAAGGGCTGCGCTAACCCTGTACCAGCACGGCAAGCGGGCTACGTGTATCACTGGGGTGCGCAGGAAGTACCTCACGCGATTGGCCCCGTGCGAGCAGGGTACGCGTATTTCAGGGGTGCGCGGGAAGTTCCACACGCGATTTCCGCAGGGTACGTGTATTTCAGGGGTGCGCGGGAAGTTCCACATGCGATTTCAGCAGGGTACGTGTATTTCAGGGGTGCGCGGGATGTTCCACAAGCAATTGGCCCCATGCGAGCAGGGTATGCGTATTTCAGGGGTACGCGGGAAGTTCCACACGTGATTGGCCCCGTCCGAGCAGGGTACGCGTATTTCTGGGGTGCGCGGGGAGTTCCACATGCGATTTCCGCAGGGTACGTGTATTTCAGGGGTGCGCGGGAAGTTACACACGCGATTGTCCCTGTGCGAGCAGGGTACGCGTATTTCAGGGGTGCGCGGGAAGTTCCACACGCGATTTCCGCAGGTTACGTGTATTTCAGGGGTGCGCAGGAAGTTCCACACGCGATTTCAGCAGGGTATGTGTATTCCAGGGGTGCGCGGGAAGTTCCACACGCAATTCCATCAGGGTACGTGTATTACAGGGGTGCGCGGGAAGTTCCACACGCGATTTCATCAGGGTACGTGTATTTCGGGGTGCGGGGGAAGTTTCACACGCAACATCAGCAGGGTACGTGTATTCCAGGGGTGAGCGGGAAGTTCCACACGCGATTCCATCAGGGTACGTGTATTACAGGGGTGCGTGGGAAGTTCCACAAGCGATTTCATCAGGGTATGTGTATTTCGGGGTGTGGGGGAAGTTTCACACGCAACATCAGCAGGGTACGTGTATTCCAGGGGTGCGCGGGAAGTTCACACGCGATTCCATCAGGGTACGTGTATTACAGGGGTGCGCGCGGAGCACCACACGTGAAATACACGTGTGGGTCCTCCCAGGTGTTCCCTCTACACCCTACACAGCCCCTGCAGGTCGCTCACACCACAGGGGCCTACCCTGCACATGTCCTGCAGGCACCCCATCCACCATGGCCATGCCCCCCAGCCAACCCACATGTCAACTTTCACTACTGCCCACCAACGCATGTCCCCCTGCACCCCCAGCCACCAGGGGCACCCTCCACCAGGCCCCCACCCATGTCTCCCACCACCCCCACCCCCCAGCACTGTGGGGCACCTGCCAGCAGGCCCCCACCCATGTCTCCCACCACCCCCACCCCCCACCACTGTGGGGCACCTGCCAGCAGGCCCCCACCCATGTCCAACTCATGTTCCCCACCCCCCCACCCCCCAGCAGTGCAGGGTCACCCTCTACCAGGCCCCACCCATGTCCAACTCATGTTCCCCACCACCCCCACCCCCCAGCAGTGCAGGGTCACCCTCCACCAGGCCCCCACCCATGTCCAACTCATGTTCCCCACCACCCCCATCCCCCAGCAGTGCAGGGTCACCCTCCACCAGGCCCCCACCCATGTCTCCCACCCCCCCTCCCCCCAGCACTGTGGGGCACCTGCCAGCAGGCCCCCACCCATGTCCAACTCATGTTCCCCACCACCCCCACCCCCCAGCACTGTGGGGCACCTGCCAGCAGGCCCCTACCCATGTCCAACTCATGTTCCCCACCACCCCCACCCCCCAGCACTGTGGGGCACTTGCCAGCAGGCCCCCACCCATGTCCAACTCATGTCTCCCACCACCCCCACCCCTCAGCACTGTGGGGCACCTGCCAGCAGGCCCCTACCCATGTCTCCCACCACCCCCACCCCCCAGCAGTGCAGGGTCACCCTCCACCAGGCCCCCACCCATGTCCAACTCATGTTCCCCACCACCCCCACACCCCAGCACTGTGGGGCACCTGCCAGCAGGCCCCCACCCATGTCTCCCACCACCCCCACCCCCCAGCAGTGCAGGGTCACCCTCCACCAGGGACCCACCCATGTCTCCCACCACCCCCACCCCCCAGCAGTGCAGGGGCACCCTCCACTAGGCCCCCACCCATGTCTCCCACCCCCTCCACCCCCCAGCACTATGGGGCACCTGCCAGCAGGCCCCCACCCATGTCTCCCACCGCCCCCACCCCCCAGCAGTGCAGGGTCACCCTCCACCAGGCCCCCACCCATGTCCAACTCATGTTCCCCACCACCCCCACCCCCAGCAGTGCAGGGTCACCCTCCACCAGGCCCCCACCCATGTCTCCCACCCCCCCACCCCCCAGCACTGTGGGGCACCTGCCAGTAGGCCCCCACCCATGTCTCCCACCACCCCCACCCCCCAGCACTGTGAGGCACCTGCCACTAGACCCCCACCCATGTCTCCCACCACCCCCACCCCCCAGCAGTTCAGGGACACCCTCCACCAGGCCCCCACCCATGTCTCCCACCCCCCCACCCCCCAGCACTGTGGGACACCTGCCTGCAGGCCCCCACCCATGTCTCCTACCACCCCCACCCCCCAGCAGTGCAGGGTCACCCTCCACCAGGCCCCCACCCATGTCCAACTCATGTTCCCCACCACCCCCACCACCCAGCAGTGCAGGGTTATCCTCCACCAGGCCCACACCCATGTCTCCCCCCCAACCCCCAGCACTGTGGGGCACCTGCCAGCAGGCCCCCACCCATGTCCAACTCATGTTCCCCACCACCCCCACCCCCCAGCACTGTGGGGCACCTGCCAGCAGGCCCCCACCCATGTCCAACTCATGTCTCCCACCACCCCCACCCCCCAGCAGTGCAGGGTCACCCTCCACCAGGCCCCCACCCATGTCCAACTCATGTTCCCCACCACCCCCACACCCCAGCACTGTGGGGCACCTGCCAGCAGGCCCCCACCCATGTCTCCCACCACCCCCACCCCCCAGCAGTGCAGGGTCACCCTCCACCAGGGCCCCACCCATGTCTCCCACCACCCCCACCCCCCAGCAGTGCAGGGGCACCCTCCACTAGGCCCCCACCCATGTCTCCCACCCCCTCCACCCCCCAGCACTATGGGGCACCTGCCAGCAGGCCCCCACCCATGTCTCCCACCGCCCCCACCCCCCAGCAGTGCAGGGTCACCCTCCACCAGGCCCCCACCCATGTCCAACTCATGTTCCCCACCACCCCCACCCCCAGCAGTGCAGGGTCACCCTCCACCAGGCCCCCACCCATGTCTCCCACCCCCCCACCCCCCAGCACTGTGGGGCACCTGCCAGTAGGCCCCCACCCATGTCTCCCACCACCCCCACCCCCCAGCACTGTGAGGCACCTGCCACCAGACCCCCACCCATGTCTCCCACCACCCCCACCCCCCAGCAGTTCAGGGACACCCTCCACCAGGCCCCCACCCATGTCTCCCACCCCCCCACCCCCCAGCACTGTGGGACACCTGCCAGCAGGCCCCCACCCATGTCTCCTACCACCCCCACCCCCCAGCAGTGCAGGGTCACCCTCCACCAGGCCCCCACCCATGTCCAACTCATGTTCCCCACCACCCCCACCACCCAGCAGTGCAGGGTCACCCTCCACCAGGCCCACACCCATGTCTCCCCCCCAACCCCCAGCACTGTGGGGCACCTGCCAGCAGGCCCCCACCCATGTCCAACTCATGTTCCCCACCACCCCCACCCCCCAGCACTGTGGGGCACCTGCCAGCAGGCCCCCACCCATGTCCAACTCATGTTCCCCACCTCCCCCACCCCCCAGCACTGTGGGGCACCTGCCAGCAGGCCCCCACCCATGTCCAACTCATGTTCCCCACCACCCCCACCCCCAGCACTGTGGGGCACCTGCCAGTAGGCCCCCACCCATGTCTCCCACCACCCTCACCCCCCAGCAGTGCAGGGTCACCCTCCACCAGGCCCCCACCCATGTCTCCCACCACCCCCACCACCCAGCACTGTGGGGCACCTGCCAGCAGGCCCCTACCCATGTCTCCCACCACCCCCATCCCCCAGCACTGTGGGGCACCTACCAGCAGGCCCCCACCCATGTCTCCCACCACCCCCACCCCCCAGCAGTGCAGGGTCACCCTCCACCAGGCCCCCACCCATGTCTCCCACCACCCCCACCCCGCAGCACTGTGGGGCACCTGCCAACAGGCCCCCACCCATGTCTCCCACCACCCCCACCCCCAACACTGTGGGGCACCTGCCAGCAGGCCCCCACCCATGTCTCCCACCCTCCCACCCCCCAGCACTGTGGGGCACCTGCCAGCAGGCCCCCACCCATGTTTCCCACCCCCCCACCCCCCAGCAGTGCAGGGTCACCCTCCACAAGGCCCCCACCCATGTCTAAATGCACCCCCCCACCCCCCAGCACTGTGGGGCACCTGCCAGCAGGCTCCCACCCATGTCCAACTCATGTTCCCCACCACCCCCACCCCCCCAGCACTGTGGGGCACCTGCCAGCAAGCCCCCACCCATGTCCAACTCATGTTCCCCACCACCCCCACCCCCCAGCACTGTGGGGCACCTGCCAGCAGGCCCCCACCCATGTCTCCCCCCCACCCCCCAGCACTGTGGGGCACCTGCCAGCAGGCCCCCACCCATGTCCAACTCATGTTCCCCACCACCCCCACCCCCCAGCACTGTGGGGCACCTGCCAGCAGGCCCCCACCCATGTCCAACTCATGTTCCCCACCACCCCCAATCCCCAGCACTGTGGGGCACCTGCCAGCAGGCCCCCACCCATGTCCAACTCATGTTCCCCACCACCCCCGCCCCCCAGCACTGTGGGGCACCTGCCAGCAGGCCCCCACCCATGTCCAACTCATGTTCCCCACCACCCCCCAGCACTGTGGGGCACCTGCCAGCAGGCCCCCACTCATGTCCAACTCATGTTCCCAGCCAACATGTCATCACAATCTAGAACCCTGGTCCCCATGGTCAGCCTCCAAATGCAAAACACCCACCCGAGTATGGCAATTACATGACAGAACACCAATTGCAAGTTCTGAAACAAACACATTTCCCTCACATACACCCAATGGGTGTCAGTGAATCTCAAAACCCATATCATGATATGCATGAAACCAATGAGATACTACACATTGAAGTTCAATAAAAAAATATGTATTAAAGGAAACATAAATAGAATCAGAAATAAAGAAACAGAAATGGGAATGTACAAAAATGAAAAGAAGCATGTCCGTGAAAAAAAGCAAAACCAAAAATCATAATCCAAATTAATGGTGTCCAAAGTCACTGTCCACAAAACAAAATCCAATGGGAAATAAAATTGAAAGCCATTGCTCAATGGTCAAAATGTGAAAGAAAAATACAATCCAACAGTGAACTATGTACATACGAACAAGCCAGGGTCCATTATCCCAACAAAAGAAATGAAACCTATCTAACTACACTAACTAATAAAAAAAACTATATACAAAAATGTGGCCAATGTCCAAAAGGTCCAAAATAAATCCAAACAAAAAGGAAACCTAACACTACCTACATAACTATGTACAAGGGCAGCGGGCTAGTTTGACGGCTCACTTTTGGATGTCCCGGGCCAGGGCATCATCGAACTCCTGCTCAATGTCCCGGAGGCGGTCCTCCTCCATGGCCCCGAGGGTTCGCAGGGCCGTCGACGTGTCCACCTCCAAACCCCTGCAGATTGCCTCGAGGCACTCGGCCCGTCTCATTGTGAGCCGTGCCTCTTCCGCCCGCTGTCGCTCCGCATCTATGGCGTGGCCCAACCGCTGTCACACGGAAGACACTCTCTGTCCTGGGTCCTCCTGCCCTCCGGCCGATGCCTGCCCCTCCGATGTTGAAGGCCCCGAGCCTTCATGGCTCCCACCACGTTGCTGCTGCTGCTGTGCCTCTGCCCGTGCACTGCTGCCTGCACATCCTCTGCCGGCTGGGGTGCAGTCGTTGATGTGGCCACCCCTGCTGGACGTCCGACTCCCAACTGTGGCAGGGATGCCTCCTCCACCAGCCTGGCCGCACCGTCAGAGGCAGCTCCACAGGGCACCCAGGTGACTGATGGGTGGGAAGATGGCACGGAGGACGACTGGGGCGTAGGGGGTTCAGTTGAGGAGGGGGTCCTAGCAAGCCCCATCATACCGAGGAATCCGGCCTGGGTGACCTGTCCCAGCAGGCTGACGTGGTCAACGAGCCATTCGAGATGACGTGCAGTCTCCTCATGAAAAGACTGCAGGTCACCTCGCATGGCCGGTTGACGCAACGCCACACCAGTCAGAACAGGCTCAACCCAGACACGGATAGCCACGTCCGCAGGCAGAGGAAGGCCAGTTGTCGTGAGCTCATCCCCTGCCTGAAAAAGGGTCTGGATGTAGGCATCCCTGCTGGTGCAAGATGATGCAGGGACAGGATCAGGGACAGGATTGCACACAGGCATCTCCGCGGCGGCCTGTGCTGCCTCCTGTCCCTGGTCCTGCACTGCACCACTAGCACCAGTGGGATCCCCACCTCCAGACCCTGTCTCTGTTGCTTGCACGGCCTCCTCCTCCACCAAACCCCCCACCAACCTGGATGACTCCGTGCCATCTTCCCCCGTTGGGCCCTGTGGGGTCCCAGCTGCCCCTTCTGCTGCCGAGGAGTCCAACTCCAACCTCCGCCTCTTGGACCTCCCCCCAGCAGCTGCAGCCTGGGACGCGGCACCGGACTCCTCACTCCCCGACGAGATGACAACATGGGAGGGGAGCCGGGCCTTGCGTCTCCGGCTGGCGGTGGGATCCCCGCCGCTGTGCTCCACAGCACCTTCTCCGCCCTCTTCATCAGTTGACGCTGCAGACAGGGAGAAATAAAACACAGGCATCAGGGCACTGTACAATGGACACATACACACATGACAGTTGTACATGAGTGGCATTGGCAAACCTCAGACATGCCATCACAATCCCCAACACACATGTCATTTCAACTCGCACACATGAGCCATACCACAGCCATATCGCAACTGCCAGCACCATCCATACACATACAACAGCATGAGCAGGCAAAGGTGAGCCAGACATCACATGCAACACAGGAAGTGCACCACACATGTACACACACCACCACACTTGCATGCATGTGTACACCTCTGCCAAGTGTTGCAGTGTTCAGATGGGCATCCATGTCACATCTGCCAATCAGGCTTCCACATACCGCTGTCACATGCATCCATGTTGCATCACTGTTGCACCCTTGTCAAATACACACAGATGCACATGTACACAGTGCTGATACATGCAGCTGAAAACAACATACATGCGTAACATCACTGACATGTCTACTTACATACACATTCATCCAAACATGTGTGCCCACACAACTGCATTTGGCATGCAAGCCTACACACACAAGCACCATCCATGTCTCACACATTCCAGCCCTTGCATGTGTAAGCCCCACGGCCCTGTACACCCCCACCCATACTCGACCCCATACAAACAGATGTGCAACCTGCACACTACTGAAAAATCACCACACGCACAGCTCACAATCAGGATGCATGTACACTTACCGCTCGATTCCAGACGGGTCTGCCTCTCAAGGACCTGGACGTGGAGCACTGGGGATATGCGTTCCAGGACCCTCATCTGTTCTTCCGACAAGTGGACCGGGGCCCCTTGGCATCCGCTGCCTTCAAGAGGCGCCGGGCCTTGTTCAGGGACTTGGACCTGAAGTCCTCCCAGCGCTTCTTGACATGTTGTAAGTCGCGGACTGCCACCACCTCCGCGTTGATGGCAGTCACAATGTCAGTCCAGATCCGAGTCCGTCCTTCCTTGTCGGCGCGGGAACTTCCGAAGAGGGCATCATACTGCCCCAGGACTTGCTCCACCAGGACACCAACTTCGGTGGCACTGAAGCTGGTGCCCTTCTGCCTCTCTGGCCGGTGGTTGTCAGTGGTCTCAGATGGTGTTTGCCCCGACATGAAAACCCCAGAGGCAGGAGTGGGTGGGCAACTGGGTCCTGGGGCTGGGCTGTGGAGCGATGGAATCCCAGTCGGGAGTCTTCGGTTCCAGCATGGGTGGTCACAGCAACAGCACCCCTGGCTGATGTGCAGGCAGAAAATGGCAGGGCACGTGGGCAGCAGGCAGTCAGGCAGCAGCAGATGGCAGGTGGGAGCGTGCTCGGGGCTCTGGGGGGCAGTAGTTCAGCCTTCTGGGCAGGAGCGTGGTCTTCCGTGTGCTTACGCGTGGCCAGCTTGATACGGAGTGATTTGGCACGTGAAAATTCAGCACGTCACCGTGTAATTCGAGGAAAGGCCCTTAGCGCGTAAGCGCGTCTGCACGCATACGCAATTTCATTGGACAGAAGGCCCCTGAAGCGCAAGCGCCCCTGTGACGTGACGCGTACAGGCGTGCATGGGCATTTCAGCGTGTGTGAAAAACTGCACGTCCGCGTGTAATACGAGGAAAGGGCCCATGCGCGTGAGTGACGTGACGCGCGCGTGCGTTTCCCTCAGCACGGGTTAAAGGTGAGCTGGCCCAGCAGTTCGCTGTACGTGCCTTTCGTGGAGACCGACGTGTGTTGTTGCTTCCTGTTGTTTCGCGCGCCATCACAACTTCACAGCTATCAAGGACGTATCTCTTCTTTTGGCGGGGGTATTGGCTACGCGTGTTTTTCTGCATCGCGCTAGTCAGACGGTGAGTCGCACACGCTCTTTTTCCCACTGCGGGTGCCCCTGTGTATCGCACCCATTTTCGATCTCATAGTAGCCTGCGTGTCCCACGCGTACGCGTTATTCGTGTTACTGGGTGCCACCGCGTACTGCGGGAGGTTGAATCCACGCACGTAGGCTGCAGGGTTGCGTGCACAGTTTTACTGCAGTTTTGGGGTGCCTGAGCGTTGCGTGACCCGTCACCACATCACCGGGGTCACATACAGCCTTGCAGGTGCAGGGGGGCTGTTAACATCTTGTTTCCCATCCCCTTCACCCCAATTGCCCAGGTCAATTGTGGTGTACACCTCCCATTGGCACCACTCCATCTGTGCCAGCACTACTACATCAGTGCCATGGTTGGGAGGCCACCAAAGGTGAGGGGCGCCTCAGCTGGGCGTCCTCCTCGTGGCGGGCGTGGTCGGAGATGTGGCCGTAGTGACCAGGGAGTAGGGGGACTCCAGGGTGTCCAGGGCGGCCACAGAGGGGGAAGAGGCAGGGGTGCGCCACTTGAGCACAATGTTGTGCCATGTGTCGGTGCAGTCATGCCACCACCCCCTGTGGTTCCGGGGGATGCAGCTCCTGCATCTGGCACTGGCACCCGTTTGACCCGGCAGTCCGTTCCATCGACTGCCACGGGCCCAAGGGTAGTGGTAGCTGCAGATGCAGCTGTGGACACCGCCACCCAGGCTCAGGGTATGCCAGCGCAGGCTGCGTTGGCACTTGAAGAGCCCTTGGTAGATCTCCAACAGGCCAGGGGGGAAACCATAGGGGCAGGCCGGGCTGCTCAGACCAAGACACGTGTTCCTGGGGCAGTCATGTCATCTAGATATGGTACACATTGAATGCACAATGCACATGATGTCTGAATTTGACATTGCACTGCCTTCACATTTCACATTTCCTGGCACACACAACGGAGTACTTGTACATGACGGTAGTGAGTGGCGTACACATTTTCTGCACTGCATAGAGCCACTTCCATGGAAACTGCCACCTTTCAACAGGTCTGATCACAGAAGCTATTCAAAGTTGACCCAGCATGCATGCCAGGTTATATGTTGTGTGTCACATGTCTGCCGGATGCGTTTGCTGTCGGTGTGTGTGTGTGTGTGTTGTGTGCTTCTGACATGTGTAGTGACCTTTTTTCTCTCTATTTTTCAGGTGATGACGCAATGGAGGCGGAGGATGTTGTTGTCATGCCAGACACAGGGTTGGTAACACCACATCAACCCGGCACTAGTGGGGGTCGTGGGGTGGTAGGCCACAAAAACCCCCAAGTGCTGCAGTCCATCTTGTCTCTTGCTGCCTATGAGTCCAGCCTTGATGACGACTCTGACATCCATGTTGAGTTGGATGAGCATCAAGTCCATGTGTCAGGGGTGAGTGATTCTGATGTGGACACTCCTCTGTCTGCAACCCCTGCACTGAGGGATCAGACAGTCTAGGTTCCTCCGCCCGTGGTGGATCGGGACGCAGGGTCACCCTCCACACCAGTCACTGATGTGCCTGGGACATCACGTCGACGGGGGCATGTAGTCCTGCAGCCGTGGGCAGTGCCAACACAGCGAGGACCCCCGGACCTTGGGTCCCGCAGGGGTCAAGCCCGGCAACACGGTCGCCGCGCGCAACCGCAGTATACTGAGTGGGAGCAAGACATGACTGCCAATTCCGAATGGCAGGGGGCAGCAATGGAGAACATCGCTGAGAGCATGGAGCGTGTGGCCCAATCTGTGCTCCCCCCTGCTAGGCAGGTGCTTCACCAGCAGCAGGCGGCACGGTCCACGGCCCGCTCGCTCAGGCTGGGCATGGCGGCCTCAGACAGGGCACGCCAGGCTGAAATGTTGTCTCTGCGTCAAGCAATTGCTGCTCACGCAGAGGCGCACATGGATGCCCTGAGGGAGGAGTATGCTTCCCTCAGATCCACTCTGGATGTCCTTATGATGTCCCAGAGGCAGCAGGCAGAGGAGAGGTTTGCACAGCTTGAGCGTACCATCTCGGCTGAGCTACAGGCTTGCCGGGAGGTGCAGCGGTTGTCCAGCCAGGCCTTGCAGGAGGAACTCCGTGTTACACTTGCTACCTTGCAAGAGGAAGCACGTGTATCACGTGAGGTTCTGCATGTAGATCTATGTCACATCACCACACAGAACCAGGCTCACCCGTCCGGCAGACTTGCTGCCGACGAGGGGCAAGCTGCGGCTAGGCGTGGCCAGGCTACTGTGCCATGTCCTCCTTTCCAGGATGAGCCAGACTCGGACGACCATCTATCTCCCACATAGGTCGGGCTGTGCAGGCGTTGAGCCCATGGAGGTTTTTTTTTTTGGCTCAGCATCATCGCATGTGGATGTTGAGCAGCACCCTGTACCTCCCCCCTCCTGGGTGCCTCCCCTCCCCCCGGGTCGTATGTGGCCATTTTTGATTTTTCTTTTAGTTTAGTTAGTTAAGTTTCTGTTTGATAGTTAGTTTAATTAGGTAATGTAGGTTTTCCATTGTTAGTGTAATTAGTTAATAGTTGATTTAGTTTAAAATTGCTAGTCTATTGTGCTTTCATGTGACAGTGCGGTGCTTTGTGGCTTTTGAAGGCATCCACTGTCTGTTCCAGCTGGGCCCTTCAGGCTTGTCTTGTGTATTTGTTTGCTGCTTGGGGTCCTTGACTCACATATGCCACTCCTGCCTCCCTTATCCATGGGCTCGCAAGGATGGTTCGGTGTTACATAATTTTACACAAGGGCTTTGGACTGTCATATCTGTGGCAAGTCTGGTGCTGTGTGACTTGTGTTGACAACCCTAGTGGGGATGATTTTGGTGTTATTGTCCACTGTTCAGCTTTTGCTAGATGGCATGTGTCATGATTAATCTGTACATTAATTGCTATGCATTGTGTAGTATGTTTCATATCTTTACTGTACACGTGCTTGTTGCAATTCATGCTTTAGATGGTGTTCCACACTTTGGATGTGAAAGACGGACTGATGGTGTGATTTGTGATGTGACTCTCTGACATGGTCAAGTAATGAGATGCCTGATGAGACACACACAGATGACTTTGAAGCATTAATCATGTGTTTCATGCCCTTTCTGCAGGGGGATGAACCTCCAGAGCACCTATGCCAGCAGACATGGCCCATTGGACGATGGAATTCTGGACACGTTTGTTGGTGCCCACATGCACATGTGTGCACAAGCAGAGGCACAGGGATTGCAGACCCACATCCTCGAACTGCTGACCTGTTCCAAGGAACTCCAGGCAAGGTGAGCAGCACAGGGGGGCCAGGACACAGCAAAGCTTGCACCAGGCGAGTTGGACATGCAGGCTTAGTCACAGCACTGAGGGTGAGCTTAGACGTATATTGGTGTTGAAGCACACAATGCAGCTCAGATGTGTTGGTGGACTGATGGCTGTTGATAGTAAGGTTGTCTGGGACACATGAAGGGGCAGTGGCACATACCCTCCGGTACACCAAGGTCCATTGAGGCACTTGTATCAACCATGTAGCCTTCCGAGACATGGAAAGGGGCTGCTCACAGGCACATACAGCAAGGGACATACTCGGGTGCAGTGCATGTCTTTTCCATGTACTTTATGATAAATGCACTGCCAACTTTGTTTCGGTCATGGTGGTACGCATCTTGCTCAGAAGTCATGGCTTGCTATATGGGTCTGTCTGCTTACCCAGGGAACATTGCATGTTGTGTGAATTGTGACACATTGGTGTTCCATTTGCCACGCACCCACCGGCGGCTGACTTACTGCATTGACTGTGTATGACCCGTCACAGGGGTGATGTTATATATGGGTACGAAGCATCTACACCAGATTGTCTGTTTGTAGAGTAGTTTGTTACTATGGGGCATGTTTGGTGTTGTGTTTTTGTGTAATTGGCATGTACAGGTTGTTGACTGTGGCTCTCTTTGCAGCATTGCAGTGCTCCTGTAACCGGACCTGAGAGTGCGCAGGCAGGAGGCCAGCACTCAAAACCAGAGCTAAGTGTCTTGTTGTTTTTCTTTCAAACTGCTCTGCATAGGCTTGCTGGGGAGTGTACTAATGCATGGATGTATGTGTGGTTCAATTTGGTATGTTTTTTCTCCCTAATCACCCGTAATCCTATGCAATTTTGAACCCTGTACCCTCTACCCGGTGTTCCTGCTTCCCGTACCTATCCAAGCAAGGTTCCCTGACCCTCTTCCCCGCTGGGGTTGCGGATGCCTGTGTAAGCCCCGAACTTGCAGGCGCCAAAACCCTAGAGGGGGTGGTTGGTTCGTACCACTCCTAAACCTGGACTACAGAAGGCCATGACAATGATGTCCAAGTTTGTTTGGATTGTGTATGTGTTCATGCAGGTAGTACATTTTCGTGCATTCCCTAGTTTCATGTGTCATTCCTCCTCCCCTCTCCTGCCACTCATTCCAGTCATCCAGTGTGTCAACACCTGTCCCGACTGAATATCCCTGAACCTCCTTCCCCACCAGGGTCTCAGGGGCCTGTGTGAGTTTGACCTTGCAGGCACCCGGGACATGGTGGGGGTGGTTGTTTCGTGACACTCCCGTGCCTGTACAGGGGACCTGTGACAGTACACATCCGTTCATGGTGCATCATCCTATGTCATGTACCACACATGTTTCACATCCTTTTGTGACATTGTTTTACTGTGCTACCTTGGTTGTTGCATCATTGTGGTAGTACTTGGCCTTTGTGAGGTACTGCTACGTCAAGTCATCTACTGGAGGGTGTTCTGGTTCGTTTTTCTGGCTTGGATTTTGTGATTTTGGACATGAGTGTGGATTAAGAGGGTGCAAGCACCTTTTTACACACAAGGTGGGAGATGGTGACGAAGGGTAAAGGTGATCCTGTGGCCAGGTGGAATTGAGGTTTGAAGGCTCCATGACCCAGGTGCAGTTGTTCAGTGGGTCATGGTCATTTGTGAGGGAGGGGGGGGTTGTTGTTGATAGTTGCCTTGCCCTGCAGTGTGATGGGAACTCTGACATTGTATTGGTGGTATCCTATGTACATGTTGTGTTCTGCTGATCAATGCCTGTTCATGTGTTGTGTTTACCTTTCAGGTGCGAGGGGATAGTTGTGGTTTGACATGCTGGGGTGTACACATGGTGAATGTTCACATGTGATGTGTAGAGAACACTAATGGTCACTTGAGTGCACATGCATATGTGGAGTGCATGTCCTTGCAGAACCACACACTTGCACTCTGATGCACTACATGTACTCCCACCCTTGCATATCCACGTGTACACTGTTTGCCTTCTGGTGCGCACTGTGTCCCTGCAGCACATGTTCGGTGACCGATTATGGATCCTGTACATGCCTAATTTGCTGTTTGATGTGGTCTGTCACTTAGATGTGATGCTAAGGGTGTGCATCACACACAATGGCTGTTCACTGTGCTGTGCGCTGAGCAGTGTGTTGCAGGAGTAGGACACAGCACACATAAGCTGCAGTGTTGATTTTGCAATGCAAAAAAAAAAAAAAATAGACAAGCATTCATTGTTATGTTACGTCTACAACTCTTGTAATGCATTTGGAAATGACTTATTTTGGGTGGGAGATTTGGTTGGTCTGTCATTTCATCTGATTCCGGGTCAGGCATCACTGTCTGATGCCACTGTACATTTAGGACATGGCAATGTGTACCTTATCATTACTGTGTTGGTGTATGGGTATTGCTTGCCATGTCATGTTGTGGTTTGGGAGGGTTTGAGTGACATGACAGTGATGGCCATGGCCTGTTTTGCAGGTGTGTGTGATGCACACCTTGCATGTCAGGGTCATCCGCTTCTCAGAGCAACTAGCTGGGGGTAGATCTCTCTCCGCGGCAGGGCCCTCCCTCTGGAACAGCCTTCCTGCCTCACTTGAACTTGAGGGGAACCATCTCCAGTTCTGGAAGCACCTCAAGACCTTCCTCTTTACTTCTGCTTTCTCTCTGCCTCTCCCTTGCGGAATTCTTCACTGGAACTGCGCTGGAGCTGCAACTGGGCCACTCTCACCGACCTCGGTCCCTGGCCCAGCCACTCTCCACTTGCACTGCCTCCCTGGCAACCCTTGCACTGCGGTACTGTCTCTCTATCCCTACAGCCCACCCTTCCCAGCACTTGTCTGCACTTACCTTTGCAGTTGCCACCAGCCGACCTATGTATTTTCTTTTGGTCTACTTCCCCTGTACTGCACCCCCTCCTTCCCCTTGCACTTTTCCCTTCCCCCTACCCCTGCACTTGCACAATCTGAATGACACCTGGCCTAGTAGTACCGTTGTCTGTCTTCCCTTGTTCCCCCCTCCCTGCCTCATCGCACCTTGAAATACTTGTGTATAGGCCATATCATGTCATATGCCATATGTGTGCCTTTTGGTCACACGGGATAGCTTGTGTTTAAGTAGCTAGGGATGCAGACGATGTGGCACTTCCATGGCAACTATCTCAGGGTGGTAGGGTTGTGACAGTTGACTGTCTCTTTGTCATCATCGATTGTCACCTGGTATGTGCCAGGCCTGTGCAGGGGTGGGAGTTTAGGTGAAAAATGTGGCCACAAGCTGGGTCCAGGCTTCCTCGCCACGTGCCCTGTCCCCTCCCATGGGTAGCGCCTGTGCCTGTGGTTGGGGATGTGGGGGCACCACCATGTCCACCGGGACGCCATGCCGTGTTGCAACATTGTGCAGGACACATGCTGCCACAATGATCCTGCACACTGCTGGTGGTGCATAGAGTAGTTGCCCGCCAGAGCGGTCAAGGGAGCGGAAACGTGACTTGAGCACTCCGAATGTGCGCTCCACTATGGCCCTTGTTGCAATATGGGCGGCGTTGTATCTTACCTGGGGTTGTGTGGTGAGATTCCGGATTGGCGTCATCATGTGGTTGCTCAGAGGGTAGGCACTGTCCCCTGGGGAGGTCATAATAGTTGAGATTATTAGGGTTTGGATATTTGTCTGTGTGTGACTTGCATGCATGTGCAAGGGCATTTGTACTGACCTAGGAGCCATGTGTCGCCATGCTGCCCAGCTTCCAGGGCCCGGCTCAGGGCGGATATTCTGTATATGAAACTGTCATGGGTGGAGCCAGGGTAGTTTGCATAGACAGAGGTGATGATTCCCTTTGCATCGCATACCACTTGTACATTGATGGAATGCCAGTGCGTGCGGTTTCGGTAGATGTGCTCAGTGGCCCTAGGGTCACATGGGTGCAGTCTATGGCACCGAGCACTTTGGGGAAGTGTGCCACCCTGAAAAAATCCAGGACAACGGCCTGCCTTTCTGCGGGTGTTCTGGGCATGTATATGTGCCTACGGACTGAGGGGCGCGCTGTTATGATTGCCAGTACCTGGTGTAGGCAGCATGACTGCGTGGCCTGTGAGACCCCCCCCACTATGGCAGTGGTCCGCTGAAATGACCCAGTGGCCAAAAAATGCAGGACATTGAGCAGCTTCTCCAAAGGGCTCAATGCTTGGGAGCAAAGGGTGGGGGATGTAGGGTCATCTTCCCACTCCCTGACCAGGTCTAGGATGATATGGGGTGTAAACCTATACCTGCCATAGACCTGGCCATCAGGCATCCCAAAAAGGCTTGTCCGTGGTGCGAAAATGCGTGCCCTGGCTATTCTCCTCCTCCTGCTGTGTCCCACGATCAGTGCTGCGACAAATGGGACAAATACATTGTAGCTGTATATACGCGTTTGTTGTTTGTGCGCACTTTTATACTGTGCGCGGGGACGCTTCCGCCTGCCTTCGTGTGGCGGACGCGTTGACGCCTGTGCGCGTCTTTTGCCGTGCGCGGGTTTCCCGTATTCGGATCCATGAATATGGAATGTTCGCGTGCGTGTGGGCGTTCCGTGTAGTTCCCTGCAGTACTTCCCCAGTTACGCCTTCTTTTTCACGCGTTGTTCGCCGCGCTATGTGCGCTTTTGCTGTGCGCGTAGCGCACGCCGTGTATGCCTGCGTGCGCCATGGCTGGATTGGGCGCACGAACAGCGGGAAACACGCGCAGCGTCTTCCTTGAATCGCACGCTTTTCTCACGCTTGCGCTCCCTTGCGCCTGCTTGCGCATGGATTTTCGGCGCACGTTTGTTCCATGAATCGGCCCCTAAAACTAGGAATCTTTTTCCTGGAAACAGAGAAAAAAAGCAGATATCAATGCTGTTTTGAAAACTGTGTGGCATATTGGAGACAGTTGGCTGTTTTGGTTGCTAGCTTTTTGTGAGAAACTAAATATTAACATGCACCTATCTTTGAGAGATTTTACAATGACATGGTTAAAATTGCAGGGACTGCGTTGGTTCCACGTTTTTCCAAAATTAAGTCTGAGAAGTACAGGGCAGCCAGACGTCATAATAATTAATTGTGGAGGCAATGATTTGGGGAATATATGAGATGTGTCCCTTAATTTAATGATGAAACTAAACATGGGAAAATTAATGGAACTATTTCCTCACACCATCTTTATCTTATCCAATTTGACTAATTTTCAAACATGGAGATGGACCCCAGATTTAGTGGTAAAATAGAGAAATCCCGGAGAAATGTTAATAAAGAAGTGTCACCATTCATGAGAGACCAAAGCTAATTATGGATTTCGATCAACAACATACAGTTCTACATGGCCAATTTCTATAGACATGACAGAGTACACCTAACTGATGAAGGAAATGCAGTGTTTCCTTATAACATTAAAACAGTACTCCAGATGTGCTAAAATACTGAACTGAGTGTACCTCAAAACAATCCTTTTAAGGACTCTTTTTCATATATAAATACACAAATACAGAACAAATAAGCAAAGATACTTTGTGTCATACCCACGGCTACAGTTCATTGGGGGTCATTATGAGGTTGGCGGTAGCCGTGGCAGTAAATACAGGCACGTCTGCCGCCTGAGTCATGAATTTTATGGCACCCAGGAATGGGCAATTACTGGGGCATTACAGCCCCGGCAGACCCGATAATTGCCCATTCCCAGGCACTGGAAAATGTTACTCCCCATCCCCATTTGAGTCCCATTGCACGCAATGGGAATGGGGAGGACGGATGCACAGGCACCATCAGGAATGGTGCCGGTGCATCCGTCTCGAGGTCTGCGAGCGGGTGCCATTCCACCCGCCCGGTCAGACCTGGTGGGCTGAAAGGCTTCCGCTCACAGACTTGTAGTTTGCCGGTCTGGAAACAATAGTACCAGTACCGTTGTTTCCGGACCGGCAACCTTATAATGACCTCATTGATTTTTATCATAACCATGAGTAGGCAAACATTTACTGGTCTGATAGCACAGCAGTAGAGTGCTTGCTTTGACATCCGTGCAGAGCCTACTGATGTAGGTTGAAATCCCGGCAGAGCCAAACTAAGCCTTTCATCTTTCCGAGATCAGTAAATGAGCACCACACACTATGGGTAATTCTAAAAAGCGCTGATTCGTAGCACTATATAAATGCTAAATTATTTATCATTATTTCAAAGCCATAAAATATAATACCATAAATGAGAATACACATGCTAAAATACAGGGTGTGGACATATAAAGCAAGAGTATGATTGCTCCTTTTTATGTTAATTTTGTTAAACTATTTTCTTCTGTTTTTCTCCAAAGTCTCACAAGTAGCAAAGTCTGAAAACACACAGCCAAAAATAAAAAAGACTCCCACATGATTGTTCACCTCACAACATCACTATATCTATTATTATCTATCACAAATAACTTTCAAAAACAAAGAAAATACTGACACCCCAAAATATATAGTCGCAGGCACAGACCTTCTCATACAAGTAGTTATCTGTAGTCTTGTCATATCCTCAGAACAATCCATGAATAACGGAAGACCGGCCATAAAAAATAATCTTTCCTGGCCCCCCAAGCCCTTACTGTAAAGACTGGAGGGTGTATCTGTACTCCTGCTCTCTATATGGCAGAGTAGAGGCACAGAGCACCCCAGACAAGATTCTCTATTTGGTAACATTGGACTAGCAATCAAGGCTTACACTCTCAGGAGGTAATGCAGGCTGGTTCTTAAGTACACTGTAGTCCCCAAGCACCTACAAAGGAATGTCTACACACTATGTTAGTGATAACACAGTATTTATATATATGAGGTTCAAGGTTATATACACAATCACAAAAACACACTTTGTACTCTGGCAATACTATAATGGCAAATATATACAGGTCTACGTGGTAACACTCTCAACTATTGGATGTCTTAAAATCCATTAACTGCTAACAGTTCAAATGGCATACAAATCAGGTTATAAGATGAATCAATGATAGACCACATAAAGAAAGCAAGTTAGATCAAGCAATGGCAGAATAGTCTGTCCCACTACCATGAGCCGGTTTTGTGCGAGGATGCCCGCACCTGAGCAACCTGTAAATAAAGCGTATTTGACAAGCCCAGTCCAATTATGCTCAATATAGCCTTGAGTCTTTCTAAAAGGTTCCACAACCCCAAAGTACCTGGTTTTGTAGAGTTCTTCGGTGAGTCGTCGACGGGCCGTTCTTGAGTGCACTCCCTTTAAGGCAGGACCCAGGGTCGTCGAGAGTCAGTGAAGAAAAGGTGAACACTGTCGTTGTGGCAGCAGCTTCGGTTCTTGCGGGGGCCATTGCTGATTGGTCGAAAACCTCCTGCAAGCAGAGGCGTGCGGTGCACCTCGACGACAAGTGTTTGTTGTCGCAAAGAGTCTATTAGGGAGAATTCTCCAGAATGGCTAATTTCCCTTATCTACTGAGTCCCCCAGCAGCTTTGCTGGATTTCTAGGATTTATGTTTTTCACCTGGTAAGAGTGTGGGCCTTTTCTCTCACTCTTACATGTGTTTTGCTGTGTGTTTAACATTTTTGTGTTCATAGACTGTGGAGACTCACCTACTCCATAGGCATCATCTTTTTACTGTGTGTCACACAGCACCTTTAGTGCCGTGACACAGGGTTATCTTTTTCAGACTTCCCACTCTAAACTCCATATTCTGGGACTGACTGCTGTCTCCCAGAACATGTAAAGTTGCCATTGACTTTATTAGTCTTTTTAAATTCACAGACCGAGTACAACTTATCTTACCTAGAGACTGGAAAGGGTGAATAGTTACCCCTTTTTGTCTGTCTCTCGTGGAACATTATTTTGTTCCCCTTTCTTTAAGATTTGGCTGTTGGCAGTGGTATCTACCATATTTGTCCTACTGCTGTCTATGTAAATAGCCTTGGTACTGTTTTAGGCTATCTTGGTAGCCTCAAATATAAATCCACTGGATCCCATTTACTTTAATTTGATTCCGGCTGGGTTTATTCCCCATTTCTTTTTGTAAAGGTCTTTCTCGTGATTTACTCTGTGCGCCAAACCAGGTTTGGTTCCTTTGTTTGCCGTCCTTTGGTGGGCTTCTGCACAGAAGCCCTCCTTAGGTTCCTGAGAGTCTGGGGGGGACAGGATGTGAGGGAGGGGTTTTAGGTCTCCTGCACAGGGTTCCCTTGGGAAGCCAAGTCTCACTCTGGTTTGATTGGCTAGGTGGCTGTCCTGCCAGGACAGCCATCCTGCTATGTGATTGACAGCCAGGCTGTGTGAATGGGGGAAAACTGCATGAAAAGCAGGTCTCTGGGGCTAGGAAGGCAGAGTCGCCACTGGATCGAGAGAACAGAAGAGAAGCTGAAAGAAGAGGACCACTACCACGACTGAACCTCCCGGTGAAGCCCTGCTGCGGGTCCGAATCTCCAAACTTCGACGACAGAGAAGATCTGCAAGAAATCTTCCCTTGAGCTGGTGGGACCAACCAGTTCGCTAAACACCAAGCAAGGCCTCCCTCCCCTGGTCGAATTTGCTGTGCATCGTTGCTGTGAACCGGATAGCCAGGAGGCTCGGACCCTGTTTGGGTGTCAAGGAGCGCACATTTTATTTGTTGCTTTGCTCTGCTACTGGTTTCTTCCCTGGGCAGTGCAGGACCCTCCAGTCTTCCTACTTCGTGTCAGTCCGACAGTCGCTTCAGGATCCATGAGCCTGCAGGACCTGCCAGGAACTTCTGCCTCAGCTACAGCCTTCTTCTTCATTTAAGGTACTGTTCTAGCCCGGTTGTTCGTTCCGCCCGACCGCAGTGAAATTGTTTGAAATCTTTCGCCAATCCGAGGGCTTGTCCTTCTCTTCTCTTTTAAATAACCTTTCCTTCGACCAACTTCATTTCCAACTCTTGGCAAAGACTTAACCGCAAACTACTCTGAACTGTGTGATCCTCTGCAAAGTCTCTGACCCAGGCCTATTGATTTGAATCCTCATTGTAGCAACACTTTTCGAAATTGCCCTGCCTACTTACTTGTTGGTGCTGCTTAATTTTGTATAAACTTGTCTTTCCCTCCCTTTTTAATTGCTGGAGTGCCATTTTGCTCACACTTCATTTTGAGCTTAACTTGTCCAGAATTCATTGGTTGTTGTGTAGTATATTAAGAGTGTGATTTTTCTGCGCCTTTATTTAGTGAACTGATTTACAAATGAATGTGTAAATAGATGTATATTCTTTTACTCAGAAACCTTGAGTCCGTGTTTGTTTGAACCATAGTAATTGCTGTCCTTTGTGTAAACTTCTGATACTGCTCACTTTACTCTTGAGATAAGTCTGGCTGCTCAGCAATCGCTAACACTTTACTGTGGAGTACAGGCTTGTACCAAAGGTGAATTTGTACTTGCACGTGTTGTCTTAAATGTGTGTGATGTTCCCAAAGGTTACTGCATATGATTCTGCCTAACAGAATCAATGAAGAACTTTGGCCCAGCAAGGACGTTGAGTTGTCAGCTTCTCACTGGTCTTCTCTTCGGGTGGCGGGAAACCCACCAGTGGATTCTCCTTGGTCATCGGCGGCCTTGACTTTCTCCGGCAGGGCGAAAGCGTTCAACGATGATGAGCAAGGGAGTCATTGTTTCAATGTTCTTAGGCAAAGGAGAACTGCGGTTCCAGTCGGCGACGGCGGTTGTCGACGGTGATGGACTTTAATGTCCGGGCACTTCACTTCGTGATTCCATGGTGGTCCACTTCTCCGGTCGGCAGCCTTTCGAGGGTCTGACGTCCAGAGAGCTCTAGCAAAGATCAGCTGGTGCACGATGGTCTCTCGTAGCTCGGTAAGAGGTCTAGCCAGGTCCTCTCTTGGATCAGTTCCTTGACAGTCACGCAGCTTTCAGATTAGTGAAGGACAGCAGCAATTCTTCTTCTTCCAGCAGGCTTCAAGGTTAAGTATCAAGTATCAACTTCAGCTTCGGAAAGATTTCCATCAGTGAGAGTCCCCCAGATATGCTGTTGATCTCTCATTCACTCTGCTGGGTCACACTCAGGCAACCAATCAGTCAGAAGGGCATTTAGGCAGTCAGGCAGCCAAACAGACTCACAGTGCATTCAGGCCATTCATCTCCATTCAGAGACTCACAACACAGAATGTGGATTCGGACAAGCACTCTGCCATTCAGCACCCCACATTCCATTCATACCAGTTTCAGGCAGGGCTGCATCAGTCATTGTGTCAACCACCAGATACTAGACACCCATAACAAGAAATGCATATTCGTCACACACTCCATTCACCCATGTCCCACCCCACGGGCGTATCCACAACATAGAGTCATTGGAAAGGCTCCAGCCAGTCTGGGCTGGACTCTCCCACACTACCATATATGGAATGTCCACCCAACAGCCATTCAGGGGAAAGGGCTGGAGTCAGGGCTTCCCCAGAGTTTTGGAAAACAAGGAAACAGGCAATAGAAAGCAAGAGACCACAGGGGCCATCTTGTTTCCTATCACAAATCAACTGATTACAATGGCAGGGCCTGGGTATGCCAAAATGGAGGATACACAGAGCACCTGTCAAATTCAGCATGCTATGTGGGTCACACATAGGTGCCCAAAAACATACACTAGGAGTACTGGGTTGTACCCCCACCCATGGGTGCAATAAGGGTAGCTCATGGGTCTGTTCACCACGACCAAAAGGAGGAAGAGCTGCACTGCCAGGAGTCCCACATGGACTCCTATGCAGAAAATAACACAGAACACACATGATAAAAGGAGTACAGGACAAGGACATGGAGGTCCTGTCCCTCCAATGCAATCCTGGCATCACAGTCGCCCCCCCAGACTGAGTTTAGGGTGGTCTAATCTCCCACGATATTGACACCATCATCCAGACGGTCAATATACCTTCTGGAAAGGACCTCTGCATTATAATGAATCTTCACAGGCCTATGCCCAATGGTGAAATCTAGCCCTTTCAGGCTAATGGACCAGCTGAGCAGTTTCAAGTTTTCACTCTTCATCTTCATAAGCCATTTTAAAGGCTTATGGTCTGTTTGGATGTTGAAGGTAGACCCCGTAAGGTAGGGCCTAAAACGCCTAAGAATCTAAACTATGCTAAAACATTCCTTTTCAACGGTAGCCCACCTAAGTTCTCACCCTTTGAGTATGATGAATATGATACACTGTTCCCTCCCTTTGTCATCTAACTGGGACAAGACAGCTCCAATTCCGGTGTTGCATACATCAGTCTGAATGATAAAGGGTTTGCTGCAGTCAGGCGCACACAACACCGGTGCCCTACACTGACTTTCTGACCAGCCAATACAGGCCCTCTGACAGTCTTCTGTCCAATTAACCTTCCTCAGTTGTTTGAGCGAATTCAGAGCTGTCAGAGGGTCAGCTTGGTCCCATAGTCCACCATGAAGTTGCGGTAATACCCAGTGAGGCCCAAAAAGGCTCTCACCTGGGTTTGAGTAGTGGGAGTCTCCCAGTCATGTACATCCTGTACCTTACTGGGGAGAGGATGGATTCAACCCCCTCCTACCTCATGACCAAGATACATGACTTTCCCCTGAGCTATCTGGCACTTTGTGGCCTTGATAGTGAGATTAGCCCTTTTAAGGCCTACAAAACCTTATCCAAATGAGTCAAATTCTCCTCCTAGGTGGAACTGTAGACAGCAATGTCATCTAAGTAGGCCACACAAAAGTCCTCCAGCCCATTGAGTGCGGGGTTGACTAATCTTTGGAAGGTGGCAGGTGCATTCTTCAAACCAAAAGTCATGACTCTAAACTGGTAGGCCCTCATTACGAGTCGGGCGGTACAGGGTTAACGGCACCGGTAAAGGTGCCGGTGCCATCAACCCCGTCCCGCCCGATTCCGAGTTCCCCTCGCGGGACCCGCTATGCACGTCTGGTCTCACCAGACGTGCAGAGCGGGTCCCGCGAGGGGAAGAGGGAGCAAACAACGGGCCAACTCGTAATGGCCCGTTGTTTGCTCCCTCTCCCATTCCCATTCAGCCCTATGGGGGCTGAAATGGGAATGGGGAAGAACCGGGTCCGAGTCCTCAGAGGGAGGAATTACCGGGCCTTCCAACCTCGGAATGGCCCGGTAAGTCCTCATTCGGAGGACCCGGACCCCGACCCCGCCAATAGCGGCATGGTTACCGCCGAACTCGTAATGAGGGCCGTAGAATCCCTCAGGTGTTAAGAACACAGTCTTTTCCTTGGCATGGTCCGTCAGAACTGTTAAAACTTTGGGAGGTCCAATCCCGATGGAAGGAGTCCTATGTGAACTTTTTGTTGAACTGTGAAAGAACTGTTATATCGCTGGAATAAGTGACTTTAACATGGAAGGCCAGGTGGGCCTTTGTTTTGAGAACCTGAGTCAGAGTGTGTCATCCTTTTTACAGGGGCCACCTTACTCTGTGCTGTCCAACATGGGGAGGAGAGCTGACTCACAGCCATCTTGATCCTTTATCTTATAAAAATGATTTTCCGTTGTTTACATTTTCCCCTTTACACATTATTTTGTATAAGAGATAGGACAGGCAGTAGGATTTGTGAGTATAGGCCCGTTTTATTGAACTGACTAGGACTGTGTTTTCTTTATTATTTGATGGCAGAGACTACTCCCACCATAGCTATAAGTTAAAGTAGGAGTTTTTCCAAATCCTGAAAATGTAATAAAGGTTTTGAAACTAGTACCTCTTGCATACATGCCAACATTCAGACACACCTGGGAGGGAGATTTCCACAGGGAAATCGGGAGACGTACATTTCCCCATAGGACTGCATTGGGGTTACAGTGATTTTAGGCAGGAGACAGTGAAAAATAGCAATATTTTTCACCGAAAAATCGGGAGTCTCCCACCTAAATCGGGAGGGTTGGCATGTATGCTCTTGTATCAGTGTCATACTTGTGATACCATGACTCCCTTACATAATGTACATTATGCCTGTTCAGAATGAATGTTCACATGCTGTTCAAAATGTATATGGACATGCAGTTTATCCACATTACACACACACAAAATGAATGTACAACTTCTATACAAAATGAACATGGACAGGTAAAGTATGTACATTATGCACACTGATTAATAATGTACAGCTTCTATACAAAATGAACATGGACAGGTAAAGTATGTACATTATGCACACTGATTAATAATGTACAGCTTCTATACACAATGTACACAGACATATTTTATGTACAGAATAAATTTTATGTATTAGAATAAATCTACAGCTTTTTTCTAAAATGCACATAGACATTGTCGTGGGATTCAGTCACATCTCCCCAGGGGGGATCCTTTCCCTGTGAGACTATGTAGGTGAGCATTCTACGCGATACCCTCCCTCGGGGGAAGAGGCAAGCAGGACTTCAATGGGAGGGACTCCTCCCTAAGGGATAAAGGACTCATGTTCCGAAAAGAAACTCCCTAAATTACTCATGTATAAATAATTACTGATAGAGAAACACGCTTATGTTGGTTGTTGCTATGCAGAAAACTTAAGTAACATCAAAAGAACCCCTTGTTTGATGCTAAGAAGAAGAAAGTCATGCAAGTAATACAGAGTACTCCTCCAATAGAGAATAAGGACAATGAATCTCTGCTGAGGATATTCCGCCATTGCCTTATAAATAAAAGATGAAGAGGAGTCCAGAGATTCAAAAGTATTAAGGTTAAACCAACAAAAACTGAAAGTCTGCAAACCTTAGACATAGGGCCTCATTACACGGTAGGCGGTAGGGACTTAAAGTTACTGGTAATGGAATACCGTTAATGTTAAATCCCCATCCAAATTATGACCTGGCTCACCGCTATTTGCGGCACCGCTAAGTACGGTGCCACTAATAGCGGCCAGTCCGCGGGTGCGCGACCCTCAAGTCCGTAATTTACGCCATGCCGCTATTAGCACATCATCACAAGCCAGGGGGACGGGCCAATAGCGGCATGGAAAAGCACCCAAAACCCCTTACCGCCATGGCGCTAATACCGCCATCGCGAACCACCCGTTAAGAAAACTGAGCAGTGTTCCCACCTGCCACAGGTGGACACAATCAGCACAGGTGGAGGCAAAGGAGACTCAGGCAGCACAAAAGGAGCACACCACACCCCTTCCCACACCAAGATGGTTCCAATACTAGCAGCATTACATGGGCTGGAGGACATGATCGCAGGGCAGCAGCAGCAGCAGCAGGCAGCACAGAGGAGATGCAGGAGGAGGAGGAGGAGGAGGAGGGCAAGACAGGCACAGCAAGCACCACCACAGCACCTAATCATACCAGAGAGGCACCCACCAATCCCCAGGATCAGAGCCAATCCATTTAACCTAACCCCAGAGCAGATACACACCCTGTACCGTCTGGACCGGGATACCATAACCAGCATTGTAGCAATGATACACAACGACATTGTGTACCTCATAGACATCCGAACTGCCATCCCCCCTCTACTCAAGGTGGTGACTGTGCTCCACTTCCTGGCCACAGGCACTTACCAGCATACGGTGGGGCAGATGCATGGCATCTCACAACCAGTACTCTCACGCACGCTGACCCAGGTACTCAATGCCCTCCTGAAGCAGCACCTGAACACATATTCATGCCACGGACTGCCCAGGAGCTTGCAAACACCAAAGTTGGCTTCTATGCACTGGCAGGCATCCCAAGTTGCATCGGGCAATCGACTGTACCCATGTGGAATTGGTGGTCCCACATCACAATGAAGTAGTGTACCGAAACAGGAAGCAATTCCACTCCATCAATGTCCAAATGGTATCTGACGCCAACAAGATAATCACTCATTGCTGTGCCCGATTTCCTGGATCAACCCATGATTCCATGTTCCTGCGGAACTCAACTATCCCACGCTACATGGAGCGACAAGCCGGACAACGTTTGTGGCCACTTGGTGAGTAGCAGAGCAAGACATGGCAGTGTGATTGGTGGGGGGAGAGATACATACTCCGATTGGGTATAGCTTGTTGTCCGTTGGACAAATGCACATACAGATGTACGCCAACATCCATCTGGGTAGGCCCAAAACGTACCAGAGATGAATGGACATGCAAGTGTGAGCTACATAATATAGATGACAACATCCATCCACATACACATTGCACAACATTCCACACCTCAAAATACACAAATCTCATACATGCCACCAACATAGTCCTACAAAATGAGCGCAGCACAACAGCAATAAAGCATTGTGGCCTTGAATGCATGCAAAGGGATCACCCGTAGCCATAGCATTACACCACGCACTTATACCACAACTCAAGTGATGCCTCTCAGCATGGCAACATCAATGTTGGAATGGCAGTACACCAGCAGTGTGATTCCAAATCTGCTTAAGACCAAGGAACCCCTAACACACGGCTTCAGCCAGGACATGTCCATTACTGTTGTAGGCATGTGTACTTGCAGGGTCGCCCTTACCTTTGCACATTCCAGTCACACAGACAGTCTGCATGTATGCTGTAAATTGTGCACCTCAATCACAATGCAAATTAAAAAAGCCTGAAATGAACTGGCCGCACTTGTGCTGAACAGTAACAGGTCCCCATGTGTCCCCCCATAAAGGTGATGCTGGCTATCCCCTGAAGAGGTGGCTCCTTACCCCTGTACGGAACACACAGAACAGGCACAAAGAGGACTACAATTGTGCACATACCCATACCCGTGTCGTGATCGATCAGACATTTGGCCTTTTGAAGACACGGTTTAGGTGCATAAGCAGGTCGGGTGGCGCTCTCCTGTATGGCCATGAGAAGGTGGCCAAGATCACCATGGCATGTGTCATGCTGCACAATATGTGTATCAGACGGAATGTGCCACTGCCCTCTGAAGTTGAAATGGAAGCACCTGATGAGGATGATGATGGTAATGAGGACGGTGGTGAAGGGGATGCAGGACATGCAAAAGGGGATGGTCAAGAGGGACGTGCTGTGAAACAACATCTGATCAACCAAATATTCTGAGTAACGTATTTTTTTACTGTCACATGGATATGGGTATGAATGCACTGGTGTATGTTTGGAAGCACGCAATAGATCCTGTCGCCAATAAAGTACACAAACACAATGAAGATGTCCAAGCATGTGTTTTGATCAGACACCAGTGTATTAAGTAACGGAAAGATGAAAAAGTGCATGTCCCCAAACATCCCACCACCCTTCAACCCACCCCCACAACAGACCCATAACACCCTTCCACCCACCCCCACAACAGACCCATAACACCCTTCCACCCACCCCACACAACAGACCCATGACACCCTTTCCCCCAGTCCCCACAACAGTTCCTCATGTGTCAGCCACTATGTTTGCGTCGGGGCACGCACGCAGAAGCTTTGCCATGAACTCCCTATTGGCCATTGTCTGCGCCAGCATTTGGAGGCTGGCTAGACATGCGCCTGTTGGTGCGTGTGGAGCGGCGGAGGGGGCTTGTCTGCGTTGAACCGGCGGATGACGACGTGGCTGACTGTCCTGGTGGTGTGAAGTGGCGGTCCATTGTGTCTGCTATTCGAGTGAGGACCTCCCTGAGTCTGCCTATCTCCTCACACAGCCTGTCTGTACAGGCCTCCATCCTCTCCCTGGAGTGCCTTGCCGTCTCCACAATCTCCTCCCTGAGATGGGCAGCCTCCTCCACATGCTGACCAACCAGCACAGTTAGTTCCTCTTGACGCTGGCTGATGGTGGCCAGGTCGAGGGCAGTACTGGGTGCTGGTGGAGTGGCTGCTGTGCCCTCAGATGCATCCATGTCAGCAGGTGAAGCCACCATGGGGGACATTGAGCCTAGAATGTTGTCCTCTCCAGTGGCATCAGACCCAGGTGTCTGGAGTGGTGATGGCTCAGGGGTCCCAGGGGGTGTTGGGGTGTGCATCTCCATTGTGACATCTGTTGTGTCATCAACATCAGATAGTGGGGCAGTGGCTGCTGCCTCTCCTGCGGAGCTTGGCGCAGCTGATGGTGGGCCCTCCGTGGCTGGGATTGGGGGTTGTGGGACCACCTCCGGTGGTGGGGCTGTAGTTAGTGGCGTGGCTACTTCTATCCTGGCAGTGGCACTCCTCCGATGCTTGACACTCATCATGTGGAACCTTCCCCCCTTGCCCCTTGATGTTGTGGGGGTGTCCTCAGAGTCCTGTGCCCTTGGTCTCTTACTTGCAGGGGTTGCCTGGGATGCATTTCCGGCATCCTTACCGTCTGTATGTGAGCCTGTCAGGGACAAGAAGGGGGATGGCATTGGTTACGTTCCTATGTACTTTATGCAGAATACATCAATAATGCAGTGGTGGCCATTGGGACTTCATTGTTGGGGATGCAGGTGATTTGTCAGTTCAGTGGCTCATTCATGCATGGTTGTGTTTGGCACTTGTCTCTGGTGATGTGTGCATGTGTGTGTGTTTGGGTCTGACACTGATATGGGCAGGGATGGATGCATGTGTGGATGTTTGTCCATCCATGAGATGATTCTGGGCTCACATTTGGGGGGACCAGTACATTCACATAGCATCCTGTCATGTGTACACTCACCTCCATCTGAAGTGGTTCCCACGCCATGCTCCATAGTGCCGACTCCCTCAATGCATTCCACTCCGATTAGGTTCGCACATGTCTCCTCCCATTCCTTTAGTTTGATGGGTGAACCGGATCCACCTGCAGTGGCTATTCTGTGGTTTTCGGCAAGGATGCTCCTCACCCGCAGTCTGAGGTCGTCCCACCTTTTCCTGCACTCACGCACATTGCGGGTGGTGGTGCCCACTGCACTAACTTTCACCGCAACTTCATCCCAGATGGCCTTTTTTTTATGTGTCTCCCGCCGCATGTCGTTGGCAAAGACAACAGCGGCATTGTCAGCCAGGGTCTGGGTCAGCATGATCAGCTCCTCTGATGTACATTTTTCTTTGCGCTGCCTGTCAGTGCTTTTTTTCAATGCCTTGGGCATGTTGAGGGTGTCCTTGATGATTTGCAACTGCAACCTACTCCAAACAGGTCCAGGGGGCAGAGGATGGCAATGGATTGTGTTTTTAAAGATGGCCGCCGTGCTCTTTCCCATTCCTGTGCGATGACGCTATTTGCATGCAGCGTGAGGGCAGAGGTGCTATCTGCACTTTCTTCGAGGGCGGTAAGTGACTTTTTGGGGTCTTGGCGGCATGGCGGTAGGGTCATTACCGGCATGGTGCTATGCTCGTGTCCGCGTACTCGTAATGGTACGCTATTAGCGGCCTCTTGCGAGGGCGGACACGTTAAGAGCGCCATGCCGGTAATTGGAGATTTTTACCGCACAACGTGTAATCAGGCCCATAATAATGTTAAGGTAACAACATAATACACTTCATCAATAAATTAAAACATATATTATATTAAAATCAAATCTCATTGTAACCTTAACTAGTACACAAAGCATACCGTAATAATATTATTTCTAATGTTTGTAGATTTTTATATTTTTTTGCTTCAACCTTAACTCTTTTGTAAATAATTTTTTCAAAAAATACGTATATATTTACTTCTTTACTTTACAACAAATATATGATTTATGCAGTTAAAAACAGTCTTCAATGTCTCAATCCCCTGAGCCTGTATGTGTAGGTTCAGCAATGTCCGTACACATTTAGTAGGGTACATGTGTGGCATAACAGCCCTCCCTTGGTTTATCACTGATTTTGGACAATATAGGTAGGTAATTCTACACGCAACAGGGTTAATCATGTTGCCTTCCCAGGAAATATCCTCTGAAACCAACTTCTATCCCTGCCATTGCTCTCTTTCGCAAGACTATTCTGTCTCTGTCAGGAAGCGGATAATGGGCTTTGCACATTCCCTCTCCTTGCAAATGATGAAGCTTACCTTCCAGGCATGCCATGGCCAGTCTCCTCACAACAGTTGGGCGATGAAGACACCACTTTCATCTCACTGTGGCATTGCAAGGTGGCCACTGTACCACTTGCTGCACCGGCTGATTACCGACATAGAGAGAAAATGGCTTCACCAATTTCACTCTGTAGACTTTGCTGTCTGTTTGTGACCATGGTTTATCACAAGATCCTAAACCTCAATGACTCTGTTGCATCTGTTCAAACATTCTGACAGTCGTGTGAGGTTGCTGCTCACCTCAATCAAGTGATTTAAGCTGGGTTTTAAAATGGGGCACAGGAGAGCCCCAGATGCACTGATGAGCTGAACTCATTTTAGAAATGTCTACCAAATTGATTGTTCTTCTGAAAGTGGACCGGAGCAGGTTGTACAGTTATTAGAAGAAATGATTCAAGATGTAGCCACTGCACTCTAGAGCTTGGGTTCTGGGATACAGTATAGGACTTACATTTTTGATAAGCTCTAGGAAATAGTTATTGTTAAGTCAAAGGAAAAAAAAAACCACAGGTGAGCAATGCAGGGAAATCACATAAAAGGCAGCAATGCTCTTGCACAATGACAGCAATGTTCTTTGTTTTTCACAGTTCACCCTTCCCAGTTTACAAGTAGGGGCCAAATTGCATACATTTCACACTGGTGCAAGCGCACAGTTTTAGCACTAAGGAAATCTTTGCTCTATTTTTTTAATCGCTGGGACACATTAGACAATCACTGAACCATGACCAGTGCAGTTTGGCATGGTATAAACACCAGGGAGAAAATTGCCCTATTGCACAAAAGCTGCATTTTTGACGAATGTGTTCACCAGTTAAAAGTTTGCCTTAGTGCAAACACCATTCCTTATTAGCACTAGAGCAAACGTTGTCATGGTGCAAAAATACAGGGAAAACGTATCTTGTACTTATATCCTTGAAACTGTCAAATGCATCTAGCAATTGTGGGTTGGATGTGTGACTTGCTGCAAAGCAAATTTTGTCTGAAGTATTGTCTGTTTAATCTTGCTCTGTTAATAATCACTCAGTGCTACTGAACTATCATGCGATGTTTGTTATATTATGATTAATAAAACATTTGAAGAAGGTGTTCAATCATCTAACCAGTTAAGATTGTTTAAAGTAATACGTTCCTATATCGAGTACGTGAGCTTAATGAAATATTGCAGAACTAAAATATTTCTGTTAGAATAGTAGGTAAATGAGCATAGAAGCAAATGTGAAATAACTGGTCACTATGTACATATATTTGTATTGCTCATTTACATATTAACTATTGAACAGGATTTCTAACATTAAATAAACAGAAAAAAAGCACAGAGCACATAAAGGAACCCATCTGTCCATGTATTCCTGTAAAGGAAAATATCATGTTTACTATAAAGCATGTCTCTATCACTAACATTCACCACACGGTTGTTAGTTTCTGTGTAATTAACACAAATGCAAGCATCTGACCACGTTATGTAAACGTTTAGCCCCATGCAGCCAGTAAAGAATTCTTGCCTACACGAGTTCCATTAGCGACATCTGTAGTGGACAGCTGGAGAATTTAAACTCATAATTAACCCAGCGTGCATGTATGTTGTGTTCGGTTTTTTAGGCGTTGATTAATTGTTTCAAATTACGCTTGTTGACATTGAACCTTTAATTATGAACATTTATCCTCTGTGATTTATTGTATTCGTACCTACTACACTAAACATGGTTTTCGTCATAAACGTTTTTATTAGATTTTACCAAAATACAATTGTAAAATATGCATTTACAATTGAAAGGCTGTCGGCTGTTAGTGAGACATAAAGACAAAACACGAAACTGTGTTTAAGCAGCTATGTGTGCACAACTAAGTGTAATACTCTGGTATATTTAAGTGTTTAATATGTGCTAGTTTGTTCACTGGCGAGAGGAACAACATCGTATATAAACACATATAAATTGCATGAAATGATAGTGAGCAGAATGATATGTGTCTTAATCATTGGAAAGCACTCTTGGTATTTACACGTTGTTCCAAGTACATGTCATATTCTAAAGGATTTGTATACATCGCAGTGAAATAAACGTTGGCATGCAAATGTAAATGATTGAAAACGGTGACCATCCTATTATGTATGCATCAGTATCTCTAAGAGCAAACGTCAATAAGCACGTTGGTTTCATGTCATGTCTCTGTCAGAAAACAGTATAGATGTCCACAGCTGTTATTTTGAGAACTAGAACTCGAAGGTAAAGCAAACATTTCAATCTAAGTTACGAACAAGACTTTCGAAACAAAAAGCAAAACAATGCGAGCTAGTAATACGGAGAGAAATTGACTGTTTTTCACAGTGATGCATATGATGTCTTTGGGTGGGGTGTCTGAGAAAGTGGTGGTATTAGTATCTGCATGACACATGTAACCCTTCAGTACAATTCACCTGCAATGTATACTTAGTATGATTCAGATATTTAAATATGTAAAGATTGAAGAAGTCACCCACACATTCAGAGAAAAGTGATTCTGTATCATTGAGATAGAAGAGTAAACATTCATAAGAAACGTTATTGACATCTCTTCTAAGCAGCCTTTTTCAGAGTGGTATGTGCACTGTCCCCACTTTCTTAAGACGCAGCATTGGTCCACCATTAGTGTGGAGACAATCCACCTGTGCCAGTGTTTATTTGGTAATTGCACTACTGGCAAAACTTGTAACACCACTAACTTAGTGTAGATGAAGATTTATTATTTGACATTTTCTTCATTCTCAATCATGTGATCTCATTGTGTCATGTGTTCTTTTCATCTGACATTAATATGTGGAATAGACTCTTTTTCAGCTAATAAGAGTGGACTTTTATATACCGACTAATATGCTGTTCGTTTGTTATTTGATTCACCATTATAGTAACTTCTGGGAACAAGGGTGCATTTTGATTGAAACATGGAAGCTGCTGAGGCAGTGGTTCTGTGTGAGGAACCAGAGGTGTAAAATGGTAAAGACAATATGAACTCATGATTTTGAACAGGGAGCAAATTAACACTAAAGCCAAACATGAGGTGGAATATGGAAATTTTGTTCACTGTTATGTGGGAGACTTGCATAAGAATCCAGGTCAGGTGATCAAAGTGACAGAGTTTTCCAATATTTCTAGAATGACCTGGTCACAGAGGCGAGGCCTCTCTGAGAAAGGTGACAGTGGACTATTTTACTCAATGGTCTTATTTAAGTATCAGTGTTGTTCAAGAGATCATAATCCATAAAGTTTCAGGTTAGGTGGGTGTGTCAGGTTGTGTGGGATTGTACAGGTAGAGCGATCATATTGTTCTGTGGATTGTCTTGCAAGAGAGTAAAGATGATGCTTTCTTTGCCACTACCAGAAAAGGATTGTGTGACCTTATCTTCTCTGACAATTTGGTGCCGTGTCTTGACCTTGTAATGCTCTGGGAGAATACCACCAGCTTTGTGGACTGTGGACAGCTTTGAGATTGACATGGTGCAAAGAGGTAGACACAGACACAAGGAATCAGTTTTGAAAACCTTTATTTACAAAGAAGGGGTTGGTATGACTCCTAAACTGCCCTACTCTATATGGATATAATTACATAATATGGCTCCTGTCAACACAAAACAAACAGCACTCTAAGTAGGAGGACTCTACCTACTATAGTGCCTCCCTTTGTGATTTCCATTAAAATAAGTTTTGGAATTTTCCCTAGTCTGTTGGCCCTTCCGAGTTTCTCCTACCCCCTTTCTATGATTTCATTTGGACATTTCAGGAGAGCAAGTTTTCATCTTCCCTTTTTCCTTGTTTCCCCTAAAGGCATAAGGTACGTGACAAAATTGATTGAAATTTCTGCCTTAATTATCTTTTTATCCGTACCAGGGATATGGCAAGTATAAGGGAAAACACGATCATAGGTATTACTTTCTAAACTCTTTGTTCCATGGGTTTAAACGATCCATGTACTTTTTCCATAGACTTTACCCCATTGATGGAAAAAGGGGCTTGATTGAACTTTCTCTCAGATCCTATCCTTAATAGTTGCAATTCCCGCTCCAAGTTGTTTATGGGAACTTAAATAGAAAATGAGGGACATGAGAGTTCCCTGCTTTCCTGTTTCTTTTTTAACTGGGGAGTATCTGGGTTGACTTTTCTTTCTTCCATAGATGGGGAAGACTCAGGGAGAATACTTGTTGCTAACATAACAAAACTCTCCCTTCTTTTTAGAGAAATTATTTTGTTCAGAAGTCATGGGAAGATGGATCGCTTGTGAGGTAACATTATCTGAGGCAATCCACCTGTTTTTTTATTGGCCTAGTCTTGGTCAGATCAAAACTAGAGAACATGTTTTCCTGTGCCTCCCTTTGTGATTTCCATTAAAATAAGTTTTGGAATTTTCCCTAGTGTTTTCGCCCTTCCGGGTTTCGATGTACCCCCTTTCCATGATTTCATTTGGACATTTCAGGAGAGCAAGTTTAATTTCCTCCCCATGGGCAAGGAGAAGTAACAACCTCAACTTCCCTTTTTCTTTGTTTCCCCTAAAGGCATAAGGTTGGTGACAAAAAGGGTTGAAATTTCTGCCTTAATTATCTTTTTATCCCTACTAGGGATCTGGCAAGTATAAGGGAAAACACGATTATAGGTATTACTTTCTAGACTCTTTGTTCCATGGGTTTAAAAGATCCATGTACATTTTCTATAGACTTTACCCCATTGATGGAAAAAGGGTCTTGATTGAACTTTCTCTTAGATCCAGAGATTTCTGAACCACTGTGGAGAAAGCCTTGGTTCATTTGTTTTTGCTTTGGGGCTTTTGATATGGCACTAAAACTTAAAGATATGTTTTGATATATATAATTCTTTATTTGTTTTTGGTTGTGAATTATAATACGTACATAAAAAAAGAACAAGAAAGATAGCGATTTACATCACACTATGTGGTGTTTCATATGTTGTTACAATAACATGTTATCATTCAATATAAAAAATGTGTTATACAATTTAAAAAGACAGTCTTTATGCACTAAGTTCAAAAGCATCATAGAAAAAAAAAATGAAAAAGAATTCATAATAAGCACACTTATATCTGGTCATAATAAACACATACATCTTATTGTGCAATATAACGGTCTTAATTGTCCAATAGCCTGGCGTTATTTAGTTTAAAAGATGAAAGTTGCCTGTACAAGGATGATAACGTATGTTTTATACAATCAGACAAATACACTTCCATTCTGCAAATAAAATATCATCAATGTGGTTTCCACAACAGTTATTGAGGCCTTTCATGAGTTTTAATTTTGTCAGGACTCAATTCTAAGCAACATTTCTACCAGTTATAATTCATAGTTGAGCTTTATAACGTGTATAAACATGTCACCAGTGTATTTTATCATTGAATGTCTAAACCACTATGTGTACCGACCCACTGTTCCCTATGATAATTTCTTCGGTGGGGGGAGAGCTAGCGGTACACACAGACGATGATTTGGTGGAACAATATTTATTTGCCTCTGGTGCATTCATTTGCCTCAAGGACATTGACTTCACTGAGAATGTTGAAGCATAATAGGTAGTTTATTGTTGCAAGATTTAAAGAAATAAGATTTGCATTAAAGATCATAGTCCACATTTGCTCAAGTGATATTACAGTGAAGTCATTGAAAAATATATACAACAATTCTTTCCTTAGTGATGATAACACATAAATGCTCCAATGTTCCAACGCTATTTGGGAGGTTGCAAAATCTACACGATTTATGGTTTATGGAGTTGATGGTTCTGGAGAGCCATCAACTTTACTGTTCAGATCCCTTCTTTTATCACGTTGAAGCCATTTACTGTAGAATTTATTGTCTGCATCAGCTCCCATCTTGTAATCTGCAACCATGTTGCATTTGTGTACATTTGCACAGCTGGAACTACTGACGTGAAAAACATGTCTGCCCTACTGAACAGCCAGTGCTCAGATGTCACATTGTCCAGTGATGCTTCTGATGCTGATGAGAAAAAGTTGTCTCTTTTTACTATACTCACTTCTACTGACCTGTTCTGTCTTCCCTTTTCTTCTACTTCCACTGATCTCTTCTTTCTTTTGTTATCATCAATTTTAGGGAATTCTTCTATCTTGATGTCCTTCTGTGGCACCACCAGTGCTGGCATATTGATGTCTACCAACAAGCAAACTCCTCCCCAGTTGCGTGGCAGCTTCTCTTATGCCTTGGATCGGCACGCCAGATAGTGATCCATTAGTACTGCTGTGCCAACCTTTATTGCTGGATGCTTTTCTGTGTTTTCTCCAACCTTCACTGCACTATCATTCTGGAAACATAATGCTGGTTTCTTCAGTGGTAGTATGGGCATTGATCATTGTCTACCCAGGTCAGTAACTTGGTTCTTGCACCCCATTCCTTCAGGCACTTATCATTTATTTTCTCCTTGTACTGTGTTTACCAGTGTTTGTACTAGGGTGTGTATCCCTGGCCATACACAAGCATTTGTGATCTTTCCCAATATCCTGGTTCTCCTCCTATTTCCTTGACCCCGCTATTCAGGCAGGGAAATTCCTTCAGTGTTATTGTTTTTGTCTCTCCGTTCTGTGGGCCGTCAGTTATGTATTGTATGGCCTGGTCTAGTGGCCATTAATTGTTCATCATGTGAAGAGTTTTCATATAACTGTCTTCATAGGGAAATGTTGCCTTGGACATCCATCTCAATGTTGCTGTTTTCCCTTGGAATCTTCCTTGGGTTGTAACCATGAATAGGTACATACGGCATTGTACTCTTCCTGTTGGTATTTCAGTTGCTATAAACATTTTGGAGGCACTCATGGCATAGGGGATTAGTGAGCAGACATAGCAGCTCTCCCCATTGGTTTCTTTACTTAATTTGGTCATGTGCTTGTACCACATGTTTTAGATACTCGAGCAGTATCAGTGAGATATAGGTTCACCCTGCCATGTCTGTATCAGCAGTGTGCTTACCTCATTACTGTGCTTACAGTGCTGCCCTGCCCACCTGACTTGGTCGTTCCACCTGCTGAGGATCAACAAAGGTTGAATCATTTAAACAAAATGAATTTGGCGTAATGTTAGCAGAGGATACACTGGTACCACTAGATAGAAGGGATATTCGCCAAAAAATGAAAACAAAAGCACCACTTGGAAATAATAGACAAGAAATAATTTTTTAACAATCGTTACCATTGCTTACGCTGCTTGGATCCTGGTGCAGCTTGAAGATATCAGTTGCCCACCTGAAATGTGCAAAACAAGCGTTATGGCATTAATATTGTATTAGCACAAGGCCCACAGATGAAGTAATCATCCACAGCAAGAAAAAATAGTTGTTCCAACACAGCCTTAATTATAGGATCCTGCAGTAATGCCTGGACTGAGGGACTTTCCCTTTCAAGGTGTGGATAGACTTGGGCCAGATATGCTATGAACACAAGGAAATGAAAATTAGGATGACGTCCCTGTGTGATGTTGAATCTCCTAACCAATTGGAGAAATTGGCCTTGGAAAGTTTCAGGATGTGGATCACAGGGAATCGTTGAACAGCTGCAATAAAAACAGTCACACATTCACGATGAATATGTGTGGAAAGAAAAATATCAAACAGACTGTGTAACCTCACTCTGAATGTGTAGGAATTTCTTGCCCTTTCTCTCCTACATGTGAGCGTGTAACCAGTGGGTGTCCTCTGCTGGGCTGTGCTGATTCCAGGTTACTGTTTTGCTTTTCCTGTTGAGGATCGTTGGCCATGTCAATGTCGGTGCTATGAGAGGCCACTGCTTTCTAGGCCTTGATGTAATCGAGGTGGTACTAAGTGTTCTTCCCGGCCAATTTTACAGCTCCCTCAGTTACCAGTTCAACCATGTGTCGTCCTGTAAACCGTGGGGCATCCCAATTTTGGGAAAAATTACCCAAAAGTACTTGATCACATGGATACAAGGGTGGCTGCTTAAGTGAGTCCTCATTGGTTTCAGTGTTGTCACTCTCTTCTCCGGTTTCAGGCCTCTCCTGTTGTCTTTGCAGCTGATGTGAAATAAAAGAAGCACTAGCAATCAAGGAAGTTGTGTACTCATACATTTCTTGACCCAATACATCAGACACACTTTCAGCATCTTTGATCACCCTAGTGGGAGGAGCCAAGGGAAGTTGTATACGCCGCCCTGTCACCATCTCATGTGGGGTTAAAAGGTGGTCAGACCTGGGCGTATTGCACAGTTCGAACAAGGCTAAGGAAAAGCAACGGAGACAGTTTTTTTCAGTGTCTTTTTGGCTACATCCTCCTTGAGCAAACCATTGAGGCACTCACCCATCCCATTTGCTTGGGGGTAATAGGCACAGGAAAATTTGTGTTGGATTCCTAACAAGTTTGTTATGTGCTGGAACATCTCATTGGCGAAGTGAGGGCTGTTGTCAGACCGCAGGACCTCATACACACATGCCCCATTGCAGGAATATCCCTGGAAATTTGCTGTTCAGGATGGGAAAAAATACCAGCCTTGATCCAACTGGAAAATGAACACACATATACTATCATATAGCGGTACCCTTGGCAAACTTAGATCATGTTGACAACGTCAACGTGCAGGTGTTGGAATGGGTCCACTGGGCGAGATATGGCTCCTCTCACTACCCTCGATGTATGACCTGCAGTATATTATTTACACACTAGACAATTAGTCATGAATTCAGCCACGTGTACTGCCAAGTTAGGACAGAACCTTGTTTCTCCAATAAGAGCAGAAAGCACCTCCTTCCCTGTATGGGTCGGATAGTTCAAATGTGTCAGTGCAGTGTGAAATAATGAGAATGGCATTACCACCTTCCCTGTATTGTTTTTCTGCCATAGGGTGTCTCTCAGAGACACTGTACATCCCCTCCTTAACTACACCTCTATTTGTTCCCTTGGTGCAGCTCCTTGCAGCTCCATAATCTGTGTCACTGGTGATGTGTTGGACCCTTCTTTTAGTATCTTAGTTCTTGCATAATCGTGCGCATGGGACAAGGTCTCCATTTCTAAAATGTTCCCAAAATAGGCAGCTCGTTTTGCTTCCGCGTCTGTTGCTTTATTAGCCCTGTAGATGCAATCCTCCCCTTTCATGTGTGCTTGGCCCTTCACTATTGCTATTTGCTCTGGGAGATCTATGACCTCTATGAATCTGCCCAATAGATCAGCGTGCTGCACCAGTGACCCGTCAGCATGCATAAAACCCCTCCTCATCCAACTTGACAGTCCAGAATGCACTGTGGATGTCACATAGGCTGAATCCAAATAAATTGTCACTTCCTTCTCTCTAGTGTGCTCCAATGCCAATGTTAAGGCACACTAATTCTGCTAATTGTGCTGAGTAATGTGATGGCAGTCTTGTGCTTGTCATTATCTCGCTTGCCTTGTCTTCTCTCAATCTCACAACTGCTGTCCCAGTATTCCTTTCCCCAGTTGTTTGGTCAATGGTTGATGACCCGTCAATGTAAAGTACATCTCCCCCCTCAAGTGTGTCCTCCTGTAACTTGCGAGTGTCACTGAATTCTTCAAGTGCAGTCATGTGTATAGTAGCCCTTCTGTAAGATGTCAGTGATAAAGGTCACCAGGTTGATAAGTCTGCATCTCACTACCTTGAGAGCCGGTTTTGGTAGTAACACCCCATACCCTGAAGCTCTCTGTGTTGTCAATTTGCTCTTCAGTCTTTCCAGTATTGCAAAGAGAGCATGTTCCACGTAGAAAGTGGTGCTGCATCCCATGGTAATACTCGCTGACTTGTCCACTGCGAATGCGGCTGCAGCCAATGTCTGTTCACATGGATAGTGTCTTCTCATGACTGGGTCTACTTTACTACTGTAAAAGGCTAGAGGCTTGTGCCCCATGCTTGTCTTCTGTGTCAGTACTGTGATCATAACCTCTCCATCCAACTGTGAGAATATGAAAAATTAATTTTGATTATCTGGGATCCCTAACATTGGAGCTGTGTATATTGCTTCATTCAACTTGTCAAATGCCTCAGTCATTTCTGTTGTCCATTGTAATGTCTTCCGCCCTCGTTGTGCTTTTTTCTGTGTGCTCAGTAGGGGCCTAGTGTAAGTGCTGTAGTCGAATAACCATGCCCTGCAATAATTACATAGTCCAGGGAACTGCTAAATTTGTCTTAAAGTTGTGGGTTTTGCTGTCCTGCATATTGCTTCTGCTGTGAGAAACCCGAGGGTGTCTCACTTGCTAGTTCCCGGGGATCTGTCATCCAGGTGGCCAGGACACGACCATCGTTATTGGATCCAATTCCTGAGGGTGGACCAGTGAGGGAAGGTCACCTGGATGGGGGCCCTTGGGGAGAAGAAGTGGGACACCGACGGGTGAGACACGGTATCCCGCTTCCTATAACACCTTTTACCCAGCCTACTACGCAGAATGCTCAAATACTCTACCCCCCCTTTTCGGACACAAACACTTCCGCTCACCACGAAAGACGATGGACAAACACCAGTGCTGTCTACCTGACTTGCCCCCTTCACAAGGGTCATGCTGAGTCAGACAATTTACCAGATTCAGACACACCTGATGGCCCTTTCTCTTCCCCTTTCTCTTCCCCACAGGGATAGAAGGAGGAGCATGAGAGCACAATATGAGCAAGGCAGACCGTACAACATGAGAGATAACTCAGCGCAGCAGTTCAAGAGGAGGAGAAACAAAGTGCGAACCCAGAGAGTGACAAGGAGAGAAGTTACATTGCCCTTTCTGACCAAGGCCTGCGAAGCCTCTGGAAGGAATCGTAAAACCACGAACAATAGCCAGCCTGTGTTGCAGCAGATGTCAATGGTACACAGGACCCTCCTCCACTGATAACCAAGCTGGGGAGAGATGCTTGTCTCCGTGGTACCAACCTTGACTCCCGAGAGAAAAAAGCCAAGTGGTTCATCACGCCGGTGAGTTGGTATACCGTTCTTTTGCCGCAGGATTTTTCATCGCTGGACTTTTCATTGCCGTTTTTTTATCTAAAAAAAAATCATCGTTTTTTTTGGGGGGGTTAAAAATGAAACAAATATTTGGGGGTGAAAGGGAATAATTAAAAAAAAGAAAAAAGGGCGGTTGGGGGGTAACCCCCCCAAAAAAAAAAAAAAAACTGCAATGAAAAGTCCTGCAACGAAAAATCCTGCGGCAAAATAATGTAGAACCGGTGAGTTGAGGAGAGGTGATAAGAAGCGAACTGTGTTGAACTAAAAGTAGCAACCGGCTAATTGAACTGTGAAAAGTTACAAAGAACTGTTGATCGAACCAGCAGCAGAGGAGTCCAGCACCACGTGGGTGCTCACTCAGAAAACTCTGGGTGATTACTTGATTGTTGAAACTACCATTACCAGAAGGACTTGGGAGCGATGAGAAGGGGGTCAAAGTGGTCATACAGGAGTCTTGTGAAAATCTCTGTACAGTCGAAGGTTTTTGACCGATAGATGATTTGTGAAGTGAAGGGAAGTGAATCCCACATCGTAAGAGTTGAATGAGAAAGGCATGATTGACAAGATTGGCAAGAGTGAACCCAAAAGAGGGATGCCGATAAAGAAGGGGTGAAGTCTAACATTCTGAAATACAGTGTGTGGATAAGAGTGAACCTGGCCAAGGGATGTCCACAGTGAACTATATAAAAAGACAATAAGATTTCAGAATGTCAACAACAAAATTGCATTGAAAGCCATAGTGAACCCGATTGAGGGAGACCAACAGTCGAGTTGGATCTGAGCCTGGATGATGGAGATGCAATGGTGAGAAGCCAACACCCACCGACCCGTGAATGCAAATACATAAAAGTACATGAAGGAAAGCCTTTGAATGCATGCCATGCCAGAGTGAACCCGACAAAGAGAAGCTGATGTTCGAGAGGGGTCTGAGCCCGGAAGAGGGGGAACCCATTGGTGAAGAGGTATCACCCACATAAAACCAGAGAATAACGTTTTGTTGAATCTTTGTTCTGATACTTTGAACCTGTCAGGCACTCGAAAAAAAAGAAAACAGCTATTGAAGGTTCTGGTATCATTAAGGAATCTGGCATCAGGAAGCGGGGTATCAAAGGGTGAAAGGCATCACCCAGCTTGCAAACAGAAAATAACTTTTGTTTATTATTTTGAATACATTAAGCTCACGGCAGCAAGAGACTTTTTGTAGAAAAGAGAGTTAACCACAGAAGGCCTTGATACCTGAAAGCAGAACTGTTGGCTCATTCTGGGAAAGCTTGAGCGTGTGCTGCGCTCCGGAATCCTACCTTGTCCCATGCTTAAAACATGGGGAAGGGAGACCCCAATCACTGCATCCTGATATATTGTTTGTGAACACTTCCTTCTTTCTTATGGACCATATCCCACACTTCTTTTGTACTTAGCGGAAGGATTGGCAATAGCTTTTTTTAGTATAGGCCCTTTTATTTGACAAGATACCTCAAAGGCTGCCTTATTATTATTATTATTTTGATAGTCGAAGCTTGTTCCCATCTTAGATTTAGGTTTAGATTAGGTGTTTTCCCAACCTAACTTTACAGTTAAATAAACACCCTTGAACTCCAAGGTTGGAATGGCCTGGTATTTCCCCATTCCAGGGACCCAGACCCGGTACCCGGAATGGGGGTAGCCATGCCACAAAGAGCGGCAAAGGTTGTAAGGACCTCCATCATCTGTCCAATATACAATACTTCTGTCTTTTAATATTGTAGCTTGGCTTTGTTTCCCTTGTATTCTTATTCTGTGAGGGCTGTCAACTTGTGTACTGAATAATTTCTACATTGTTCCTCTGTCTTGCTGCATATTAATATGTCATCTATGTACTGTATAACCGTGCTCTCCATCTGTACATTGCCTAGGTCCATTTGGAGTAGGGGTGTACTGAACGCTGGCTTTGAGTAAGTATTCGGACGAACTCCCGCTGAATTAAAGCTATACGGCTCCGGCCGAATAGTTTCTTGCTATTCGGCTCTTGCCGAATACTTTCACATTCTCATTTCAATACAATGCAACATGAACTCAGAAAGGTAAATATAGACTTCAGTTTGAAAAACTGAATAGAATTAGACCAGACAAATTGCAATCACAGAGCTGAAAAATATCTTATATTGTAATCTGCTCTTTAGGGCATAGTTTGTTACAGATGCTTAGACAAAAAAGGTCCTCATCTTTTATACTTAGCCTGCAACAATACAGGAACATCCTTTCTTTTGGCAAATGTTTATATGCAATGTGCACTTATTCAGTTGGAAAAAACAAACTGAAAGAAATGTGCATAGATACTTTCAGTTCCTGTAATGTCAATTCCCATTGCGTACGTCCTAGTCCCCCCTTTTCTTGTTTTAAGGACTTGAGTCCTGAGTTTAACATTATTTGATATGTTATCAGGAATTATAAGTTGCATATGTTTGTGAATTGGCGATAAAGAGTCGCTAGGTGAAGTGAAAAGTGAGCAGCATTTGTTTGGGTGGGGTGAATAGTTGTGAGATGGAGTTCACGAATTTCAGATTTCCTCTTGACTCTTGCATGAGCAGACATTAACCGTTTTATACATTTCTATGTGAGCCGCAAAGAGGTTTTGAAACTCAAAACAGCTTTATTTTCACTGCTCCTATCCCCTTTGGAAGACCCTACATCATAGGCACATGTGGTCCATAAAATGCTGGGGAATTTTACCAAATACTACTCAAGAAAGGTTGGTGGTACTTTCAGTGCCATCCCCATTCTCTGTGGTACCTCTCTGTAATGTATCCTGACCCAATATGTGATGCTCATTTCAAACACCATCTCGTGGTCTGATCTGTTCTCTTTGAATAGTTCTTTGTCTGTAACTGTAGCAAACCCGTATCCTTCTACCACAGTGATCACAGCTCGCCCTGTGTCATCTGTCCAGTGCACTGCTATCCAGTCATTCCCCACTATCACTGCCTCTAGTTCTAGTGCCACTATTGTCCCTTCCTTCTCATCTAATTGTATCTCTGGCCTGAATAAGTACTTGCTTGGAAGGCATCACATTTTCCCCTGAATTCCTGGGAGACATGCTATTATTATTTAAATCCCATACTGAAACAGCTCCTCGTCTACTGGCAGCCCCCCTCTATACTTTCTGTCCACAATAGGCTTCAATGATTTGGCTCACATTTAGGAGGTGTATCTCTTGTGTGGAACACACTATCCCTTGGTCAGTGATGGAAATGGTCATGTTAAGTCTGCTCATGATATCAGTATGTTTACAGGTGTTTGTCAAGAATATAGTAGGGGCAAAGCTAAATCGTGTTCCCCTATAGAAAATGCAATATCTTCTGTGAAAGAAACCACTTCTGTCACGCCAGAGAACATTTGAGCATTCACAGCAATTGCCGGTTATACTGTATTTCGCTTCCCAGATGCAGGATTTTGTCACCCCTGTGTCTACAAGAAAGGAAAACGTTTTGTCACCTATTGTCACCCCTATACATGGTTCCTCCACAGGGTTGGGTGTAATTCATAGGATGGAACACATCAGGTCCGTCTGTGGGCTATCCTATTGATGGTAGAATGACATTCAGTCTCCCAAGATTGGTTTGCCCCCACTACACTGACCCTCCTAGTTTTCTAATGGGAGTCGTTGTCATGGAGACTGTGCGTGCAACTGTCCCGTCATTCGGTTGTGTACTCCATTGCATCTTCAGTATTTTCTTTGCTGTGTATGCGTGTTGTGTTTTCCCTTGCATCTGTGGTATCTGTGGTGCTTGTGAATACTGCTGCATAGACGCTTGCATTTGTGGTGCCTGTGTCATGGGCTGATGTGTCTACGAGTATGCATTCAGTGTCTCTCCTTGGTGTTGTGTCTCGTCATGGCGATAAAGCTTGTTCTGTTCTCCTTGATATGTTGGCTGGTATTGCATCCCCATTTTGTTGTGTCCCTCCCCTGCTTCTGCATACCATCAAGATATGCCCTATTTGTCCATATACCCAGCACTTGGATGGTTCTCTCAATTGCCTCTGATACCCCCCAGAAAACCCTTCTGCGCCCTGCTGAATTTGCTGCTCATATCCACAAAACACCCCCAGAAATCCCCATTGGTTCTGTTGCATCTGATGCCCGTAACAGCATCCCCTTGGTGGCCCCATTCTCCTCAGAACCTATTATGTGCATCTCCCCAGCTCATTAACCCACCTACTGCAGGGGGTGGTGCCTAATGCATCTGTGGTGCCCCTTGTCCTCCGTGCTTGTTAATACTGGCCCTTACATGCCGTATTTAGATAGCTTCTTCTGTACTAACTTCACCATCTCCTGCTTTCTTTCCTCACACTTTTTCCTCATGATCTCTTGCATTAACCTACAGGAATGTACCATTGTGAGTTGTATTTCTGAACATGGTTTTGCTTTCATTCCCACCAATTTCTTCAGTTGCCTTTGCACCTGTTCTGGTAACCCGTGGCATAGTATATGATAGAGTAATGCCACTGTTTTATCCCACGGTTCTCATTTTTCAAGGTGTCAGATATATTGAATAGTCTGAATATAGTTTAAGGGGTCTTCGTCTTCCCCCATTCTGTGTGCCATAATGGCACTAATGTCAGATATGTCTGGGTAATTTGTCCATAGAGCTTGCCATACGGATGCTTGGCAGTTAGCAAATGGAGTGCCATTGTGCACCATGTCCTGGGTGGTTACTCCTGGATACCCCGGCCTTTTCCATACATCATCAGTGGCTTCCTCGAGGATTGACACCAATTGTCCCTTTATGTCTCCCACTGCTAATTGCTGTCCCGCTGTCATCCTTTTCATTTCATATATCCATTTACCCACACCCGTGGTTGACAAGGGTAGCCTACACCTCAAGTTTTCCTTATCTATATGCTTCCATTTTATGTATTGAGGATGCCCCCTCCCTTTTCCAGTAAGGGCAGCTGTGTAAACCCAATCTCATGATTCGCTCCTCGTGTCACCCTGTTCTGCCTTTCCGATCTCTCTGCATCTTTAGTGTCAGGAGATGCCCTTGCCTGTTCTCCCTTCCTTCGTCTGGGAAGGTCTCTAAGCCGCTGCATGCATGGGGTTAGGTCATCTATACTGCATGATGCATCCCTGGACTGTCATGATCTCTCGTCCTTGTCACCACTAGATCTCCCTGTGCCCCATTCTATTTCGCATGTCATTCTTCTATCTGTGCTTCTTCCCGTCGATTGAAGCAAGGGTCACCCCTTTCCCTCGTCCTCACTTCCATCTACATCCTCGTCTGATTCAGTGTCCCCCATGTCACTGTCAATCTCGTCCACAAAGCTTGGCCTCCCTGAGGTTGTGTCTTTGCTTAGCTTCCCCTCAAAGTCAATACACATTCCTGCAGTTTCCCCTCCCAGAGGATCCCATGCCTGTCCTGTCCGATAGTGTAGCAGTCCTGTCATGTATGGTGCTGCGGTCTTGCTCTGTTCGCCTATCTCCTCCCACCTTGTCATCTATTGTGCCCATTCCCCAATTTATTCTTATGTCTCTCACTGCACACTCCTCCTTCTGTTTGTGCTCTCTTGTGAGTCACTCTATTTCCAGCAGGCTCCTTTCCCTTCTCACTTAAACTTGTTTTTCCTTCTCGTCTTCCTTCCTTTGCCTCTCTAACTCATTGAGCTCCTTCCTTCTCCTCATCTCTTGCTGCTTCTGCTCCTCTTCTTCTTCCCTCTCCTGCCGTTCTACTTCCTCCATCATCTCTGCCCATTCTCATGCTTAGCTGCTCCCCTTATGACCCACTATTCCTTTACTCACCCCTGCTGGTTCTTCCGTTGTCCTCCCATCCAACTTCAGAGGTATCTGCCATGCTGCCCACTCATTCGATGATATGCCTTCTAGCCCCTCCTTGGTGCTCGTCTGGGTCTCACTGTGTGCTCCTTTCCCATCATCTGTCTGTCCGACCCTTTTCTGCCCCTCCTCCTTGTTGTACGGTGGAGGTTGAAATATTGGATATGTGTACCCCCGATGCCTTTTGTTCCTGTGTAGGGTATAACCCCTGCACTACTGTTTCAGCCCCTTCTTTCTCATGCTCAGGAGGAGGTCGGTGACAGGGAGCCGAGGGCACTGCACTCAGTGTCTCCTGCTGGCTCACCATCCATTGAAGCCTCTCTACTTCCCCCTCGTCCACCTGGAACATCTTCCAGAGTTCAAATATCACCATGCAATTGTTCAACTTAAAGGGGTCTTGTATATGTGTCTGTAATGGTTGCTGCACATTTTTGGAAAAACATTTCCACTTCTGGCCATGGCCATGGCTTAGTCAATTTACTGTCTGTGCTTTTCGTCCATTCCGCACTATAGGGAAAGTGAGAGGGGAAAGTGCAGTACAAGGTTAATAGCATACAGCAAACAGGACAAAGTGCGAAGTAAGTGTAGACAAGTGCTGGCAAGGGGGGCTGTACGGATACAGGCACAGTCCCGTAGTGCAGGGGTTGCCATGGAGGCAGTGCAGGGGAGAGTGGCTGGGCCAAGGACCGAGAACAGTGAGTGGCCCAGTTGCAGATTCAGTGCAGTTTCAGTAGTATTAGCAGGGGAGAGAGGGAGAGAAAGTGGAGGCAAAGAGGAAGGTTTTGAGGTGCTTCCGGAACCGGAGATGGTTCTCCTCAAGTTTCAGGGAGGCAGGAAGGCTGTTCCAGAGGGAGGCCCCTGCAGCGGAGAGAGATCTGCCCCCAACTCGTTGTTTGGAGAGGCGGCTGACCCTGAGGGAGTTGGAGGCGGATGAACGAAGAGCCCGAGAAGGAAGATATTTAGGAAGAGAGAGTTGAAGGTATTTTGGCACAAGGCCCCAGACGGCCTTGTGGACAATGCAGAGGGTTTTGAACTTGATCCTTGCAGTCACTGGGAGCCAGTGCAGTGATTTCAGTCCTGGAGAGATACGGTCCCTGGGCTTGAGGCCAAGGACAAGACTCGCAGTCCTGTTCTGGATGAGTTGCAAAGGGCGGAGAGTAGAGGTGGGCAGATTTAGGTAGAGGCTGTTACAGTAATCCAGCTTCGAGAGAACCAGGGCTCTAGAGACAGTGAGCTTCTGGGGGAAGGAGAGGAAAGGAAGGATACCACTGAGGAGGTGTAGCTGGTAGTGTGACTTCTTAGAGACGTCGGATATGTGAGGAGAGAAGGAGAGTGTGGAGTCGAAGATGACCCCACGGTTTTTTGCCTTGCAGGTAGGAGCAGGAAGCGGGCCAAGAGAGGCTGGCCAGAGAGCTGCAGGGAAGGAGGGTGTGGGTGTGCCAATGAGTAGAATCTCAGTCTTACTGGCATTAAGGCAGAGGTCGTTGGCAGCACACGATTCCTGGATAGCAGAAAGACAGTCAGAGATGAGGGAATGAGAAAAGGAGGTCGAGGGTAGCCTGAAAATGAGCTGGGTATCATCCGCATAGCACTGAAAGTTGGTGCAGAGAGCAGTGATGCAGTGGGCGAGAAGTGCCAGAAACTGGTTGAACAGCTAGGGAGAGAGGTTAGATCTCTGGGGGACACCACAGGTAGAGAAAAAGATGTCAGAGATGTCATTAATGGGAGAAGAGGAGAAAGGAGAGAGCACAGAGACCATATGAAGGGTCCTAGGTCAGGTGAAGGCACGAAAAAGAGGATGTCAGTGAGAGTTTCCTTGGGGGAGGAACTAGTGTAGGTGTCAGCGATAGGGAGGCCTGGGTTAGTTAGAAAAGATCGGTGAGTTAGAGAGCACTATGGAATAGGAGGAAGTGAGGCGGGCAGACAGGACAAGTGCAAGCGGACAGGAAGAGAGTGGCAGCCCTAGTTTACCACAAAATCAGAACACACAGCAATGCGTATCAGGTACAGAGTGGAGAGGCCACCTAAGTTTGAAAATCCTGCGGGGGGAGAGAAACCCTACTTTACCACAAAATCAGAACACACAGTAATGCGTATCAGGTACACAGTGGAGAGGCCACCTAAGTTTGAAAATCCTGCGGGGGGAGAAAAATCCTAGTTTACCACAAAATCAGAACACACAGTAATGCGTATCAGGTACAGAGTGGAGAGGCCACCTAAGTTTGAAACTCCTGCGGGGGGAGAAAAACCCTAGTTTACCACAAAATCAGAACACACAGTAATGCGTATCAGGTACACAGTGGAGAGGCCACCTAAGTTTGAAAATCCTGCGGGGGGAGAAAAACCCTAGTTTACCACAAAATCAGAACACACAGTAATGCGTATCAGGTACACAGTGGAGAGGCCACCTAAGTTTGAAAATCCTGCGGGGGGAGAAAAACCCTAGTGTACCACAAAAATCAGGACACAGAAGTGTAGACACCCTGCAAGGAGGTGAACAGGTAAGGGTGGGGTGGGCCGGGGGATCAGGTGGAGTTCACAGATGGAGCGGCGGAATGGCATCTGGCGTCCCCTGTGGACACCTGCAGACACACAGGGAGCCGCACAGGAGGGAGCCGCCCTTTGCCTATGGGGCCCTTAGCCGAGGGGCTGCTGGGAAGGGGGCTGCCCAAGGGGGTCAGATTAAATACACGTGCTATAGGGGCAGATTAATATAGGTGCTATAGGGGCGTATCTCCCTGCACTTCCTCCGATACATTGCTTTATACTTACTTAACGTCAAGTCGAGGCTTTTGATACTTCTGTTATTACATAAACACAAAAAAAATGTTAAATTCAGTTTTCTTAATTTCACAAATACCAGTTCTTGTCAATTCTTCCCGGAACTCTCTGGCCCCCAAGCAACTTGTCAGGTGTGCTCTAAGCACTGCCCTTCTAAAACTCTCTGCCTCATCAGGCACACCTACCAACCTTGCGCATGCACCTTATGCGTACTGCCACTGAACAACCTACTCTGTCAATTTTAAATTCTCTGCACCAACTTCTGTACCTGCTCGTGCTGTCCCATTCCTATGCGCAGACCCTACGGGTGAGGCCAACACTTCATTAAATAAGGGAGTGCTAGAGACCGCTTAACTCACTCACAATACTAATTTCTCATTAGCAAACATTTTCACAACACCAATATGGGGATAACAATATTTCTCATGTTCAATCTGTACCTACAGCATTGCATTGTAGATAAGACACCTCTGCAAAACTTAACCAGAAGAACACCTTCAGCAATCTAGGCTAGCCCCCTTTCCTGGGCCTTTACACAGGAATACCTTCATCCATCAAGCTAAAAAAGCCAATCCACAGGGAATCCAATATTCACATAACTTATGTCATCCCTACCCTTAAATCAATAGTCTAGGTTATTCACCAGAACCTTCTACCTCAAGACTGAATGTTCCCTAACCACAGAAATGACATCTACCCCCGCTCCTTTCCCTACTATGCTTTAAAATACTCGACACTTCTAAACAATACTTAACAGTACTTCAAAAGAAACTCAACAATACTCGTTATCACCCCACACCCAACATTACTTTACCACCCCCCCTGAATCAATACTTACATTCTGTGATCTACTGATGCTGTTCGGGTACTGGTTCCCCCAAAGCTGCCACATCACCCTTATGGGCTGCTGGGCTACTCACAGACCACGGGCTGGATAATATCAATCTGGCTCCTGATGGCCTTTGCACGGGCTGCACCTCCCCAAAGGTCTCGTTTTCTGTGAGCTGCTTCGCAGCCCTCCAGGCGCTGTGGCAGAAGGGGTGGCTTATGCTGAACGGACATTGCCAACCATGCCTCTGCTACCAACTTGTTGGCTTAGGTATGCCAGAGAACTGGGGGTTACCACAAGCTCTCCGTCTCAGCTCCCAGGGCCCAACAATCCTCCCACAGTATACAATGGAGGACTCAGGCAAGAACAAGTTAGAACTGTTTTTTATTACACAAACAGACAGGGATCATACAGGACATTTTAAAATTCCAAGAATCACTGCTCCAGGGCCTGTGTCAGGCCATTTTGTTTCATTCTGATGGCACAACATGGGCGCTTCCCCAAAGAACCTTAGAGTCGGCCTGATTGGGTGATTGGGGCGGTATCATGTATGGACTGCACCTATATATATTGTGTTATTGGTCCTCACATATCAGGTGGCTGGCCTGCCCCTTCCCCAAGAAACTATATATTACATTGTTGCAGGGTCACAGGATTACCATTGGCCCTTGCCGTCTGCCATCCACCCCTGGATTTCTGTTCCCTGGTTGGCTGCAACTGATCTCCCCAGGCCTGGGACCCAGATCTGTTTGCAGCACTCTGTGCACCTTCTCAAGTTGATGAGAATGACGTTGTGTTCTCAATGTATGTGTTATTACTAACACTTTGCCTGTGAGAGTGCCCTCAGCGTTGCAAAGTTGTTAACGATTCCATGTTTCACTTCATGTCTGTGTTGCTGAGAACCGTTTGTCTTCCCACCATGGGTGAACGACCATTGTCTAGCTTGGCTGCATCACATGGTTGAGAACCACGGAATCAAGTCTGTCATTTATGAGAATTAATCATGTTTTCTGCAGATGGCTCCTTGTCGTTTTAGGTTTGGAATGTGCTGTTTGTCTCTGACCTTGGCTGCGATCTCTGGCCTGCCGTTCTGTGCAGCCTGGTTCTGCTTTTCCTCGTTTCTCTTCATGTGGAGTTTGGCCTCATGTAATCCTCATTATAATTATACTATGGTTTCTGCATATCTATACCATGCTATGTTTCCCATAAGTTAGTCATATTTGGTCCTTCCAGGTTCCTTATATAATCCTATAGTTCAATAGGGTTAGTTGCGATAAGCGGCTGCAAGCTTGCTGCACTTGACTAATGAGAAAAATAATAAAAGCTTTTGACAGTATGTATATGTATCTGTCCTCTATCTACAAAACTGTGTAAGAAGTGTGTACGTGTATGTACGTGTAACTTTGTACATGTCTGCGGGTTTACTTTGAGACTAATGTTGCTATATCGTGGTGTCACTAATTACATCAGCACACTGGTTTCTCAGCATTTGTCAATGTCATCCATCAAGGCATTTGGGTCCATAACCAGTCTTGGGGCACCTGTGTCAAGAAACATGTTCACTGAATAAGGTTTGAAAGATTGTTTAAGAGGATATCTGGCCACATATGTGGATGTCACAGGCTCTCCTGGGGGCTGTCCGAATAGTGAGTTGCTTTGTGCGTTCTTAACTCTACGGGCTTTCATGATCCTGGGGTTGATGAGGGACATTCCAGGGAACTTCTTTTCACAAGAGTTGTAGCAGTGGACCAGAGACAATTAATTGACAGTGAAGAGGAAAGAGCACTTGAAGAGGCTTCCTCTCCTGAAAGGCCAGGAATTCAGCCCAAGAAACACAGCGGGCGAGTCTGCATGATCTCAGCCATTAAGCCCAGCAAGAGGACATGCAGCAAGAAGAAAATCGCTCAACCAACCTGTCTGATTCTGGCAGACGGGATCACCAGGAGGGTGGTAATAGACACAGGGTCAACAGTAAACGTAATGCCCCCTGGTGAAGTTCAAAGCACTGAAGGCGTTACCTCAGCTTCAGAAAAAGAAGTGCAGCTATTTGCCTACGGATGCAAAAAGCCTTCGTCCATAGTTGGATAATTCTGGTAAGACTTGACCCACAACAGAACCATCTGCAGGATGTGCATTTATGTAGTCAACGTAGGAATGGAGAATCTTATGTGCTGCAGGACGGTGTTGTGCTGAGTTATAAATAAACAATTTAAAAAAAGAAAAACTCAAACTGATACACTTTGCATTCAGCATCAACCTACCCGAAATTGATAGCCTAGTAGAAAAGCATGCCAAGTTGTTCCAAGGGATTGGGTTCTGAAGGGATGGATGGTCAAACTACACATTGACCCAACTGTTGAGCTGAGAGCAGTAAGACGCTGCTGCATCCCTTTCCCATCTATGAGAAGCCATAGAAGCCAAACTGGAGAAATTGGAAAGTATGCATATCATTGAGTAGACATCTGGCTCCACCCCACGGGTATCCCCCATGGTGGTAACACAAAAGCCCAAAACAGCAAAATGCTGTCCACATTTGTATAGCTATTCAGCTGCCAAATGTGGTGATAGGATGTGAACGCCACATAACACCAACCATTGACAAACTGATCGTGGATATCACAGGAGCAACAGTGTTCAGTAAATTGGACCTATGCTCTGGCTATCACCAGATACTTCTAGCGCATGAATCAAGATGCATCACAACGTTCTCATCCCATTTCGGCCTCCCGAGGTGTTGCAAGCTGAACTTTGGGATATCCTCGACGGCCAAGGTTTTCCAGAATGAGATCCAAAGAGTGCTACGCCATCTAGCAGGCACGACGAATGTCAACGATGACATCTTAGTCCACGGAAAGACATCACAAGAACACAATTCCCAGCTAGGAGCAGTATTCCAATGTCTAGAAGAATCAGGACTAATATTGCATGTGATAAATGCGAATTCGGAAAGAACAAACTTGCCTTTTTTTAAATATGTTTTCAAGGGCAAAGGGGTTTCGCTTGACCTTGCCAAAGTCATAGATATTAAGGGAGCAAAAGCCCCTATATCAGTATCCAAAATCAGAAGCTTCATGGGCATGGCCACTTACTGTGCCAGTCTCAGCCCCGCTGAGAAACCCATAAAGAAGTGCCATGGGAATGGGGTGAAGAACAGTAAAGGGCCTTTCAGCAGATCAAAAAACTCACTCGCAGGTAAAGTATAGATGGTTTTCTTCAAAACGGAACATAGCACAGAACTATTGGTGGATGACAGCCCTGTAGGCATGGCATCGGACTTGACCCAAATAGACCAATAAGGCACCATATGCCCCATCATGTTTCCAAGGCGAGCGCTCGCCAAAACAGAACAAAACTATGCGCACATAGAGAACGAAGGTCTGGTAATATTGTAGGGGTACCAGCATTTTCAGGTGTACCTTGTAGGTCAGCCAGCCAAATTATTTACATACCACAAACCTTTAATTCCGATATTCAAAGGATCAGCACTGCACCCACCGCCAGATAGGAAAAGTGGATGTTGCAACTACAGCTGTTTGACACAGAAGTTATATACTGAGCGGGAGCAGATACACCTGCAGACTATTTGTGCCAGAACCCATGATCAGCAACACAACAGGAGCGAGAACACGAACAAGAGACTGAGGAACATGTGTACCATATCATGGCGTGTGCCCACACGAAAGCAATGTCAGTACCAGAAATAGCAAAAGAACCAGAGAAACACTTGTGTCTGCAATTAGTGAAGCAAACAATACATTCAGAAGTATGGAAGCACTTTCTGTCAGCCATGACAAATTGCACGGCAGCAGCGCAAAAACTGAAGGCCCTATTTGGGATTTGAAACAAGTTAACCATCTCCACTGAAGGCGTCATTCTAAAAGGGCACTGCATCATACTACCAAAAGTGCTGGAGAACGCGCACTCAGATTCGCACATGAAGGGCACCCAGGAGTATTGAAGACCCAGGTGTACTTAAAATACCAAATCTGGATGCCCAAGGTTCAACACAGGGTCCTGGCCCTCATTAAAGCCTGTATGGCATGTTAAACCTCCCAGTGGCAAATGGCCCCAGAACCCATTGCCAGGGCCTGCATAAGCCAGAAAAGGTGAGAGTCAATCAGTGTGGACATTTGCATGGTATCCAATGAAAGCTACCTACTGATAGCCATAGATGAATTCAGCTGGTACCCAAAAGAAGAACATGTGAAGTCCATAGATGCAACTTCTGTCATAACTTCCATGGAGAAAATGTTTTCAGTCCATAGCCTGCCGAGTAAAGTGAGGAGCGACAATGGATCCCCATTCACCAGTCAGGAGGTGGAGAACTTTATGGAGAACCTCAACATATGTAACCGTAAAATCACCATATGTTGGTTATAGGCCAATGGGGAAGCCGAGAGGTTTATAGGATCATTAAACAAAGTCATACGAATTGCTAAGGACCAACAACAGCTGTGGCCGCCAGCAGTATATTGTTTCTTACAGTCTTACCGGCAGAGCCCTCACACTGCCACTCGAATAAGTTCAACATCACTGATGTTCGGAGTGCCAATTCAAGCAGAACTGCACCTTCACCCGAACTGGGTTTTGCCAGAGACGGACATGGAACAATTGGGGAGGGCACAAAGGCAGCATAATGGCTGACATGGACGATGCCCTGATGGCAGAGTGTTGAGGGGGTCTCAAACCCCCACCAAGATCACACAATCCACCCACTATAGCAGCCCCAAAGCAAAGACCATAACTGAATGACATCACCAAAGAAATCATGCAGAGGCACATGGCTGATCCCACACGTAGAGACATTAGCCTGGTGCAAGAGAGCGCACATGAACTGTGTGCAGAAACCTCAGAGCAACTACCATGAACAGCCATGGAAATAAAATGGAAGCCAGAGATGCATTAAATTGAACGGAAGGCATTGGGAAGGCTTGGTGAGGCCCGACACACTGATTTCCCCGATAAATGAAAAGTAGAGCTGGCAGTGTAGTCACTGTGCCCGATTTTGCCAAGGGTGCTGGGAGAGAGTGTTTGAGTCAGCAGAAATGATCAAACATATGCAAGGACTGGGAACTGAAATTCTACATAATTGCAAGCACAAACAATCAATGTTATGGTCTCTAAACTTATGATCTGTCCCTGGGGAACACGGCCCATGCATCTGAGGCAGGCAGGTTCTGTTGTTCTCGTCACACTGAAGAGAGAAGATGCACAAAAGTAACACAGCACAAAGTTGAAAACAGACAAAAATGTCCTTGCTCAGGTCCAGAGGAGTCAGCGAAGTGGTAACATTATTGGGAAACAGGCAGTACTATGAGGCCATTCTTTCCACCCATAATTTTTGCTCACATGCTGGTAAATTTCTCAAGTTGACACTGGCCTCCTGTAGGTGGTGCTAGGCTGAGCTACCTGATATGGCCCGACTAATGTGCACATGTCTATACTGTTCACCCAATCCCATCTCCCTGAAGCCAATTCCCTTTTTACGCACACTCTAGAATAAATACAACCCTCTAGGGAAATAGGCCAGGATAACAAGGTTTAATTGTACACAATCCAAATATCAGCAAAGGACTCTGCTGCTCGAGAGCGCTCTAACTTGGCCTGCTACAAACAAGGGCTTAAAAATAATTCATCATTACATACAGTACTAATTGGTGCAACTGATTCGTGACACCCTAAACATGGGTCGGCTCCATAGGGGATGCCAGGTTGTAATTAATTGGTTATCTCCAATCGGGGCACTCCTAATCAACATTGTTTCTCTCTAAACTAAACATGCTAAGCCTGGTTATTATAACATTGTGGCAGGCACCTGGTCGGAACAGGAAATGGCGCCAGGGGGAAGGGAGGATAAAATACAGTCATGCTGACCCAGACATTCATGGCTTTGTTGATACCGCAGTTCCCGCATTCAAGGTCTCCAAATGTCATTTTGATCTTTTAATTTATCCATCCCTCTACCTTGTGTTACAAGAGATGTGTTTTCATGCCTGGAAAAATACAGCCGCAATGATTTGATCTTCTTCAGACACTTGATTGTGTTGAGCCAAGGGTGTTGTGCACATATTGGGAAATGAAAAGGTGGGGTTGTCAGGTCAGTGGTGTGGGGCTTGCTCTGGACTGGATGGGTGGGGGTTAGAGGCCTACTGGCAGTTTAGTGAAGATGAATGGACACAGTGAGGTGGCTTGTGGTGTCTCACGTTCTTGTAGGGTGCATTCCTTTGAAAGATACTAAATATTCACAACACTGGAGGGACGAGGGGGAAGTGGACTTCCATGGGAATGGGGCTCTGCGGCTTAATGAGATTGGGCCTAGTGAGCAGGGTTTGTGAACAGCATGGTCCTGCAAGCTTATTCCTTGTAGGCCTAATACAAAATGGAGTCATGTGCTATGGGTTTTCTAGTGCCTTGCATCTACTGTTGGTGCTGTGTCTCTACATGTGGCCTAATAGTGCGGATTGCTCCCCCCATATGCACTACATCACCTCATATGGTGTGTCTTACATGACAGTCCCTAGGAGGTGGGGTAGACTAATTTCCATCCCAACATTCCACCTTTCAGTACTTCGACAGTAACACATTCTCCCCCCATATTTAGGCTCATTTGCATGCCTTTCTGCTTCGTCCCATGCTGATGTTCCCTTTATTGGCATCCACTCTGTGCACACATGTCTTAAACATTACCCTCACTGCACATACTGTTCAGGTGTGCAAGTCATGTATATGCATCCCCCATCGCCAGCCAGATCCACCCATGCCTCTTTGTAATTTTCAGGATCAGGAGGACGTACAATGGTTGTGTGGTAAAAGTTATCAACTACATCGCTAATAGGGATTGGGACCATGTGGTGAACGGGATGGTCATTTTGCTCAGTTTGTATCTGCACTTCCTTTGTAGCATGAGGTACCTTATTATTCCCAATAGTCACCATCATCAGTGCATTATTAGGCACAGTTTTGGCACAACATTGTAGACCCAATTGGCACGTGAAAAACATCACCAGGATAACCACAATGATAGGGACCTGCATTTTCACCAATGTTCCAAGCCATGATGGGAGCCAGTTAAAGGCCATCGTAAACCAGTCTTCTTCCTGGACCCTGACTTTCTTTTTAATTTTCACCCCTAGTTCATGCAACATCGCAATTTACGTGTGATAGTGTCCCATTTTCAGCATCTTCAGAAGGTATGAATGTGCAACAAGAACTCCCAATCTTTTTGCAAACACTGCCCTCCCTACCCGCCAGGAGGTCGAACACCTACCTATTTTGCATCACAATTAGTCTTAGGGCCCTCAGTTCCACTTTTATGATGTTGAACCCAGATTCAGTATCATTCGTCAGCTCGATTAGCTCCCATCAAACTATCTGGAGCCATTTGGCATTGGTCCGTGTCTGGATGCTGGGTACTAAGGATGCAAAAAATGTCTCTTCTGAATTGTAGAGCTTATATTCTTCAGGTATTTGTGCAAGCACCTACCACCTACCTTCTTGGACATTCGACCTATGAAGTCTGTGTCAGTTGAGGCTTTTACTGCTACCTTCTCTCCCACCTCTCCTCCTCTGCTGACTCACACCCGGACACAACCCTGTCCCTTCTTTACTCTTCCATTTCTGATACTCTTGATGCTCTTGCCCGTGTCATGAGGATCCGTATGAAGTCCAAAGCCAAGTATAATTACTGGTATGACTCCGACCTAGCTACACTTGAACGTAAGTGTAGGGTGGCTGAGAGGAAATGGAGGGCTTCTTGCTCCAAAGGCAATACCGACTCTCTGTCCACACCAAGAGAGTCCACATTCAAGCCCGGGTCTCTGCGGCATCTAACAACTCGGCTGAACTCTTCAGAATCTGCAAAGAGCTTGCCAACCCTGTTGCCATCTCTACCCCTCCTCTTACCTCCCAAGCTCTCTGCAATGACCTTGCCTCTCACTTTAACTGAAAAACCCAGGACATCTTGTCCACCCTCTCCTCCCCTCCTCCTCCTATTCCCCCTCAGTCTGCAATTGCTAGTCCCTCATTAACCACCCCCTCCCTCCTTCTCTTCCTTTCCTCTCTTCTCCCCTGATGAGGTCGCTAGACACGTCTGATCTATGAAAGCCTTGTCAAAACAGGTTCATCCCTGTTCCTCTAAAACCATCAAGGACCACATTGATACCATTCCTCCAGCCCTTGCTGATTTTTGCAACAATTCCTTTGCTTCAGGATCCTTCCCCTCCCCTCTGAAACACTTGCTTGTGCATCCTCTTCTCAAGAAACCCACAGCTGATCCTTCCTGTCCGGCTAACTATCGCCCAATCTCCATTCCTCCCTTTCTGGGCAGACTCATGGAAAAGCTGGCCATCTCTCAGCTTAACCTTCATTCTGATTCTGTTGGCTGTCTCCATGACCACCAGTCTGGTTTCAGAGCAGCCAGAAGCATGGAAACTACTCTCCTGAACATCCGTGAAGATCTGCTCTCCAACCTTGACTCTAACATTCCCTCTGTCCTCATCCTACTCGATCTCTCTTCTGCCTTTGACACAGTCAACCATATCACCCTGCTAAACCGTCTCTGTGAGAACCTGGGTATCATTGATCAGGCTCTGGCCTGGCTGACCTCTTTCCTCTCTGAGCGACCCTCCCAGGGTGAACTGGGGTCCTTCGTATCCTCTATCTTCCTCTCTAACTGTGGTGTTCCCCAGGTGTCTAAACTCTCGCCCTGGCTTTTCAACCAATACCTGGTAACTCTGGACCACTGCATTGCCACTCTATGCTCACATTTCCAGTGCTATGCTGACAACACTAAACTCATTTTGAGGCTGCCCTCGGCCACCTACTCTCCCTCCTCCATCGCTGATTGCCTAACTGCCATTCAAGGTTGGTGTACCGCCAATGATCTTTGTCTGAATGCCAGCAAGACAGAGATCCTCCTCATCGGAAACCCTTCTCCATCCTTTGCCCTCTCTCTCTGGCCGGCCTCGCTTGGCCCTCCTCCTATCCCCACCTGTGAGGCTAAGAATCTCGGGGTCATCTTTGACTCCACACTTTCCTTCTCCGTCCACATCTCTGAGGTATCTAAAAAGTCAAACTTCTTATTGCACCTAAGGACAAGTCTTGCAGTGCTGTTCTGGATAAGTTGCAGAGGGCGGAGAGTGGAGACAGGTAGGTTTAGATAGAGGCTGTTACAGTAGTCCAGCTTGGAGAGGACCAGGGCTCTGGGGACAGTGAGCTTCTGGGGGAAGGAGAGGAAAGGAAGAATACCTCTAAGGAGGTGCAGCAGGTAGTGGGACTTCTTAGAAACATCAAAGATGTAAGTGGATAATGAGAGTGCAGAGTCGAAGATGACCCTGAGGTTTTTAGCCTTGCAGGTGGGAGTGGGAGGAGAGCCAAGAGAGGCCGGCCAGAGAGCAGCAGGGAAGGATGGAGTGGGAGTGCGATTGAGTAGAATCTCAGTCTTACTGGCATTAAGGCAGAGGACATTGGTGGCACACCATTCCTGAATGGCAGATAGACAGTAAGAGATGAGGGAAGGAGAGGAGGAGGCCGAGGGTAGCCTGATAATGAGCTGTGTATCATCCGCATAGCACTGAAAGTTGGGACAGAGAGCGGCGATACGGTGGGCAAGGAGTGTCAAGTATTGGTTGAACAACCAGGGAGAGAGGTTAGATCCCTTGGGGACACTACAGGTAGAGAAAAAGATGTCAGAGAGCAAGGATCCAAGTTGGATCTGGGAGGGTCGGTCGGAGAGGAAAGAAGTCAGTTGGTCATAAGGCTCTTTTTCAGGGAGCAGGCAAATGTTTGGTGGCTTCTCTGTGTGTCAAGCTTCTATGATGGGGGTATGGTGGGAGCTTTGAGTAGGAGTCATGTGATGCTGGAAATGTATTGGAGGGACAGGGCCTCCGTGTCCTTGTTCTGTAGTCATTTTTCATGTGTGTTCTGTGGTGTTTTCTGCCCAGGAGTCCATGTGGGACTCCTGGCAGTGCAGCTCTTCCTCTTTTTGGTTTGGTGTATAGACTCTTGGGATACCCGTATGACAACCATGCGTGGGGGTACAACCCTGTGCCCCTAGTGTATGTTTTGGGGCGCCTATGTGTGGCCCACAGAGCAGGGTATGGGCTGGTGGCAGCTCCATGCTGATTTTGACAGGTGCTCTGAGTATCCTCCATTTTAGGATGTCCAAACACTGCCATTGGAATCAGTTGATTCCTGATAGGAGACAAGATGGCTCCTGTGGCCCCTTGCTTTCTATTGCCTGTTACCTTGTATTTCCCAAAGTCCTGGGAAGCCCTGACTCCTTCCCTTCCCACTGACTGGCTGTTGGGTGGAAGTTCCATGTATGCTATTGTGGGGAAATCCAGGAAAGACTGGCTGGAGCTTTCCCAGTGACTGTATGCTGTGGTACACCCTGTGGGTGGGATCTGGGTGAATGGAGTGTGTGATCAATATGCACTTCACGTTATGGGTGTCTGGTCTCTGGTATGTAATACAATGAATGAGACAGCCCTGCCCAAAACTGGTATGAATGCAGTGTGGAGTGCTGAATGGCTGGGTCCCAATAACCATTAGTTGATGTGAGTGTCTGGAGGGAGGAGAATGGCCTGATTTCACTGTGAGCTGGATTGGCTGCCTGTCTGCCTGAATGCCCTTCTGAGTGCTTGGTTGCCTGAGTGTGACCCAGCAGAATCAATGAGAGACAGAACAGTATATCTGCAGGCCTCTCACTGCTAGAATTCGTTCAGTAGCTGAAGTTGATACTTGATGCTTATCTTTGAAGCCCAGCGGAAGAAGAAGACTTGCTGCTGCATCTTTTTCGACCCGATTCAAAAGCTGTTGAATTTGTCCAGGACTGATCCGAGAGAGGACCTGGTTAGGATACCTATCCCCGATCTATGAGGGAACATCGTGCAGACCGCTAAATCTCTACCGAAGCGCCCTGGAAGCCAGCCTCAGAAAGACTGTCAGAAGGAAACGGGTACCTCCAAAGAATCTGAAGTAAAGCACCCAGACATTCTGTCCACTGTTATAGACCAGGGTTCGGAGGACAGCCGTAACCGCTGGAGGTCCGTCAAAGCCATGTTGCACAGAAGCAGGGACAGCCTGATGCTGTGCCGCTGACGACCGAAGCTGCAACGCCCCTTTGCCTAAGACATTTGAATTTGAGGACTCTCTCTCCAGCACCACTGACTGCTTTGTCCCGCCGGAGAAAGTCACGGCCGCTGACGCGCCGAGTAGAATCCGCCCGTGAGTTACCTGCTGTGAAAACAAAAGAAGATATCGAGGCTGAGTACCTTCAAAAGGAAATACACCAAATGCAGGTTATAAAGATACACAGATCTTTATTCAAAGTAACTGAACATTTTTTCAAAGAAACAGAGTATTGCATAGCTATCAGGCCCTCAGTTCACCACAGCGAATACCAGCCCGTTCGGTGTGGGAAGTGAGTGGGACTGTACATCAGAATAGTTGCACCTTTTTATACACTCCAAAACATGATGTCCAACCCACTTGCAGGATAATGAATCTAGGATCTAGGGTTTGTGCCGAGTTCACTCCTAATTAATCCAGCTATACATTTAGGGGTTATCCTTAATATATTTGCAAACAAGTTACAATAGCAACAGTGTGTCTTCGGATTTCGCGTTGAGCCTCTGCACATAACGTTATACAATATAGTAAAACAAGTGTTCACATAAGATGCTCAAACAGTATTGTGCACGATATAGGTTCATGAATTAATCTCGTTGGTACAGGTAATCCTTTATACACAGGTCAACGAAGGACAAGGTCTCAGTATATGACCCTAACATTTGGCCTGCAGGCAGTTTAGACATTAACTTGTACACAGAGGTCAAGACGGCCATGTTACATTCAAAATGACACTGTCCACCATCTTAGAACACAGGGTGACTTTAGAGAGAGAAACTAAATTGGTGGATGAACCTAAAATGGCGGCTTACACAGATCTAAGATTAGGACCTTGCAACGCGGATTTCCTCGCAGATCGACTTGGCCTAGGCCAATATATATACACACGATCTAGAGTGTATAATATGATTTCTCATTTGACAAACCCTCCTTTTGGCCTATGCCAAGAGCTAAACTACTTCTAATCACTTTACGAATAATTCCACATCCCAATGTCCACACACCCTGAATCACCATCGGCGATATCAATCGCCATTAGATCGGTTACCAGAATTTCTGTCAGAACATATTCATTGGAGGTTTTGTCTGGGGCGTATACCTTGCGTCCTAACGTACCCATCGCCAGTACGCAACATTCCCCTAGCATCAAACATATACCAGGAAGACACTGTATACAGCAACAAAGGAACAACAGAATTCCCAAAATGATCAGCAAGACCGAAAGTACCTTCCAAACCCAAGAACGCAAGAAGTCCCAGAACCAAACGCTAAGACGTCAGTTTCCCTCGGGAACATGCATTTCTGAACTTAGGACATGCAGATTCTGTATTGCCTTGAAGATAGTTTGGGAGGAATCTGGCAAGAAAACGCAGCAAGCGGACCCCACTAATTTACATACCCCTCCACATTAAGACAGGATGACATCTAATGCCATCTGGTTCTGAAGTGCTACTAACCTTATTGCTTTCTGTTCTAGAGTCATATTATAGAGTATGTCAGTGGTCCGGTTGATGGTTCTCTCCAGTACTCTCGCTAGTCTCCTGATATCCTCTGAGTTCAGTATTTGTCCCCAAAATGGGACAAAGGATTTCGTTACGTCTCCCAAAACTTGTTCTGGAGTGTCACCATTCTCGTCCCGCCATGGACGAGACTTTTAAACCTCTACAGTACTGGCTATGAATACCCCGGGTAACAGGAACCCTAAATAACTGGTTCCCTGCCAATCCCTGGGTAACCATGGAAATGCTACATTACCGCAAACAAAGTAGACAGGTTCGCCTACATACAAACGCCTGTCTTCCCCAGTCAAATTCGCAACGTTGGCGCAACCTTTAAAATCACCTATTGACTGAGTACCAGTCCTCTGTATGCAGAAAGAAATTGAATCGGGCTATGGTTAACAGTGTAAGAAGGAGGTGTGGCCTCCTTATTGCCTATAGGAGCCATTTTAAAGGAAATCAAAGATTGGAAAGGATGAAATAGTCAGAAGGCCTAATAGAAGCAACGTTGAGCTTACTCATACTTGCAAAAAGCGAGCATGCCATGGGAGTAAAAACACGTTTTTCAAACTGATTCAAATTCGTCCCATCAAAGTTCCCTGAGATGCTATTGTTCCAACGACCAAAGAATAGTGCTCTAAGAGAAGCATAACATGCAATTGTCAAAGGTAAAGGATGAATATACCAACCTAGCCCCTTATCCCCATGTTGCGGTAAATGCGAGCAAACCCAACAGTTGGACCTATTAAAGATGGCATGTGTAGCATTCATGATGGGTAATAGCATGTTGTTGTGATATCTCTGTCTATGCTGAGAATCCCTAGGAGATAGAATGTGCAGGTACACGAAAGGAGTAGAAACAGTAGGTACATTTTCAGTCGGTAACAAATTCTCGAGTGGATGTACATCTTCTAGATACCAGAAGTATAAAACAATGACTATTATAAAACCAATTAACATTATCAAAAAGCAGCAGTACGTTTTCGGGGCCCATGTTACAGACTGTCTTTTTTTCGCAGCTGGTCACACATTCACTTATCAGTCCTGTACGAGCAGTAGCGGTGGCAGGCATTGTAATCTTCAAACGAACACGCCAATGTTTTTAGCTGGCGACCTCCAGGCCGACTGTCTTCTTAGTCCTTCCACAAACCCTAGCCAACAGAATCCCCGAATAGACAATAGATCGGGCCAAAAAGGCAAGCCCTTGCTGATTTTCCTTGATCACACAGCCAAACCGTGCAGTAGGTCTATTTCCTAGGTCGCAGATCGTACCTTGTGCTTCCTGGTACTGAGTGATCTCAGAACAAGGTGTCATCACTTCCCGTTGGAAGCGATGTATCAATAACAAGAGAAGATGCAAGATCCGGAACAACAGCTTCTGGAAACAAAACTGTTGGAGAGTGTGGAGGCAAAATGGCTGTTTCCCCAGGCCCCGAGGGGTCAGGGAGAGTCTTCTATGCACTCTTAATGCTGTTTACTGCTTCTGGATCGTTGGTTGCAGTACTGATGAGGGGTTCTGTTTCTTCTGTATCATATGGCACTGGGTGTGGAATCTTCTTGGTGTGCGTCTCATGGATTCAATTTTTCCAGCCAGCCACCAGCACCGCCGTCTGCGTGACCAGCAGGACTTGGAAGGGGACCCCGTCACTGAGGTGCAAGGCAAGAGGATCGCTCGAATGCTTTTGTCAGGACCCAGTCACCTGGCTGTATGCTGTGACCAGGGCCCTCATATCGTACAGGTAAAGCCTCTCGCATCTGGTGATAAATCAAATACAAGTTTTTAGTCAACTGGCTACAGTAATCTGAAAGAAGTACATTTTCTACATTTCGCAGAGAATGACTTTTCGGCTGGTTCCAGATATTAGCAGGCCTCCCCAAAACCACCTCAAAGGGAGAGAGCCCAGTCTTAGTTTGAGGGGTTGTACGCATTGACAAAAACACAAACGGTAAGGCGTCCGGCCATTTTAGTTTGGTGCCGGCACACGTCTTAGCGAGCTTGTTTTTGATGATGCCGTTGTGTCTTTCTACTAGTCCGGCACTCTGAGCGTGTCTGGCTGAATGGAACCGTTTATCGATCTCTAATCCCGCACATATCTGCAGAATTACAGCAGCGATAAAATGTGGACCATTGTCCGACCAGATAACTCTTGGAAGCCCGACCCTTGGGAAATACTCTTTTAACATAGACTTTGCAGTAGTCATGGCTGTAGCGTCTTTAACAGGAAAAGCCTCAATCCATTTGCTAAAAGCACAAATGACAACTAACACATACTTCAAGTTATTACATCGTTCCATTTCAATAAAATCAAAGTGTATAACCTCAAAGGGGACAGAAGGTGGACCAAAACTTCCCCTAGGAGTTGGTGTTCCCTTTCCCACATTATGCTGTAAACAGATCATGCAGTTTTGGACAAAACATTCAGCTACCTTAGAGATTTTGTCATTCACCCATACATTTTCCAATATTTTTGTAATCTTGCGGGCACATATATTTGTGGGACCATGAGCCATAACAACCATCATCATAATGTATGCGCCAGGAAGTAGTAATTTACCTTCGACTCTGTCAACACAACACCCATCATCGTCAAGTTTCCCAAGCCCTGAGCCCATTTGTTAGACTCTTCTAATGTGGCATCGGCTTGGATATCCCTCACGGAATCGATACCCTCATCCATAGTACAGGCATTTGTGGCTTCCCTTGAAGTATACATGTCTGAAGAGAAATCAGTGGCAGTCTGTTTAGCTATCTGGTCAGCAAAAGCATTCCCTTTCCCTATATCATCAACAATCTTTTGATGCGCTGCGCATTTTACAATAGCTAACCGAGTAGGGAGTGCAAGCGCTGAGAGTACCCGTACTATCAGGGAGCCATGCTGGATCTTTGTACCATGTGAAGTTAAGAACACTCTTTCTGACCAAAGTCTCCCAAAGTTGTGAACCACCCCAAAGGCATACTGACTGTCAGTGTATATATTCATGGTAAGCCCTTCGGAAAGTTTGCAAGCTCGGGTCAATGCTATGATCTCTGCGGCCTGCGCGGAGTTATGCGTAATTCTCTTGGTTTCCACGACCGTGCTCAATGTAGTGATTGCATAAGCAGCTGTGGATGTACCATTCGGAAGTTTGAAGCAGGAGCCATCGCAAAACTGCTCCCCTTGTGGATTGTTCAAAGGAGTATCTTTTAGATCAATTCTACCCTTTGTATCTTGTTCGGTAGTGTAAAGACAATCGTGTGACTCTTCGTCACTGCAAGCAGTACCATGCGGGAAAGGTAAGAGTTCAGCCGGATTAAGAACACAACACCTCTTAATTTGTATATATGGTGCAAACAAGATCAATTCATATATTGTCAATCGTGCGGAAGTGAGGTGTTGCATTTGAGTTCTGTTCAGTAGAACATCTACAGAGTGAGGTACCATCAGGGTTAAAGCATGGCCTAGGACCATTCCCTCACTCTGCTTTACAGACGCAGAAGCATCAGAGACAGCTCCCAAACATCTTGGCAAAGTGCATGCTACAGGATCGAGGGCGGAAGAAAAGTAAATGCACGGCCTATTCTTCCCTCCATCTTCCCGCGTTAACACAGGCAAAGCACATCCATCACATTCATGCACAAACAGCACAAAGGCCTTTTCATAATTTGGTGTGCCCAAAACCGGTGCCGAGCACAATGCAGTCTTGAGCAAATCAAATGCACGCTGGTGCTCCATGTTCCACGGCAATGGCGAAGAAATGGCCTTCTTCGTCAGTGCCTACATCGGCTTAATCGTTAACGAGAAATTGGGGATCCACTGCATACAATAAGAAGCCATTCCTATCAAGGCTCTCTGCGTATTTGGGACAGACATGCTAGAAATTAGTTTTATCCGTTCAGGCGTCAGTCTTCTTCCCTCCTTTCACAGAAGATAGCCTAAATAGGCGACCTTCTGGCAACAATATTGAAATTTCTTAAGCAAAGCTTTATGTCCATGTGTAGCCAGGCGAATAAGCAACAAAACAGTGCCCTCCTTACAAGCGCTCTCTGAGTCAGCAGCTAAAAGCAAGTCATCAACATATTGAAGCAGTGTACAAGTAGAGGGCAACTCAAGGGTATCAAGTTGTTCTTTCAGAGCCCTACTGTAGATGCTAGGACTTTCCATGTAACCCTGTGGTGCACGGGTAAATGTGAAGGAGCGTCCCCCTAAGGTGAACGCAAACAAATATCTACTGTCCTTGTGTATAGGAATACTAAAGGAAGCATTCTGTAGATCTACAACACTAAAGTGAGTAGCTGAAGCCAGAATCATAGTCAATATTGTCGTCACATCAGGCACAATTGGAAATTGTGGAGCGACAATCTTATTGAGGGCATGTAAATCAATTATAAAACGGAAAGGTATTGCATTATCGCCTTTTTTGTACATGGGCAAAATCAGACTATTGCACAAACTACCTGCAATTTCCTCAATCACCCCTCGATGTACAAAATCGGAGACGATGCATTTCAAAGCTTGCTCCCCATCAACTGAAATCTTATAATTCGGAATGCGCAGCAGCTTCACTCCATGTTTCAAAACAATTTTAACAGGCTCAATTTGCAAAACACCGACATCATTGTCGTTTACTGCCCATAAACACTCAGGAACATCACTAAATTCCGGTGGCAAAGGTCTAATCAAGAATTGAGAGACAGAAAGTTGCTGTGCTGTAATCGTCAAACACACTCCATCAGAGGAACAATGAATTACCGCATTTAACTCATTCAACAGATTCAACCCCAGCAAATTCTCTCCACAACTCGAAGTCAAAAGGAATGGACAATGGTCTGTAAACAGACCCAAAGAAATAGGTACCGGCGAAGAAACCGGACAGACAACTGGTGTGCCAGAAACCCTACAGAAACATTGGTTTGCCCTGACAGTGGAATGTTTGGAACCCAAGAATGATCAATGGAACGCTTTTGTGCCCCTGTATCTATCAAAAATAGATGTTTCCTATTTCCCACTAACATTTCAACGTAGGGAAATTTCTGATTAACGGGAATAGGCGTAGGTTCCAAACCCTGCTTCGGGCAATCCTAACGAAACAGAATATCGTTGAAAGGAAGTTCTTCAGAGAGGTAAGCAGCAGAAGGATGGTCAAATATGTTTCTAGTATCCACACTTGGTGCCTGATTATCCTGTGAAAAAGGTTGCTGTGAATCTTGTGGAAACTGGCCTCTACTAGGGCCCCCTACAGCCAGGTGACCTCTGGGTCGTCTACCCATATTCCCAAATGTGTTATTTGACCTCTGTTGGAGGATCGGGAATTGTGCACGGCAATGACCCTCTTGCCTACATTAGGCACACTGGTTAACATTTACAGGACCCAAGGGCACATTTCCTTGTTGATCATACTGACCTCTAGTTTGTGAATTACCCACTCTAGGGCCTCTAACGATTTGTTGTAATAATACTTTTGTCTTCAAATAGCCTTTTCTCTTTTCAACTCTTTCTTTTTCATTATTGATACGATTCTCATAGTACTGAGCCATGTGCAGTACTTTTGATTGAGACTTAGCTTGCCAAGCGCTCTCAGAAGACATCATTTGCGAATGGATGTCAGGCAGCAATCCACTCACAAATTTGTCCACAAATAATATTTTCTCATACTCTGTGCCTAAATCTTGTCCACTGAAATCTGAGAATACCCGTTTGAACCGATTAAAGAACTCAGTAGCACCCTCAGGCTTCCCTTGGACACAAGCGGTGAGCTTGTCCCAAATAATTCTCTTCTCAGGAATTATAGTTTTCAATTTCGCAACTATTCTGTCAGGCAAAGTTACTATCACCTGAGGCGGTCTTTCGCCAGCTGGCCTTTCTCCATCGAGTCTAACCCTGGTACGTCATCTATAGTCCTAACCTGTTTCCACAAATCTACGGGCGGGAGTACGGGGAATAACAGATCAATATCACTTAAAGTGAATACTGAGGATTGCAAAACAGACTCTTTTTCTTTATAGAACCCTGTCAGATTTTTCCTAATCTCGGGAATAGATTGTCTAATGGTGTTCACTTCCTGTCTTGAGAACGGGACGTCAACGAACTGAGACACATAATGTGCAGGTATTTCCTGAGCAGCTGTACCCGCTACAACATTAGCGGGGATCTCAACTTTTGGGACAAGTGTCGGAGGAACCTCTCTCATAGGCCATAGGCGCCAGGCTCATAAAGGGAGGTGTTTTGTGCACTTACCTGATGCAGACCATGCTGCACGCTTCAGGCCTCCCTGAGACCTGAAAGGGACTATTTTTTCATAGGGACTATTTTTTCACTCGGGCGTGGCCAGGGAAGGATACATACCTAGTTGGAGAAGGATACATACCTGGGACTTCTTTGGAGGCTATTTAAGCCACGCCCAGACAGCAGCTCATGCTTCGCGTTGTTCTGCTTCCTGCAGCTTAACGCTCACCGTGTCTGCTCCTGCTCCTGGACTCCAGCCATGCCCGCCTCGAACCTCGAAGACATGCAAGGAAGGAAGAGAAGAGAAAGGTGAAAACCAAGGACTATTTCAAACTTCTTACCTGCATCCGGAATCTTCTCGCCAGCATCCCTGAAGAAAGACTTCCATTTAAAAGCATTGCGTTGCTCGCTGCAGCGCCACGCTTCACTCACCTGTCCTCGAGACATCTCCCGGCTCCATCGCGGCTGTCAGCATCGGACGCCACATCTCTGCACCTAGGGGAGAGAGGAAGAAACAAAAGGTGAGCAGAAGGAACACAGAAGGAAAGCCTGATTAACAGCCATAATACTTACCGGCTTTTCTTCCACATTTCGGGTCGGCGCCGCCCCGTTGGCAGGTACCGTACCCCGGCCCCTATGGGGAAAGGACAAGAGACATTTCTGGGGAATGATAAGGACATTTAGAGGGATCGCCCTCATCACTACTCACCTCGGCAGTTTAACCCCTCGACGCATCGCCTTCATTCTGCACCTGAAATAAAGGACAGATCACAGTTAGAAAGACAACATAAAGGGGGCCTGACTTAAACTTTGAACTTTCATACTTACGGCGCATCGCTCAGGAAAGTCAAGTGGATTTTGCCAGCGCCATTCTGAAAACCAGTGAAGTAACTGGACGAACGCGCGCCCCTGCACCAGAAGCAGGATGGAGAGTTCATCCTTCCAAACCATAAGGTGAGCTTAAACCGGGGTTTGGAGGAAGTTAGAGAGGAACGAAGGGGGAGAGGGGGGAGCTAGCACACTATTCTGCAGACTGTTAATCCCCTTTCTCATCTGCAGAAGGATATTCCTACGGGCCAGGCAAGCACGATTTGGAGGTCCTGTCCAATCAGTGTTCCGGGTCCTGCGCATCACGCTAGAAGAGGCCACAGCAATCCAGACTAGTCCAGCGCCCCCGTGGGAACCAGGTGAGCGTTACAATATCGTGGCTGAGTACCGTCAAAAGGAAATACACCAAACGCAGGTTAAAAAGATACACAGATCTTTATTTAAAGTAACTGAACAGTTTTCAAAGAAACAGAGTATCAGATAGCTATCAGGCCCTCAGTTCACCACAGCGAATACCAGCCCGTTCGGTGTGGGAAGTGAGTGGGACTGTACATCAGAATAGTCGCACCTTTTATACACTCCAAAACATGATGTCCAACCCACTTGCAGGTTAATGAATCTAGGATCTAGGGTGTGTGCTGAGTTTGCTTCTAATGTATGCAGCTATACATTTAGGGGTTACCCTTAATATATTCGCAAACAAGTTACAATAGCAACAGTGTGTCTTCGTATTTCGCATTGAGCCTCTGCATGTAACTTTATACAATATAGTAAAACAAGTGTTCACATAAAATGCTCAAACAGTATTGTGCACGATATACGTTCATGGATTAATTTCGTTGGTACAGATAATCGTTTATACACAGGTCAACAAAGGACAAGGTCTCAGTACATGACCCTAACATTTGGCCAGCAGGCAGTTTAGACATTAACTTGTACACAGAGGTCAAGACGGCCATGTTACATTCAAAACAACGCTGTCCACCATCTTAGAACACAGGGTGACTTTACAGAGAGAACTTAAAATGGCAACTTACACAGATCTAAGGTCAGGACCTTGCAACGCGGATTTCCTCGCAGAGTGACTTGGCCTAGGCCAATATATATACACATGATCTAGAGCGTATAATATGATTTCTCGTTCGACACCCCACCCGCAGACAACAAAGACGCCAACAACCTGACGCCCTTGCTGGGCCAACATTCTTCAGTAACTCTTTGTGGCAATGAACGATCATCATTGAGCTGCATTGCTCGCCTCGTCTTCACAGGACGTCCACGACTGATCGTTGACATGCACCTCCAGGACCAAAGCTGCTGCCTCAACACCATCAAACCTTTTCATCAACGACTCTCGACAACAAGGCTCGCCTTTTTCAAGGACTATCGACGATCTGTGACTCCTGCCTTAAAGGGGGTCACTCAAGAAGCATCCACCAACGCATCATCTTTATTTACAAGTTTCCCAGGTCGGGGGATCCTCATACAGAACTGTGCCTAGTGGTAGGGGCCCAGTATGCTGCCTATTGTTCTAACCAACCTGCTTTCCTCCTATGTCTATTGTTGATTCACTTTATTAACTGATTAGTATGACTTTTAAACTGTGTACAGCTGATGCATTTTAATTGATTCAAAGAATAATTGTGGTACCACATAGGAAGTGTATATATTAACCATTTTAGATTAACTTCAGCACACAGTGTGTTATTATGATTGTGGACATAACTTGAGCCTATTAACATAAAGAAATGTGTTATCAGTAACACAGTGTGTGAACATTCTTTTGTGGGTGCTTGGGGATTACACTGTACTTAAGAATCAGCCTGTGTCACCTCCTGAGAGATTAGGCCTTGGTTACTTGTCCATAGCAACTGAATAGAGAACCTCGGCTTTGGTGCTCTGTGCTTCCACTCTGCCATATAGAGAGCAGGAGTACAGATAACCAGCTCTGGTACCTTACAAGTCCCCCTTTAGGTGCTTTTAGGTGCTTTTCTGGTACAATCAGCAGATCGGGGTGCAGCTTTGCTAGCAAACAGTAGCCCCTCCAAGAAGGCGGGAGGTGCAAGTAAGCTTGTTGGCTGCAGATCCAATAATAGCCTATTAGTGCGGCTGTGCCCTTTTTGAGGTCAGTTACTATCACAGTTCGGTTGCATTGTTGGTTTGACCCGACAGCCAATGTCCCCTCACTGAAAAGACAAAGTTTGTATGATTTCTGTGGGTGCATCTTCACTGGTTGCTGCAATCCAAGTTAGCTTTGTGTTATGTTCTCTCCATGTTTGCTCGCAGGTTTCCTCCACAAGTATTGCAATTATTTCTCAGACAGTGTGGTTTCTTGCCACTCGTTGTTGACATATCTTGCTCCTTCGATTACTAGATGCGATTTTTTGAGACAGCTAGGGTTATTGGAACCCATGTTGCACTTTTGGGATCATGATCAATGAGTTCTAGATGGACGCTGCGTGCCTGGAAAGTGCCTTTGATCCTACTTAGCGCAAGGTGAATCAGACATTGTGTCTCATTCTAACGTTGCCGGTCTAGAAACAATGGTGCTGGTAACCTTACTAGCACCGTTGTTTCTGGACCGACAAAGTACAAGTCTGGTGGGCGGGTGTCCTGCCCGCCCGGCAGTTATGACTTGCCGGGCGGACCAGCACACCCCCCCACCGACTTTCATGGAAGCACCAGCACCGTTAATGCTGGTGCCAGTGTTTCTGTGGTTCCCATTCCCATAGAGTCCTATTACCGGCATATTACTGGCACCTGACTTTCAGCCCACCGGGGTTCTAACACCCTGGTGTTACTGGCTAGCTAAGTGGCGGTAACCGTTTACAGGTCTGGCGGTTACCTGCCAGTTTTACTGGCACGGTTACCGTTGGACCTGTTATGAGGCCCATTGTGTTTCTATTATGGGTATTTCTTGTGGTACCAAGACCTTGAGTCCCCAGATGTGTGCAGTATTAAGTAGCAGATGTAGCAGCCGCCATTAGTCGTTTGCCTTCCCATTGCACTCATGTTGGAGTAACAACTGTTCGAGTGTTCGGGATGACAAATGGCTCCCACTGCATCTAGTCTTAAGCCATGATATGCATGATATTTGCACTGGTGTGCTTTCCTTTTCTTTCTGTTACTGCGCAACGTGGGACTTTTTCCTACTGACATTGCATCTCTAGTGATGTTGGCACTGCATAGGGATCATTTTACAGCATTAGTAGTTCAAACATTATACTATTGCATATTTTCGTTTGGGAGCTGTTACTATTTACAAAGGTATCGTTATATATTGTTCCGTTTGTTGGTGTTGCTGATGTACTCTCATTCATCCTTTCAATCATGTCAGGGAGGGAGGTATAGGTCTGGGCATTTTTAGCCACGGTGGAGTACATGCGTGTAGAACTAAGGGCAAAGGGTGGCACTTAGTTTTATTTGAAAGAAATATAGTAACATTGGACGGTATTTCCATTCCATTTAAAACCAATCCTGTAATGTTCAATTGTGTACTCCTGTTCCAGGTCCCTTTAGACCACACCTTCTTTTAGATCGCCAGCCAAGATAAAATACATACCCCAGTAAATGCCTAATGCACACATAAGTATTGTAAACAAAATTGCTGTAAAATGTAGGCACAGTCATAGCTTTAGGCCCTAGTTTTACTAATACTATTTCTATCTAAATTCGAAGAATCGCTCAGCAGTGCCATCTCCATCATTGTTGCACCTGCGCTATTTGGAGAAAAACGGGGAGGGTGTGAGGAAGAGGGAGAAGGGAGCGAAAGAAAGAGAGAAAGAGAGAGAGAGAGAGAGTTTTTTAGTTTACGTAGCTCATGCTCTAGCAGCAATGCATGTACTGTAAATATTCTCACATGCGCAAATAAGGTTAGCGTAGAGTTATTTGTTTTGAGGTAGTGTCATGTTCTTCTGTCTGGACGTCAGATATGGTGTCCTGTGGTTGTCAGGGATAATGGCTAAAACAAACCAAAGCAAGAGACATATAGAAAGGTATAGTGGGGGTGGTAATGCCTGGGCTGGCTTTAGGGACTGTGCCCAAAAAGCTGCCGAAATATATCAGCCTCCAAAAACTACATTACCCAGTGGAAGGTGCTTCCCAACTACAACTCCCAGCCTGCTCCAGGTTGATTTGGACCAATTAGGAGCTGAGCCAGGCCTGGCACACCAATACACATGCGCAAGCCCTGAGGCATGGTGCTTGTGCTTAAGACTTCAGAGGGAGAGGACACACAGAACGAAGCTCCAGAGAAATCACTCACGAGGGGCCCAGCCCCACCGGAGCAGCAGCCCGGCCCCTCGCTCTTGCAAGATAAGAAATGTTCTGCTATTTTGGAATTGGAGGTACCTGGGGAAAGTGCAGGGGGCCACAGTTTGCCTATCCAAAACCCCTGCATCTCCCAATGAGATAAGTGGGCATATCTTCTGTGCCGCCATACCGCGCTTGCATTTGCAAATTAAAGTGTTTAGACTTCTGCTCAATCTTCTGTGTGTTTCCGCCTCCTGGGACCTAAGGCAGAGATGCACATGAGGCGAAAACATGTGTGGCTTTTGCCCGCAGCGGTCTGAAGAAAGACCACTTGTAGGAATCAGGTGCAAGCAGTCACGTCATCTGGAATCAGAGGAAACCAACCAGAGACGAATTGTGAAATCTGGTGCTTCTTATTCTAACATTGGCGCAACCATCCACGTGTGATATCGCGGACGGATTGGCACCATAGAATGTTATGTGTAGTATACATGTGAGTAGGGCCTGAGTGTACCAAGAACAACCTGAAAACAAAAATGTGCAATGATCAACCCTTCATTAAATTCCCCCATCCTACCCACAACCTCTACCTTATCCTCAATCCGGTTTTCCTAACTTCCCCCCAACCCATCCAACCATCAAGACCCTAACCCTCCTTCCCTGTTCTGGTCTAGGCAGCCTGTTTAAGCTTTGACTTGCAGGCTCCACGATGATAGTAGGGGTGGTTGGTATTGCGTCGCTCCTGCGCCTTGGACCAGAGTATCGTGAGAGTGGTACCCTACAAACATCAGAGAGGTGTATCCAATATCTCAGCTCCTTTACCTTTACTGTGAGAGGGGGTGGAAAATACCACTTCATAGGGCCCATGAAACCACTTTTGAATTAAACATCTGACATAGACCACTCTCCTGGCAACAATGGTTGTGCAGGGGTGCCCTCTGTAAATTGTGTAGCCGTAGTTTCTCTTTCCACTGTGTGTGGCAGTGCCATTTGTTTTGCGATGCATCTGATCGCACGTGTAAACTGAGCAAGTTACTGCTTGAATTCTTCCCCCAGAATTGGTGCTGCCCTGTGAGCATCTGATACAGTGATAGGGGTGTCTGCATGCGCCTACCAGTCACTATTTAATGGGTAGGGGACAGGTGGTGGTCCTTACTGGGTTGTGTGTGCAGATGAACCAGAGCTAGGGGAAGGCAGTACATCCAATTCATTTTCAGTGTTGCATGATTTGGAAAGTCTGCTTTTAAGGCAGAGGCCATTTATTCTCTCCACCCCCCACCCCCATTTGCTTTTGGGTGGTAAATGAAGCAAATTCTATGTTTAATTCCTAACAGGGTTGTTATTTCTTTGAAAAGTTCATTGCCAAAATGTGTCCCATTATCTGACCTTAGGATGTCACACACTCCCCAGCGGGGGAAAACCTCCCTGACGAGGAATTGTGCAGCACACTTGGCATCTGGGTGAGCACATGGGCAAGCCTCAACCCTTCAAGAAAAGAAAAACTCACCACCACAATTAGATATCATGCCCCACTGCATCTTTCTCCCATGTCTGCGTAGTCAATGTGCAGCTCATGGAAAGGGCGTACAGGGTGTGGCAAGTTCTCAGTGTCATCCCTGTACTGAACACTTGGCTCGTTGTGCATTGGAACACCATTAATGTTAGGTGTTCCTGTAAATTTGTGACAAACCAGTTCTTTTGGATGTCCACCACAATGTGTTGTTTGGAACTATGGGATGGGAAATGCAATTGCTCGAAGTCTGTATGCAATAGTTGCACGGGCATTACTACCTTCCCTGTGCTCTGTTGTCTCCATAAGAGATCTGTGGGCGATTGCATGCATACATTTTGCTCTTCTGGTGGCGCCCTATGTTGCAGTTCAATAATTTGTGTGAGGGGGAGGGCTATTTATGAATCTGTGTCTCGTCTTGTGATTGCTGTGGTCATGATCTATTCTGTTGATGTCTGTACTGGGAGATATGCTGCAGCTTTTGCTGCCACATCCCTAATGCCATTCCCTAATGAGATTTCACCTGTGTTCTGTATATGTGCTGTGCATTTTACGACTGCCACCATAGAAGGTTCTGGGAGAGCAGAAATCAATGTGTTAAGCAGTGCTGCATGCTGTACGGTTCAGACATCGTCTCTCCGATACCCTGTCCTTCTCCAGCACGACTGACCTGCATGTAACGTAGTGGTGACATAGGCAGAGTCTAAGTAGATGGTAACATAACACTCCTTTGAGAACTGCAATGCTTCTATGAGCGCTATTAGTTCAGCTGCTTGTGCAGAATAATACCTGGGTAATCTTCACATGACCATTGTTTCGTATTCTCCTTCTTCTTGGAGCACCACTGCCACCCCAACATGCTTAGTTCTGGTGGCAGTGGTGGTGACAGGGCATACTCCTCCTGGGCCTCCTCCGTACACTTTAAAATACACCAACAAAACAAAAGAAAATAATAAGCTAAACAAACAACCAATACTGTTCCCAAGCTCTCTCATTATACAGAGCTTCTATGTTTCTCCTTATATTTTTTTCCTGCACTGGTCGAGACAGTGCATTAAGTGGTGCCACCCTGCCTCACCCGGGGAGACTCTTGTACTCCTTTTTCCTTATCCTTAATATTTTCCTTAAAAATAAATCAAAAGAAATGGACAATAAAAAATCTCCACAATCTACAAACCGCACTCCACTTTCATTTTCATTCACTGCGTGTTCACCCTTTTCACACTGCTCTAAAAACAAAAACCCTACTTTGTTGTCCCTTGCAGGCTTTACTCATGTGTTCATGTTCTTCCAAAAGCCTCAGTTCACGGGGAACCCACAACAGGCCCGGGCCTCTCCCTGGAGCCCTACCAAACTTCAACGAGCAGGTGGGAATTCTACAAGGACGGCACCCACAAGAGCCACTCAGCGTACGTGTTTTGGGGCTGGTGACACGTCATAAGGGTGACCAAATGAAGGCAAGTCCCTTAAGCACAGTCCAGAATAAAGATAAAGACAAACCGCTAGGGAAATAGGCCAGGAGATAGAGTTTCAAGGATAACAAGGTTTAATTGTACAACATCCAAATATCAGTAAAGGACTCTGCTGCTCAAGAGCGCTCTAACTCGTCCTGCTACAAACAAGGGCTTAAAAGTCTGAACAAATTGTCATTACATACAGTACTAATTAGTGCCACTGATTGGTGACACCCTACACATGGGCCTGCTCCATAGTGGATGCCAGTCTGTAATTGGTTGGTTCTTTCCTGTCGGTCAGGATCCACGTGGGTCAGGTGGACTCATCCTTGCGGTGAAGGTCAGGGCACACATAACCAACATTGTTTCTCTCTAAACAAAATATGGTAAGCCTGGTTATTATATCATTGTGGCAGGAACCTGAGTGGCACAGGAAATTGTGACAGGGGAAAAGGAGGATAAAGTACAGTCACACTGACCCACACATTCAGGGCTTCAATGATACCGCAGTTCCGGCACTCAAGGTCTTCACCCAGGGTTTTTATTTTTTAATTTATCCCTCCCTGTACCTCGTGTTACAAGAGATGTGTTTTGATGCTTGGAAAAATACAGCTGCAATGCTTACATCGTCTCAGACATTTGATTTGTGTTGGGCTAGGGGTGTCATTCACATATTGGGGAATGCAAAGGTGGGGTTGTCAGGTCAGTGTTGTGGCGCTGGCTCCGGATGGGCTGGGTGGGAGTTACAGGTCTACAGGCAGTTTAGTCAAGATGAATGGACACAGTGAGGAGACTGGTTTTGTCTCACGCTCTTGCAGGGTGAAAGATACTAAATATTCGCAAAACACTGGAGGAACCCGGGGAAGTGGACTTCCATGGGAACGGGGCTTTGCGGATTCATGAGATTGGGCCTAGTGGGCAGGGTTTGTGAACAGCGCAGTCCTGCAAGCATATTCCATTTATGCCTAATACAAAATGGAGTCATGTACTACGGGTTTTCTAGTGCCGTACATCTACTGTTGGGGCTACAGTGCTTGTACATGTGGCCAAATAGTGTGGATTGCTCCCCCTTTATACACTACATCACCTCGTATGGTGTTCCCCTTACCTGAAAGCACCTAGGGTGGTGGGATAGGCCATCCCAACATCCCCTAGAGCCCAGGAATGTAACATTTGGTTGGGATGTCACATCAGCTTAAAAGCACACTACCAGCCTGTAATGAGTTGAGAATGCATTGGAACTGCAGTATTCAGTGCCCTTGTCCCTGCGTTTGGAAATGTAATAATGAAAGCAGTAATTTGTCACATTTCTGGACTCCTCTGATTCTTGGCACAGGGGATTTCCATCGAGTCAACCTCTGGTTTCTAAGTTCCACTTCAACAGGCTACCCCCTGCACTGAGAGAACAACCGTCTCTCTGACTGCAAGGGTATGTATTTAATGGTAATGTGGTGTACCACCCGGAGGAGGTGCCATGGTGATGGACATGTTGAAAAGATCTGGACATTCATCCCTGAACTGTTGAGTGATTACACTATGTATTTATGAATGCATTTTATGGAGGAAAGTGGTATTGTGCCCTTTCAAGTATCATGTGGTGGGATGGGGAGCCTGACCCACATGGTGTGAGGAAGAGGAGGAGATAAAACAATAAAGAACGTACGCGCGCCAGAAACGGTGCAGTGCCAGTATCAAACCTGACTTGAGTGTCTGCATGGTTATTGTGTGGCTGGTCATAAGGCCCTACCCCATCTCATACTAGTGAGCAGAGGTGAGGGACATCACACCTAAGAAATACCCGGGGAACTGCAAACAATCCCTCCCATGGCTCTGTCTCTCTAGCTCTCACGTCACATCAAACACGAAGGGAGCAAGAGGTGCAGAGGGAATCAAAATATCCACAAACAGCCACAAGTAGTTTGGTAAAGTGGGCAAGAGAAAAACCAGGCAAATTAATTAAATAATAGATATGACGCAGACCAGCTAATTCATTCGAGCTGCTACTAAGCAACTCCAAAATAACACAGGCTTTGCCAAAGGCTCCAGCAGGAGCCTACTTCAGGGAAGGCTCTTGCTGGGTCCTAGCCCCCTCTGCACTCCTCCTCACTCAAAAGCAACACACCCGGCAACACGGGCTCTGCCACAGACTACTACAAGCAGGGAAGGATCTTGCTGTGCCTAGTCCCACCATCGCTTGTCTTCTCTCCAAAGCAACACACCCTTCAACACAGGCTTCTCCTTTATTATTGGGATCACTGTTGTTGTAGTTGTAGAGTGGAGCTGAACAGACGTTTGGAAAACACAATTCATCCCTGAACTCCTGCAGAGAAGTAATTATTATGTCACAGACTGACATGATAGTAAGCCATTGAATGGAGCAGTCTTGTCATCTTCCATATTCTCCACATTCTCCACATGTCTACTTTTAGATGACCTTTTCTTAAATTCATCTTATCCAAATCTCTTCAGATCAATATTGCCATGCCTATGCTTTGGTGTCTTTGTATTGTCACTGAAATAGTCACTCATTCATGCATTTTAAATTATGCAAACTATTTACTCCAGGAAACTCTACCCTTGTTCATCCTTTTGCAGTATGGAAACAATTGGAAAACGTTGGCAAAATGTATTCACATGACAAACTGCAATTTCTTATTAAATTCTATCTTCTTTGTAGGTATCCATTATTGAGGTGTTGCACATTGCAGCAGCACTGCCTACAAGCTGGAATGTATTGATAAACCCAACGTGCAAATACATTAATTACATGGACTTTGTAATTTAAAATGTGACATTTTCTAAACCTTATTCTGGCAATAGGAAACAGGTATAACTCTTCAAAGGCAAGACAGAAAACCATCCATGGGCAATACATTAAAATTAAGTCCTGTATCATTTATCATTGTATTCAAAATCTAATTGACTTTTTTGGTTTTCATTCTATTTATTTATATAATTCTGTGAAGAGTCTGGGAACTGAGTATGCAAATAGCCATCCTTTGCCTCAGACCAGGCTAAAAGTCCACACAATTTACCTGTAGCCTTCCTATAAAGACCAATTGAGTGAGAAATGTCTCAGCCATTTTATTCTCATATACAACTATCGGGGCCATCCAAATCAGTCCATTTGTTTTAATGGTACAAACATGTTAATATCAGGCTCTTTTGAAAAATGAAATGAGTGCTAAGCCCAGTGTACAATATATACTTGGTGATTCACACATTCAACCAACGTACCGTAGACATAGTTGTTAAATATAAAGATATGGTTGGTGTATGTTAATACTATCTCACAAAAATGCTCATTTTGGAAACAGCCTGGAACCCTCACTGATGCTATTCACCTTCTTCCCCTTTCTCATAGGACTATTTCAAAATATTGCAAAAGGCATGCACCAAACTTGGAAAAGCTACACTCAGATCAGAAAATAATGTGTATGCATTTTCTAGTCTTTGATTATATGCGTTGCTCAGTAAGACAATAATAACATTTTTATTATGAGTACAATATATACTGGAAGTGATCGCTTGATATTAGCTTGAACAAATGCATAAGGAAAATTTGCAATGCTAGTAAAATGAAATAATGCACATTTTACTGATCGCTTCCTGTTGCAGAAAACAATGTGCAGCTGTTAACATGACTATCACCCACATAGAAATAGGTAGAGTGAGACAGAATGAGCGAGAGAGAGAGAGAGAGAGAGAGAGATTGTAAAAAGAGGTAGAGAGAGCACTAGATCAGTTAATTCGGCTACAATTAGCATTGTTACAAAAGGCTAGTGCTGGAACGTTTTATTCAATCCAACCTGCAGCCCTAAAACCGTGTCTAACCTCAAAACTATGTGAGAGGATTTAAAATTAGGAAATCGGGCAGAGAAAAATCAGTTATTCGAAATCCCCTCTTGAAAATCAAAAGACAATATGCTGTATTAAGGCAAAGTACTATCCCCTCTTTCTTGACATTTACAAAATGAGCCGTGCCTACCAAAATAAAATTGAAATGTTATCAGACAATAAGTATACAGATCATTGGCACAAATCAAAATGCATTTAATTGCATAACTCATACATCAACATCTAATCTCGAAACTTTCTGACACAATTTTAAATTAGGAAATCAGGCAGAGAAAAATCAGCTATTCTAAATCCCACCTTGAAAATTGTATGACAATATACGGTATATATGTACATAGGCAAGATGCTATCACTTCTTTCTTAACATTTACAACTCAATTCATGTCTACTGAAAACAATGTAACAGAACAAATGATCCTTGGAATATCAAATCAGAACATCACTCTTGACAATAACAAATTATGTCAAAAAAGATACATTTATTTATATACAACATTTCACAAATTCTTAATTACAATTATCGACATTTTAATTACAATTATCGACACCCGCATTCATATACCACCATTCATTCCATCATTCACAACACAATCTCACTAAATGCTTCAGTCTTTCACAAAAGAATATACATTAATCAATTCTCCTAAATTACCACATGTTTACATATATTTCAACCCCCCTATATATTGGCAGTGATTGTTAATACATAACATCAAATAGCATCACGCTTATTCAATTTCACTCGACATATGTTTCGGTCGTCAGGGGATAGTGTTACGCTCACCTGGTATCCACGGGGACGCCACCCAGCCCTGGTTGGATGATTTGAACTCTCGAACCCTCTCCCAGGCCCTTGGTAAGGCCTCTGGTTAAAAATGGGTCTGCAAAATAGGAGAGCTGGATTCAATACCAGATTGTCTTTATGTTTTCCCACCTCCCTTGGCCTCAACTCCTTCCTCCCCCTTGGGCCATCTCCTCACCTTAATATTGTAAAAGGTGGATTCGCCGTCCTGCTCCCCGTGGCAGGGGCGCCTAGATGTGGGGGGCAAAGAGCGACCAAGTTACTTCACTTTTGCAAACCCCCCCTGTGGACCAGACATGCACCTCACTCTAAGACCAGGAGATTTCTGTCTGTATCTAGAGACCTGGAAAAGAATACCCTGACTCCAAACTAGAGCCCGTCAGCACCCATGTGCCTGGCCATAACTGCGCTTAACCATTTCTTCCCTTAAGCCAGCATGGTGCTAGCACTGCAGGAGATACCAATCACTGTCATACAAACCTATCTGCAAACTTCTAAGCATAACTACAATCCCACAGCATAATAGCTCCTCTGACACTGTAATACGATTTGACCTGTTCTTGTCAACCTGGCTCAAACTTTGTCCACGTGGGAATTAACACACAGCCCCAACTTCGCAGGCTCCCCTGTCAGTCAAATACTACTGGCCCTGTTCTAGCCAACCCTGTGTCAAGCTTTACCTAACTGGGAATTCACACACAGAGCCACTACTGCAGAGCCTCAAAGCACAGATGTTCACACATTGAGATTAGGCCAGATCATGTCACCTATCAGGTGCAAAAGGGGCTATGTGATGAAGTCAGACTACCCTGGCCAGACAGAAATAATGTCATGAACCCCTTAAACTGAGGCGCCATAGCAACTATGCTTGTTTGGACTTGCTCTTATCTTCTGAGAATATGCAATATGGCCTCCAGCCAATCGGCTCTCCTGCTTTCAGAAGGGACAACGTTGTTGTGATATAATTCCTCACCTGAAACCATAAATGTGTCAGGAATACCGACCCACCCACTGTAAACAGTGACCAGGGACCCGGAAAATGGGTCCTCTGTCACTTACAACAGGACCTCAGAAATAAGGACCCTCTAAACTTGTTGAACCGCAGCACCAACTGGAAAGGGTTGTAGCTGCAGGACATACATGGCTATAGTCCTCAATGTGCAAAACAAATACACTGTACCCGAAAGAGTCCCTTTTAAGACTGATGCATTATGTATTATATTCTAAGACTGATCTATTTTGTATATATTTATTTTAAAAAGCAGTAACCAAAACAGCCAACTGTCTCTGATGAGCTACACAGTTTTCAAAACAGCCATGACATCTGCAATCTTTCTCTGTTTCCAGGAAAATTATTCCTAGTTTGAATTTCTAGTAGTTTGTATGAGCGGGGTATGTATGATGTTTGTGTTTCTGAATGTGTAATTGTTTGATGGTATTGTTGTAATTATTCACTACTATCCAGCAGCTACTCAGTACGCAGCATTGCTACACACGGGTAAGTGTGGTACCCTGTGCAGCCGTGGCTAGATTGGGAAAAATAGCATGTTGTTTGTCTGTGTACGTGTGGTAGCTGCGCCTATCCAACATTTTGGGTGCAATGGCATCATAGATGCATTATGTGTTTTGGGGGATTGGGAGAGATCAGGGGAGTGGAGGATGACCAAGGGGATTGGAGGAGGGCGACATGTTTTAAAGTCGTAGTTTTTGTGAATAGCTGCGGCCATTAGTAAAATGCTGATGTATAGGGTTTCTATGTCTGTGTGTTAAAAAAAGCACATGCATCAATGCTTTAATCTTTTTACTGGTTGTGTCCGTAGGCACGGTTTTATTTATAGCCTTGTATATAGACATACATATTCTGTGCAAAAGCCATATTTTTATGTGTATGATATAGGACAGAATGTTTATGTGCGTTATTTTGTGTGCTTAGGTGTTGTGTTGACTTATTTGAAGTTTTGAAGGTTGGCTTAGTTTGGTTTTTAGTTTGTAGAAATGTACGTGTAGCCACAACGACAACTAAGCTTTATAGCCGTGTTGAATAGCTGCGGCTAATAGTGATGCTGGGCAGAGTTTGAATGTGTTTCGGTGTTTCTAATAAGCTGGTGTTAATGTTGTAAATATGCACTTCTTTGAGATAGGTTGCAGAGAATATGTGTGGGCCATTTTATTTGTGTTCTTATAATATAGACCTCATTTTCTGGTTTTGATTTTGGAATGTATGAAACTCCACGTTCTGTCTACTTTCCCCATTTTGACTGCAGAACTCGCACTGTGCAGTACATGTTACCTGTGATAAAATATGATTGGCATTAATCAGTGGTTTGTCATTGTTTTGTTGAAAGTTTTATTTGTTAATATGTTGATAATGAGGCCCTTGATGTTTTTTTCATTTTTTACTGTATTTGTTAACAATGCAGTGGTGCTGATTTATATGGGTGGGAATAATTGCTTGAAGTTGTTTATTAGGAAAGAAAATGAATTTCCGTGAAGTGCATGATTTAGAATCATTACATGTACTTCCTGCACTCAAAATAAAAGAATGATCACAGCGCAGTAGAAATTTTATTTTATCTATAATGCTTTTATAATCACTTGTGGCATGTGTTCAAGTGCTTTTTGGTGTGGTATGAAAATGTGTATGCTTTAAAAAAGATCTGGTTTGCTCAAGTGTGTTTCTGTGTGGTTATCTATAAGAGAAAAAACATTGGGCCTCATTCCGAGATTGGATGTAGCAGCTGCCTCCAATAGCGGGTTCAGGTCCGGGTCCGGTTCCGGTCTGGATGGATGGGGACTTACCTGGTCATTCTGACCAAGGAGGACCCGGTAAGTCCCCATTCAACCAGCCATTCCCCATTCCCATTTGGGCCCCCTTAGGGCTCAATTGGAATGGGGAAGGCGGTAATTACGGGCCTGCTAATAGTAGGCCTGTTATTAGCGCCATGGTCCCTTAGTGGTACCAGTAAAGAACGTGTGGTCTGATCACACGTCCTTTGCAGTTCCCGCTAAGGGACCTCAGAATTGGGCGGTAAGGGATTACCGGCACCGGTCTCCTTACCAGTGCCGGTATCCCTTACCACCCAACTCATAATGACCCCCATTGTCTTCATTTGTTTATTGTTTTGTGAAACCTAGTGTTTAATTTCATGAAAAATATGTGTGATTGCTTTTATATTTAAATATATGTTCATAAAGAATATAGGAATGTATTAGTTGTGCAAAGTGCTATTATGTAAAATAGAAATGGAATACATTTTCTGGTGAAAATTGCCCTAATAAATGCAGGTTCACTATGTGCTTAGCAAACGAATTGTGGCACAAAAATTAGAGGTTGTAACATGTTGGGTTGGTTTATTAGATGTTTCGATGTGCAACACTTTAAAATTGGAAATAGCAAACACACCGATATATTTTTGAATATTATTGTTACTCTACTGCTACTTGATGCAGAAATAGGTGCAGCTGTGAATGCCAGTTTACTGGGCACACTGGTTGTTTCATGGAGGTAAGTTGAATATTTGGCATGCTCATAGTTACAGGTCCGACCAACGAGAGGGCTTTAATAAAAACTGTGGGGCAGGAAGGCCCCCTTGACTTTGTGCTTATTCCTATTAGGACTGTGGCTCATTTTACTGGAGTAGTAAACGTGTCTTTATTTGGTTGGAGAACAGCAGTAGTGATGTTTTTTTACAGTAAATTCCAGTGCACAGATTATAGGCCATGCTTTAAATTGGAAGTGCAGGATGTTTAGTGCACAATGTGCAAGAAGACAGGAGGACGTGGGCCTTGTAATGTTTTGTTACAAATATCTGCAGCATTGGAACACTCTATTGGAAGAGTTATTAGAAATGCTAGACAGGGTCAGGGAGGCGGCTTTATTGTTTGTGGCATTGTGTTTTTAGAGTTGTAATTTTTGTTATTTTATATTTTTGTTGTGAGTTGGACATTTGAACATGTCTAACATTGTGCAAGGAAACACTAAGATTTGGCCCTCCTAATGTTCCATCAGAAAGCTTGGGAACAACAATCATGATTAATAATCTGGTGCAGGTAACCTGGGATGACGTGGATGTTGCATATTGGAAATTGCAGGATATGTTGGCTCATATGTGGTCATATATTTTCACTGTAGCTGTGAGCGTTGGTTTTTCAGAAACAACCTCCACCTATTAAAGATGCTGCTAGGAACAGCCAGAGTCTTCAAACACGCCACCAACACTTAATGAAGCCTCGACTTTGGCAGCTGTGTCAACTCCACATGTTTTAGTGTTACCAGCTGCTAATGTCTTAATTATGAGGATTATTTGTGGTCTATGCCATGAATGGGTTGCTGTTGGAGGTGGTGCAAATAAGGATTGGCATAGGTGTATCTGAATATCACATTAATTGTCATACTTAATACTTTTTCAAGTGGAATTTGTTCCCATCTTCTTTAAAAAACAAAAAGATTATGTGCATGGCATTGGAAATAATGTTATATATATGTTTGATTATAAACATTTCACCTTTCTTAATAATAATGTAGGTATATTTGGAGAAGTTACACTGTGCATATGCAAACTGTGTTAATGTAAACATCTGTGGATCTTTTGTATAAGCAGATAGTATGTGTTAGTAAATACTCACAGTTTTATTTGAGCAGAAACTCTGAGACAGTGCATTTGTTGTGTTATTTAGAACTTTCTTTTTGATAAAGTATTATGTACCCTCTTACAGATTTCTATTTGCAGATTTAAGAACATCTATTGTTTTTACTATTTTTTTACACACATTACTTTTCAATAAAAAAAAATCAGACAGCTAGGGGCGCAGAGCAAAATGGCCATGTGAAACCAGAGAGCCGCACCCACCAGCACTGATGGCACTGCCCAACCTCCCCCGGGCTTGAGCCAAGCCCCTGCAGGCAAGAGGAAGAGAGGTGACATTAGGTGGATCAGCTCCCCGCAACTGCAGCCAAAAAGCAACAAAAGGAAACAGAGAGAAGCGACAGAGACCGAGTGAGGGACATCCAGCAGACCGCCAACAACATCCCAAGCCGCATGGCAGAGAAAGCAGAGGGGAAAGGCCAGACCAGAGGGAGAAGCCGGTGCGAGGGAGAGGAAGGGGCGGACCAGAAGGAGGACACAGTGCCACACTGCAGCAAATGCATGAGACCACCAACGGCATTGCGGGCCATGGTTGGAGCAGCTTATGCCCCGGCTTGAGAGAGGAGGAGCTGGTGGACAGTGCAGCGGAGGCTGTAATCACAGGCCGCGGAATGGAGCGACCCAACCAGAGGGAAGGCCTGGCGCCTCACCTCAACAGAGGCACAGTAATCAGCTAATCCCCACGTTCGGAAGAGGAGGACTTGGGTGACACTGCAGCAGAGGCCATAGTTGCAGCTAAGGAAGCTGAGTGCCCGGGCCAGCGATCGGTGGAAGCATAATATGCACTAGCAGACAGAGATGACCCAGGGTACTGAGGTGGTGATCACAGGCGCTGGACAGCAGGCAAGGAAGAATGACACCCATGCTAGCAGGCAGTGAGAGTGCAACATGCACCATCAGATAGGGATGACCCTGAAGGTGGTGATTACAGGTGCAGGACAGTATTCAAGGAAGCAGGGTACCCGGGCCGGCAGGCGGTGAGGATGCAAAACGCAGCAATGGGCATAGACGGCCCCGGGCCCTGAGGTGGTGATCACAGGTACAAAAGAATGGTGTGGGTGATGGGGCACAGAGGCAACCGGGACAAGAGGGGCGGAAGGACAGCACACCACCATGCTCTACACTGACCTGGGGCAGTAGAGAAGCAGCGTAGCAACTGCCGCGGAGCAAGGCGACAACCGAGGTGGCATCCAGTGAATCATCACAAGACAGTGGAATGTGAGGAGGAGACCCATAGCCCTTGCTGCAGTGGCGGCCTTGAGGAGAGGAGGTGGGGCCCCCTGCCACGTTGTCCAGCCCCCGGCCGTGGGGGTGATCCTCAATGCCCAGAAGGAGTGCCAGTGGAGGGAAGGGCATCATGATGGCAGGAGGACTGGGCACCCGGCAGGGCGATGTGCAGGCAATCCTGACAGAACTGAAGGCCTTCAGGGCAGAGGTGCAGACCTCAATGAGTGCTATTACGGACAGGGTCACCAAGGTGGAGTAAAGAGTGGCGGCCTTGGAACATACCCACAGGGTGTGGACATAGCTGCTGTCAGTCTAGCGGTCCGGGTCAAGGAGCTAGAGAGTAGGGAAGCGAGGCCTGAAGCAAGCTGGACAATGTGGAAAACCAGGAGAGGAGGAACAACCTGAGGATATGGGGACTCCTGGGAAGGGACAGTGTTTCCCGGCGGGACCAGGAGGCCAAAACTTTGTAGGTACTGAGGAAGCTCATGGGCGAGGCCTATGTCAAAGAGATAAGCTTCAACCGGGTCCACCATTGTGCTGGGGAAGCAAAAGGACCCTGTTCAGTTGTGGCAAAGTGCCACAACTACAGGGACAAGGAGGATGTTCTAAAGAGGGCTCAAGAGGTGGGTGACCTTGAGTAGGAAGGGGCCACAGTGAGGATCTACCAGGACCTGTCCAACTACATGCTGGAGCAGAGAAGGAAGTGCAGACCCTTGAAACAATGGCTGGAGGAGGGGGTGTACTACTGCTGGTGCTTCCCCTTCGCCCTCTCTTTTGAGCATGGCGGAGAGCATTATGAAATAAAGCAAGAGGAGGAAGTGACCTGGTTGTTGGTGGAGTTAAGGAAGGAAGGGGCGTCCAAGAGAATGAATGCAGCGCAGGCTGCAAGAGTGATTCAATAGTGCCTTCACGCAAGCAAAGAGCCGCAGGAAGGAAACATCCTCAAGGAAACCTAAGAAAGCAACAGGCTGAGGAAAGGGGCATGTGAGGAAGTGATTCAATAAAGTAAGGGGGGTGGTATTGGTGAATGGTTGACAAGCTACATGTTGCGTGGTGTGACAGGTTTGCTATCACCCTAGTGACCTGGGGATGCCCAGGTGTCTCAGAGACAAAGGGTTGGAGACCCTGGTTGGGCACGGTTTCCAGCACATATTTGAGTGTGTTCACAAGTTGAAAGGAGGGTTTAAGGGGGGAGGAACACATACATAACACAGTCATAACAGCCAAGGAAAGGAGGGAGGAATCATACCTGGGGTGTTAAGAAGAAATTCATTGCAGCCTGCCAATGGCTAATTGGAAGGTGGCCACTCTCAATGTAAAGGGACTGAACTCCCCAAACAAACGGTCATTAACAGCAGCTCTGTTCTGCAAAACACAGCTGCAGGTACTTTTCCTACAGCAAACTCACAACAAACTGGAGAGGGCACTGAAAGGGGCTGAAATTGGTTAGCTGTACTGGGCCTTACTCAGGGCTAAAAAGAAGAAGGGAGTGGGCAAAGTCCTTGCACGCTCTGCCCAGCTGGCAGAGGTGCAGGTGCGGAGGTGCTTTGTAGGAAGGTTTATGGCAGTAAAGGGGCATCTTAATGGGACAATGATCACCCTGGCGTCAGTATACGCCCCCAATGTACATCAACTGTCCTTTCTCAGGAAAATCATTTTAGTACTGGAAGAGTGGTGGGAGGGAGCGACAATGGTGGGAGCCAATTTGAATGCCATAATTGATCCTGCTGTCGATTGGTGTTCGGCACAGGGAGACCAGGTACAACCACAAGGGAGGGAACACAAGGCATTGACACAGCGACTTCAAGACTACTTCTGGGAAGACGTGTGGAGATCTAGAAACACTCAGGCTGGTGGTTACACCTTTTTCTCACCCCCACACCAATCCTAGATGAGAATCGACTTGTTGCTGGTCCCCAAGGAGCAGAGGGTAATGGATGAGTCACCAAGAGTGGAGTCAGGGACCTGGTCGGACCACAAGATGCTAATAGCGGGATGGGGAATGGAGGCAGGAGGCCGGGGAACCCCCAAAGTGGAGATGGACACAGTTTTCAGGGAATATCTATGGAAAGCGATCGAGCATTTCTTGAGACAAAGACCACAGGGGAGGTGCAGTGGAAAATGGAATGGGAGGTGGCCAAGGCCATGTTTAGGGGCCTCATTATACAGGAAGTCACCCAGAAGATGAGAGAGAGGGCTGACAGAGGGGAGGTTGAGGAGGTGCTGCAGAGCAATCAGGGCGGAGCCTACATGACCGGGGGTGTACCGGGAGGGGTTGATGGAAAAGATGTGCAATAAGCAACAGGAGCTGCATACACTCCTGATTGGAGAAGTCTAAAAAAAATTGCATTAACCAAACAGTGTTATAACGAAAGAGGCGATTGAGTAGGGACCCTGCTAACCAACAAAATAAAAGAGCGGAGCATGGAGAGAAGAGTGGTACATGTATGGGCACCACAGTGGGATATCCTGGTAGGCCAGCGCAACTTCACTGAATGCTTTGTTCAGTTATATGAGGGCCTCTATGAGCAGCACCCGGACGAAAAAGGGCAGGCTATTCAGGAATACCTGGGGATGCTCCCAATGTCAAGAATGATCGATTGGGAAAAGGATACCTTAGAGGCGAAAATTACTGGTAAGGAAGTGTCGGAGGCCATAAACACCCTAATGTCAGGGAAGGCACCAGGGGAAGATGGCTACACCTCAGCCTTCTATAAACAGTACCAGAAACTGCTAGTGAAACCCATGGCCAACCTCTTTAACACAATACAAACTGCACTGGATATCCCCCCCTCTCCTTTCTGGAGGCACTTATCGCTGTTATACCCAAGCAAGGTAAAGATCCAACATATTGTGGTTAATACCGCCCCATCTCTTTCGTGAATACTGATGCCAAGATATTCGCTAGGATACTGGTTTCACAGTTGGAGGTACTCATGCCATGGTTGGTGCATGCTGACCAGTCAGGGTTTATTCGGAACAGGCAGGGCTCTACATATACTGCAGGCTCCAGAGATGAGGAGAGAGGGAGCAGTGCCCCTCTCACTAGATCTTGAAAAATCTTTTGACCGTGTGAACTGGGCATTCATGAGGGGGTTACTGGGGAAGATTGGTATGGGGGCTAGGTGGATGGGGTGGATTGAAGCCTTGTATTCGGCAGAGCGGGCAAGAGTGGTGGTTAACGGATGGTTCTTGAGGGCGATACACTTAAGCTGGGGCACCAGACAGACTCCTGCTATACATGCTAGTGAAGGAACCCTGGGCAATAGAGGGAAGGAATAACCCTGAAGTGAGAGAAGTATGCTAAGGGGGAATAGAATATAAATTCAGCCTCTTTGCGAATGATGCACTCCTCTTTGTCACGGAACCAGGAACACCGGTCCCTGTGCTCCTCCGGGGTCTCCGACTATATGGAGAATTATCAGGGTACAAGGTCAACCTCGAGAAGTCAGTAGTGTTCTGGGTCAGGAACAGGATGGGGGAAGATGGAGACCTCCTGAAAGACATGGGGTTTAAGCTACAAAAAGAGAATTCAGATACCTGGGAGTGGAAGACACTAGGGAAATGACAGATCTCTTTGACAAAAACTATATTCCACTTTGGGACAAGACGTAGCTAGACCTGCAACAGTGGGGGCGGCCACACTCTTCTGGGCGGCCCATCTGAACTGTATTAAGATGACAGTCCTCCCCAAGTTTCTATTTTTATTCCAAATGCTCCAGATAGTGGTCCCATCTCCCTTCCTGGACAAGATCCAGAGGGCACTGACATGTTTCTTGTGGGTGGGTGTGATAGCAAGGTTGGCATACATAACACTGGTTCAGTCTGGGGACGAGGGGGGAGTGGGTCATCCCGATCTGGTGGCATACTATAAAGCAGCACAATTGTGGATCATGGTTGACCAGACTGATACGAACACAGAGAAGAAATGGGTCATCATGGACAATAAGGTCCTGATGCTGGTCACGCTGGGAGAATGGTTCTGGGTCCCACAAAGAGATATGCCCCAAATGGTGCTGACGCACCCGATTCTGGCATGTTTTGGTCAGTATGGAGGGAGGGGGGAGGCACCTGATGGTTCTCTTTGTGTCCTTCACCACTCTGTTTTACATGGGCACCGCCCCCGCTTAATGAGATTGCTGAGTCAAGGCTCTATCAGACCTGGTATGAGGCATGACTATCAAGGGCAGGCCAGTTATGGGAGAGCAGTGAGTTCCTACCTCTGGTCAGGCTAGAGGATTATGTGGGTATAGGGAAGGTTTCGGTCTTCAGCTATCTACAACTTAAAGGGGCAATGTCCAATTCTAGGTTGGGAGAGAATGTTCGCAGGGAGCTAACCCCTTTTGAAGGGATCCTGTTGCAAGGCAGTGGGACTAAAGGGCACATATCAAGGATATACAAGGAATTGGAGCGGGGTGACCTCATAGCATGTCTACCAGTAAGGAGTAAATGGGCTAGGGACTTGGCAAAAGACATCTCTGACCAGATGTGGGTGACCATCTGTAGGAGGGTCTGAAAATCCATGCGGGCGCTGCAATACAGAATGCAGGCCTACAAGATAATTCAGTACCTGCCGGCGCAGTTAGCAAAAATGTACATGGGGGCAGACTCAAGTTGCTGGCGATGTAAGCAGGTGCATGCTGACTATTTTCAGATGTGCTGGGGGTGTTGCTACATGCAGGGGTACTGGAAAGAAGTGTTGTTGTGACTTAAGGACCTGGATGCAGTACAGAGGGAACTATCACCAAGCCTGCTGCTATCTGGGGTGGAAGTGGTGCACAAAGATGCAGGAGAGGATGGTCACATGGTGCACTCCCTGCTGGTGGCTGCATGCAGTTGTTTGGCACAACATTGGAAAAGTGGAGGGACCCCTTCGGAGAGGGAGTGGGTGCAGATAGCACACTCAATTTACGACATGGAGTACCTCAAGCACTTGCTTGATGAAACCCGGACAGGCATAGAGGGTGAATGGCTCCCTTTTTTCAATAAATATGGATGCTGAATTGCGAGAATACCAGTGAGGGTTTATGGAGGTGCAAGGCAGATGCCACTGTGAAGGAGGTTGTGTTTCATTTTACTTGTTCTAGCTTGGTTATGGACTATGCAGGAGGGGGGCGAGAGAGGAAAAGATATCTCAAACACTGAAGATGAACTGAATGTTTTCTTGTTAAAAGTGTAATGAAATAATGGTGATTTGATGTATTCACTTACACAAATTATCCAAAACTGCAAGGTTGATTCAATTGTGTTGGCCGGCGACTTCAACTTGGTGATGGATGAATTACTTGACCGATCTACCAGTGATTGCTCCAGAAACCCCAAAAAAGCAAGAGATCATTAGAGAGTTTGATCGCAGAATTTCACATGGATGATATATGGCGTCTGGAACAGCCGTCGGAGAGAGACTATAGCTTTAACTCCAAGTGCCATGACTCATATTCACGCATTGATTTTTTCTTGACCCCAGGTCAGGTGACACCAAACTGTTTTAATTCCAAGATAGGTATGATCAACATCTCAGACCATGCACCTGTGTCTTTATGCCTCTCTCTTCAATGTAATTTGGTCAAATCAGCAAGGTGGAGGCTGAACTCAAACGTTTTGCAAGGTGAGCAAACCACAGTGGCCGTTGTGGATGAGATTGAAGAATTCATTTGAAACAACAGGACAGAAGGCATAGCGGTCTCTACCATTTGGGAAGCATTTAAATGTTTTATCAGAGGTGTGGTGATGGCGAACTCTGGTAGATTCAGGAAGATGAGGGAAGAAAAGATGAAGACGTTATCTGCTGAAGCCAAATGATTGGAAAAACAATTTGTCATGAGCAGTGATGAAGGGGTTAAAACCCAACTGAGGGAGACAAAGTATGAACTGAACAAAATCATGTCGGACCAAGTAGATTATGCTTTATTTAGGCAGAAGATAAATTACTTTGAGAATGGTGAAAAGGCCGGTAGGCTTTTAGCCCACAGGCTGAAAGTGGCTGAGAGTGACCATATCATCACTGCAATCCGAAAACCTGAGGGGGGATTTGAAATGCAACAAAAGGGAATCAATACATTGTTTCATAATTTTTTATGAAAGACTCTACAAGTCGGAATTGAGCTGCGAGCCAGAGGCTTTAAAGTCCTTCCTAGACTCCACAGAACTCTCTTGCCTAACTGATGAACAGACAAGGACTCTCGAGGGTTATGTACACATAGAAGATGTTCAGTGGGCTATTTCATCACTCAGTGTAGGCAAATCGCCTGGTATTGATGGACTACCCACAGAATTCTATAGGATATTGCCTGACAGCACGTTGCTGCAATTGTGTGATGTGTACAATGCATCCTTTGATGCTGGCTCCCTGCCAGATACTATGCGGCGCGCCTTGATAACTGTGCTACCTAAAAAAGACCGGTCACCTACTCGATGTGCCAATTATAGGCCGATCAGCTTAATCAATATGGACTATAAGATCTTGGCTAAAATACTAGCTAAAAGACTGGAGCCAGTGATACCATCGTTGATCCATAATAATCAGGTCGGCTTTGTCATCGGGAGGTCTGCAGCTGACAATATGAGGCGTTTACTTTTACCAATTGAACATGGGCATGCACAGGCGACCACTGCAGCTGTGGTATCCCTAGACGCCGAAAAAACAGCATTTGACCGTATTGAATGGGCCTTTCTTTTTAATTGCTTGGAGAAAATGAGACTTGGTCAAGGCTTTTTGAAATGAGTGTGTCTTCTATATAAGGATCCATCGGCCAGTGTAATCACCAACGGTCTAATATCAGAATCATTCTACCTTGGCAGGGGTACCAGACAGGGGTGCCCTCTTTCGCCTTTATTGCTCATTTTGTCAATGGAACTGCTGGCAGTATTACTTCAATCTGATGCCAATCTCCTCCCGATATTAGCAGATGACCATGAAAATAAAATCTGGTTATACGCAGGTGACCCACTGGTGGCTATACAGGATTCAGCACTCGGCATACCTTAATTTGATGTAAGACATTCAACGATTTTCTTCTGTGCCTGGATATAAGGTAAACTGGGGTAAGTCGGAAATTCTCCCAATCACCAACTTGTGCATGCAATTCACATGTAGTCAGTTCCAGTTTACTTGGTGTCAAAACAGATGAAATATTTGGGGATTTGGATTGGGCCAGAGGTGGTGAAGTTACCAAAAATGAACTTTGATGTGATCATTCCAAAACTACAGTCGGGCATGGATAGATGGGGAGTCCTGAAACTGTCAACATGGGGGAAAATCAATTGTATTAAAATGAATCTCGCACCTCGTGTAAATTACCTTCTTTCCATGCTTTCAATCAAAGTGCCAAACCACTACTTCAAAGAGATCAATAGAATGATGCAGAAATTTATATGGGACGGGAAACCCCCAAGACTTGCGCTATGGAAAATGCAGCTACCTCAGAAGTATGGTGAAATGAATCTACCTCACTTCTCAGAATATCATTTGGCCTTCACGGTTAGGCATCTGTGTAAATTTATCGACACTGATGGGGAGCCAACTTTTGACATACTGAGAGAAAGTAATGCATCATCTCATTTGGCTCCCAAGGCCTTATTATCTACAGTGTCAAAACAGTCCAAAAGGTGAAATCCCCTGACTGCTTTTTTGATGGAGTGCTGGCGTGACATGTCTAACTGTATTGGGACCAATCCCTTCTTATTTCCGAAGGCTTCGATCTGGCTCAATCCAGCTTTGAAGCTACATGGAAAAGTGCTATTCTGGCCAGCATGGTTCCTGGCAGGGATTCAATATATTGCAGACCTAATTGAAGATGAGGAATGGATCCCGTTTGCACAACTTTGCCGCACCTTTGATCCAACGGAATGCACCTACGCAGAGTATAGACAGCTGAAGAGCATCATCTCCGTAAACATGGATCCTGCACAATTGGCAGTCCAGGGCAAAGCTTGGGCAGCTTTAGAGACATGCAAACATGCTGCTCACCCAACCGCAACTATGCACAAGGTCCTGAGAATATGTCATAAGGGGAACTTAGAGATGGCAAATGCCTGGACAGAGGAGCTGGGTGAAGTGATTGACCAAACATGCTGGCTGCATTGCTGTGGTAATGTGAGGCTCGTGAGCATGGACTGGGGCTTAAGAGTGTCGCAAACCAAGCTTCTATTTAGGGCCTTTTGGACGCCAGTGCGTCTGTTTAAGCGACACTTGTTGGAAAATGATCTGTGCTGGAAATGCAATCAAGCAAGAGTTACCTTAAGTCATCAGATCTGGTTCTGTCCCAAGACTAAGGTATTCTGGGAAGGAGTTTGTGAGAGATTAGGTTTGGTGTTGAGCTGCACCATTCCAATGGTTGTGTCTCTCTTAGTACGGGGTGATGTGTCATTGTTAGAGGATGTTGACTTTAGAAAGAGAATGTGGTTCCTTAGGGCCTGTATGATTGCGAAAAAGATGATTCTTAGGGCTTGGAAGTCGTCCAGCTCTTTTTGCATCGATGAGTGGGTGGATGAGTTGCTTACGATCTCCACCTATGGAAAGGCAATTTGAAAATTGAAAGGAGAGACTGAAAAGTTTATGGACATATGGGGTATCTTTCTCAATGTGTATGGTTAAAGTCTCATGGTGACTCAATATGCTGGTGTGTTTTGTCCAAATTCACTATTACCCTGAAATGTATTCTGATTTTCCCTTATGCTAGCCAAGATCATGCCATACGTGGGGATGTGTTTATTGATTATTTATAAATTGTACTACCAAATGATACAGTTAGATATTCTTCTGTTTCATTCTCTTCTCCTTTTCTGGTCTCTAATCAAATTTTCTCTCTTCTTCTACTTTTTCTCCTTATTTATGTTGTGTTATGCATTATGAGATGATTTTTCCTTCTTTTTCTTCTCTTTTGGACTCAATCTTGTGACCAGGTTTGTAATTGTATGAAGCTTGTTAATTTCTAATTGTATTGCAAACTTTATTGGTGAAAATAAAAATGATTTAAAAAAAAAAAGATAAACTGAATGTTTTCTTGTTAAAAGTGTAATGAAATAATGGTGATTTGATGTATTACAAAAACGATAATAAAATTAGATTTTAAAAAAGAAAAACATGTAAAGAAATTAATTTACACACAGGTTTGGGGAATTACTGTCTTTTCAGTCTAAGTGTGCAATATATTGCACATCTGTGTTGCAGAAATGTTCTGAGCCGAGTGGGCATGATTGCTTTAGCTAATGCCCCATGGCCCAAAGTTACATGTCCAACCAAGAGGTTTAGAGAGGAGGATTTATTTTTTGTGGCATTGACTTTTTAGAGTTGTCATTTTTGTTATTTTATATTTTCTTGATCAGTTAGACATTTGAACATGTCTAACCATTATAATAGCAGCAGCAATGATGCTTTTTTACAGTAGATAACTGTGCACAGATTATAGGTCATGGGTTTGTACATTTTGATGTAAATTTGCCTTTGTATAGGGTTCCTCTATATTGACGTAATAGAAGTGGATGAGGTGAATAATCAAATTAGAGGTTGAAAAGGTTTGGGAAGGTTTTTTGGAAGATTCCATCTGCAATAGCTTACAATAAGAACCATACATAACTTTAATGTCTTTCTTGCTCCAATGCTACTTGATAGAGAAATACTGTCAGCTGTTAGTGAAATTTTTTTGGGCTCACTGATTCTTTCATGGAGTTAAGGCAAATATTTAGCATACCCATGCACATCTTCATACATTTCTTTAATTGCTTTTTCCTTTTTTTGCTGAACAGGTTTCCTGTAATGTTTGAACAAGCGATTTGCAAATTCCCTAAGAAAGTGATAATGTCTAATTCAATTTAAAGATATCCCTGGTGTTTATTTTGTTGATATCACTGGTGAAGCACAGCGTCTATGGTTGGTGGCATGTTCGTGTTTTAAAATATACAGTGCAAATGTTTAAAGTGATTGCATTGCAAACTGTTCATCCTTTCCAAGTAATAGTTAGATTGCAAACAAAGATGTCAAACCTGTCTAAAAAATATGTGTGCAAGGTGTGAAAGGCAAAGTTGTGTATTTACCTCCCAATTTGGAAGAAAATGTCAACAGACTAGTGTGACATTTCAGATTGCTTGTTTGCTTTAGTAAATGTTGCTGCCACTAAAGATAAGAACATTTAGCAACAGCTTATAGATATTGGAAAGATGAAAAACACATTGGTGTTTCTATTGGAGCACACTGATTTAAACAAAGGCTGTCTGACTGTAACAGACATGTGTATGCTTGATGTTGAGTTAACAACCAAAAGCAATTTTTTTGGGTGGCTTGCATTCTGATGACCAGGGATGAATGAGTGTCTGCGTCCATTTTCTTTCTGATAGTATCTTTGTAATTGGTCCTTTGGTCCTAACACATGCAGTAGCAGTGTACTGGCAAAATTTCCAGGCCAACAAACTAAGAGTTTGCTGGTAGGGGCACATATCTCTTGACTGGCCTGGTCTGCTGGGATTTCAGGCCCCTACCTGCAGTGTTTTCACTAAAGCACTAGCATCTTTAGCAACGGTGCCAGTGCTTCAGTGACTCCATTCCCAAGGAGTCCTTTGGAAGTCCATGGAAATGAGGATGTACCGTTTCCTCTGCCTGCCATAATATTCTGGTGGCACCAAAAAGTCAGGCAGTGGAAACGTTGTTAGAGGGTTGCCGGTAACTCACCACCTATCGGCGGGTTTTAGCAGCAATTCTGTAATGAGGCTTAGAGTCTTGCAAGAACTGCAGCACTGGAGCACTCCATTCGAAGAGTTATCAGAAATGCTAGAGAGGTTCAGAGAGGAGGGTTTTCATGAAGTGTCTACAGATGTGCTGCTCCCATCTCCAGCAGTACCACTTGGATGTGCAAGAGGCATTTGCAAGGATCTTTTATTTCTGGTGCAGTGAATCTGCCAGAAGACTTCATCCACTTTATCCTGGGGTACTAATTGTGTCTTTATTCAGTTGCAAGATACTCTCGCATTTTTCAACTGAAAAAAGAAAAAAAGATGTCTGCCATGGAAAGGGATATGAAGTCTGTTCACCCGCTCGATGGTGGCCATTTAAAACAGTAAAATAAAAACTAAACAAAGAAGATGGCCACCATGGAGCGGGAGAAGAGACTGCATATAGTCTCTCCTACATTTCCGTGGCGGCTATTAAAATTATAGAAAAAAAACCCAAAGAAAATAGCCACCATGGAAAGGGAGAAGGGAGTACATATAGTCCCTTCTCTCTTTCTATGGCAGCCACTCAGCGAACAAACACCAAGGGATGTAGTGGTGACTGGTCCCTTGTCAGGCTGCTAAGGAACCGGTGAGGGCCAATCAGATTGTTTGTAAAAATCTGATTATCCCTTGTGGGTTACTAATTGTACTTTAAACTGTCTACTTGGATATCATTAGAAAAATGAACACAATCAAGATATAGTGGAAAAGCAAAACTGTTACGTGATCCGAGTACCTGTTAAAAATAGGCGTGAAGTTGCATAGCTCTGTCAATGCAGCTTTCAAAGTGATTGGGCCTTTCCTTGACGCAGCTACAGCTACGTGCCTGCATGTCTTCTTGTTGATTTAGGCGATTGGTCAATAATTTAGGTGCCAACACATCATTCTGCTTAGGCATACCCGTGCATACAGAAAACACATTCTTGTTCTCTAAATCGTGTACCCACAGTTATATTCCTCTCCCAAGCATCTTTTTCCTGTTTTCTTTCATTGCTTTTTGTCTCTTGGTGGGTGAACCGATTTGTAAGCCTTCAGGAACTTTTAAAAGCAGTACCTTGATGTATCCATTCCTTGTTTACCTTTCTTCTTGCTATACCTTTGTCCTTTGTCTTGTGCTTTGTCATTCTTTGTTATTTTAGCTTGTAATTTTTGAATTTTTTAAGTTTTTTTATATTAAGTAGCAGAGTCCTTTTTGTGTTGTGTATTTTTACACTATTTATTTTTCCTCCATGGTCCTGCATTTCAAAATGGGTACCACAAGCAGTGTTAATGAGGTGTGTGGTCAGTTTTACCAAAGCAATTTACAAAAATAAAATATGAACAGTTGGCAATATTTCATGTAACTCCCTTAATAAATAGCAGTACTCGAGTGAGTCTTTGTCTAGGGAAACCGGTTGTCGCTATGCTAGATAGTGCCATATCCAAGAGCCTCCCTGATGAAGAATACATGCATGTCAAATAGCAGATCCAGAGAGAGCGTGGTGGAAGTAAAAACCACATAAGCAGAAGCATCTCCTGTTCCTGCCAGTTGATCAAATGGCTAAACAAAACAAATTGGAAAATGAGATGAAAGACAGTGGGCCTCATTCCGAGATTGGCGCTCATTGGGTGGTCATTCTGCCAATTTACAGCCATTATTGATTACTGTTACTGCCACTAGGTCCTGAGAGTATACCATGGGATTACAAGTGGTGGTAAGGTGTTGTTAGTCCCCATTTTAGGATCCCATAGGACACCATTTTAGCAGATTTACCACGAGCTGTAATTCTGCCACTGTAATTCCACCGATTGTTGGATTTAAAGTGCAGGATATACCTCCAGAATGATTCCAGAGGTGAATACTTTACTTCACACAAAAACTCGGGATGGGGTGGAGTGGTAAATATCGGCAGTAATTCCGCTACTGCCTGTCAAGGTGTGCCCCCATGAGTCCTGCATACCTGTATTTTCGCGTGGTTGGTGGTCAAGGATAATGCTGGGAAGTGGTGATTCCGTCAGGTCCAGTTGGTAGTGAAGTGTGGGAGTCCCCCTCCTGACTCAAGCCAGAGGGTAATGACAAGCAAGAGGCAGGAAGCCGTTCACCTCCTCCAGGAAAGATAAGCTTGCCACAGTGAATGTGGTGCCAGGCAGTGTAAAACATTGAGTATGAAGCCAGAAGAGAAAAAAGGAATGTAAATAGCAGTAAAGAATGAAGGTAGCCAACAAAATACTGTTGTCAGCAAAGTACAGGATACAGGAACAAAAGAGAACAGTAACCAGGCTGGCCAGCAGGATAGAAAGGCAAGGGCTGCTTAATGGAATAATCAGAAGAGTTCAGGCACAGGGGGCCTCATTACGACCCAGGCGGAAAACCATGGTGCTAATAGCACCATGGTCCATGCCGGTAATTTACCGACTCCGCCATGGAGAAAGGGGGAATTACCACCCCATTACAAGGTTGGCGGGGCGGTAATTCCCCCTTCCTCCATGGCCCTTCCCCATTCCCATTTTTGCCCCACAGGGCATAATGGGAATGGGGAAGGCGGTAATTACGGTACCGCAAATTACGGTACCGTAATTAGCACCAAGGTCCCTTTGCGGGTCCATTCCTTAACGGCTGGTAAAACTAGCCGTTAAGGTGGGAACCCGCAAAGGGACCTCGTAATCAGGCGCTAAGGGATTACTGGTATGGGTACCCTTACCGGTATCGGTAATCCCTTAGCGCCAGGGTCGTAATGAGGCCCAGGGACAAGGAAAGAAAACTGAGTAGAACTCAGCAGCGTGTCCCCACAACCAGAAGAGGGTGCGATGCACCCATGCCGGTGATCGCAATGATTTTATAGGCATGGAAGTAAGGTAGACCGTGCGCATGCTTGTTTGTCTCCATTAGCAATGGACCAAGCTGCCTGAACTGTGCATGTGTGGAACGCAGCAGCTGGGACCTGGCACATGCGCACTGAGCCTGTCATTGCAGCCCCCAGGTAGGAAGAACGACCTGGCAGTGGATGTCTGTATGGGCGTTTTGGGAGTCGCCATCGGACCGGCCGGAAAAGAGGGACATGGCGGGTCCATCGGTTGACTGGTGCGATACTGTACAAAAGTGCCAGTAATAGAATTACTACCACTTTTTTGATAACTGCAACAAATTTGTAATGAAGCCCAGTGTGGGAAAGTTCTGGGACAGAACAGGAATGGGAGCACTAAATGATAGGGAGGGGAAGGGAATAGACTGTGAATAAAATAAAGGATGGGTTCAAGCAAAGGCTGGCAGAGAAGTGGCAGATGAACATTCTTACACTTTTCCCATCAGAATTTGCCATCATTTGTGTTCTCATGTCACTATCAGAATTTGCCATCATTAGTGTACTCATGTACACTGTAGAAAAAGACTACACATATCCCTCAAAATATTTAAAGTATTAAAAAGGATCCTAAAATAACTGCAATAGCCATAACATGACTCCCAAAGAGTCTAATGATACCCCAAATATTGTTTAAATAAAGAAAATTCTGATATATGATATGATATGATATGATACGATATGGCATTTCTAACGCGCTTATACACAAGTGTTTCAAGGCACGACGAGGCAAGGAAGGGGGAACAGAGGGAGGACAGAGACAATGATCTTACTAGGCCAAGTGACATTGAGATCACACAAGTGCAGGGGAGGGGTATCCACCATGCTGCCCATTTGACCATTCAGGTTTATCGTATACATTTTACACCTCAGCATTGATGGACGTCGTCTACGTCTATTGTATTGCCTTTACAAAATTGGCTGGGTTTTTGATATGTGCAATCTCTTTACCCAACTCTTAAGATAATCAGGGTATGGATGGACATTTACAGCACAACATATTCTCGACTGCTTCTATTCACAAGGAATACGTGCTGCACTTCATTTTGCTTTACTTTTGTGGACAGGGAGCAGTTAAAAGTTGGTCAGAGAGTGTTTATGGAATTTAGCCTCTTCCAATTTGCCTTTTGCCTTTTTGTAACATTAATATAATTGTGTTTTTGAATATATAAATTGAAAAAGTAATAAAGGCAAAGTCAAGGTTGTATGTCATAGCAAAAACAAAGCGGTGATGGCTGGAAGGTTTAGAATGAATCTTAACCTCTGGCATTGCTCTGGGCAACCCTCCAGACCATCGTTCTTCGCCTGCCAAGCCATTACAGAAGGCGAAAGACCATATGCAAATCAGGCTTAGCCCCAGCCCAAAAGGGGCAGTCCAGCCCGAACTGCTAGGTCACATCCCTTCTGCACGAGACCACAAGCATCCCCAAACATGTTTCGGCCTTGTTGGGCCTCATCAGTGAGGAGTAGCTTGGGTCTCTAGGCCCAGCAGGCACGGGACCCACGTCTGGGCATACCCGTCCCACTCGGGGTGGCATAGCAAAAACAAAGAGGTGATGGCTGGAAGGTTTAGAATGAATCTTAACCTCTGGCATTGCTCTGGGCAACCCTCCAGACCATCGTTCTTCGCCTGCCAGGCCATTACAGAAGGGGAAAGAGCCCAGAGCTTTGCCAGTGGTTATGATTAATTCAAAACCTTCCAGCCATCACCTTTCTGTTTTGCAAAGGTAGTATGTCAGAAATTATCACCAAACAATCCACACATGCCAAAGGGCCAAATTCCAAGTTTGGTGGTGTGGTAAAAAAGTGGTGGTCATTTTGTTTTATTGCTTCATTGCTGAATTCCGAGTTTGACATTAAAATTGAGGATTTACCTCCAGCATCCCCCTGCAGGTAAAATACACCAATTGAATGTAAAAAAGAAAACATCAGAGGAATGAATTCCACCAAAATCCCCATGGAGTCCTGGGGACTCCAAAAATGGGCATTAACACCGCCCTTTCACCAGTCACAATGCCCTGGTAAGCCCACAGGGCTGAGGGGCGTCAATGGTAAACAAGGTTGACAATAATTCATAGGATTTATGGTGAAATCGCCACCAAACTTGTAACAAAGCCCAAAATGTGTAACCAAATCCTTGACTTGTGTTAATCCAGTTATCTATAAGAATGAATGCATTAGTGGTAGGACAAGCAAGTGAACTGGTCAGAGAATTCGTTTGGAAAAATGAAATGAGCAAGTGCCCTTGTATCTGCAGCTAACAGTATTTTATATTTAAATTGCATTATTACAGGTACACACTGCCTTAGATGGACTTACATTATACTTTTTACCCCGAGGACACCTTTGAATGTGTTTACTGTTTTCTTTTAATCGGTTAGAGGTTTGAAATGAGTAACTCTTTACACAAACAGAACCCTGGAAATACTTATGAATTTCAAGTATGTGAAAGAAAGTGGACCAGCTCGTTAGAACTCCTCTTCAATGAGTGTTGGCGCATTAAATATTAACTGCATGCGAACTAAATAAATCATCAGGCAGTAGTTCATCTAAATGCTGTTTGTCACATCCGAAGTCAGTCCTCTGTTTTAAAAGCTATTAATACCACTGTAAGGCTGAGAGATGTTGTCTTTCAAATGCAATTATAAAGTGTTGGCTTTATAAACATGGAATGTCCCTAAGCAGTTGGTTGTTTCCAGCTTTGAATATCAATCTCTGGCGTCGGTGTAATTTACAGCATCATTAGGTGGATAGTAAAACCGGTGGGCGTTGGAGTGCAAGAGCAAAGCCTCCTTTTCTCAGTAAACACTCGAGCTTATTAAAAAGAAGTCCAGCTTGCACTGTAGGTAGTACTCAAGTCATAAAGATAATTACTGCTTTTTCCATAGCGGGCTCGCGAGAAGCCGCATTATTTTGCCAATATTTCAGGGAAGTCAATTATAATAAATGGGACCTTTAACTACTGCTAGATGAAACCAGGGATACTGAATCTTGTGATCTTTAATGGCCATACTTCTTCAGCTCCAAGACAGGTGGAGCCGAGTCTGTGATTTAATCAGTTCAATTTCAGAACAAGAGGCGTATTATATAAAATGCAAATTGCATCTTCTTCTATTTATGGTAGAGAAAACATATAAATGTCAAAAGAAATGATATGCAACTGCTCACTACTCACTAATTAAGTCAGGCAAGAGTTCTGCTGCCTTCTTTGGTTCGTGTTTACATTGGCGTTGTTAAGACTTTCGTGGTGTTGTTTATTGGGTAATGTCTTAATACCCATTCCTGTAGTCCATAAGACTCAATGAGAGATTTGGGTGAACGTTTCGCCAGCAGTAATTGCTCCAGGTCTTTGCCAGTCTAGTGACTGGAAGAATCTGCCCCTTTAACTTCCAGAATCAAGATTTGGCAGTCCAGAAAAGTAGCAGTAAAGTGGCAATAGCCGAATTTCCCCTGCGTTTTACTGCACAACTGAACTCTTAATGATGCCCATTGTTTGTCGAATTTTTGTTCCTAGCAGTTTATCATTACAATAACATAACTTTGTACTTTAACATAATCCTTTATTTATTAAAACATGATCATCAGTAGTTCACCTAAATATGCTGCCCCAAATTCCGTATTTTGAAGTTGTCTATTCATATTCCACGATTTCGATATTGTGTTCACCGGAAATTGACGGAATATTAGTTCACCGGCAGTCGGAGCCTGTAAAGTGTTTGGATGCACAGGCTGCATGTTTGCATATGCGTTGACAATTCTGTATCGCAGCCTCCTTTCTGATGTATGCCGCGGTGCAGTCATATTGGTGTATGGAAAGTCACGAAAATAGTAGACACTGAATTTAAGAAGTATCACAACATCAGAGTCTTTGTACACGAACCAGTCGACCACAGACACATCTCATGGGTCGGCCACGAAGACACAGCACAGTAAGGGGTTTTACATGAAACACGTCATTGGCAGCGTGGAACTAGTAGAGAAAAAAAGAAAACGGCCCACGTTCACAAATCATAATTTATGATATTTCCCCAAAATCATTGTGCGCTTTACCTGGAGTTTAATTTGTAACAACATGCATTCTATAGGTACATTTTAAAACAATTCAGACTAGTAAAATTAGTCTCAACCCAGCGAAACTGCAGCTGTAAACCCTAGTTTGAAGGCACCTAAACTGCTGGCCTACACCCCTAAGTCATTCCTGACAACACCCCACACCTCCTGACCTCCAACACAACCCCCAGGTAGCCCCCTCAAGATCTGATACCACCCATTACCCCATGACCTCCATCACAACCCCCAGATGACCCCCTCAAGTCCTGGCACCACCCCTCACACCTTGGACCTCCACCCTATCCCCCAGGCAGCCCCCTCAAATCATGAAACTACCCCTCATCATCCCGAACTCCGCCCCATACCCCAGGCAGCACCCTGCAAGTACACCCTTCTCTCAACACCCAATGACTACCACTGCAACCTCCAGGTAGGCCCTGCTATTCCACCCTCCTCCCGCCACCACCACTCATCTCTGCCCAATACCCCAGGCAGGGGTACATTACAGTCAGTTGCACATCAACAGGACAGCATACCGTGGCACTGGTACACTTTGGCCACTCCATGTACCTGTGATATAGTAATGCAATGGAATGCAATGTCATGTATGATTGTGCCCATGTTCCATTGCAATTGCCTCAAAGCACTGTACGTGAATGCCCTTGGAGGACCCAAGTCCTTGACAACATAGACTGGTCTGAGTCATTAGTAATGTGTGTGTGCATTGTAGCCTAAAAAAAGGAAGGAATGAAGGTAGTCAGGTACGTAGGCAGGGGTGGCAAAGTCCCTGCAAGTAACACAAGTAGATCAGACTTTTGGTTAGGTTGTCGGAGAGTGTGCGAGTCGGGAGACAGATCATGTGCACAGCCAGACAGAACAAACATTCATTTCAATATGCATCATTTGAGTGGCAGATGTGCAGCATCATATGAGAGGAGACAGTGATTGATTGCATATGTGTGCGGGTGGGTGACCATGCTTTGGGAGGGTTACATCTACCGAATATCAAGTGCTCAAGTGATGAAGGTAGCCCACAAAACTAAAGTGATGCCCCAACCCATGTGACAGTCACAGAAGAAAGCTATTTGTACAAGTAAAAAATTGATTTTGCACATGGACACAGATATTGCAAGAAATGTGGCATCAAGATTCAAAAACCTGTATTCAAACTATCTACACAACAATGATGAAATATCGGGAAGGATAAAATGTCCAGAGATGAAAACAGAATAAAAGTCCAAAATTAAACCTAATAATATAGAACCATATACACAGGCATTGGGCTTAACTGTCTTTCAGTGCTTCCTCCAGGGCATAGTCACACTCGACATCTTCCACCTGAAGCTGGCCGCTGTACTTGCCGGGAGGGCTTGCAGGCCCACTACCATCCACCTCTCCTCCTCCTCCGCAACCCTGCAAGCATCATCCAGGATGGCTGCCATCCCCATTGTCCACCTCTCTACATCCTCTGGCCTGGTCCTGGCAATGGTTGCCTCCCTAGCCCCCTGCCTCTACACCATCAGCTGCCTCTGATATTAGAATCTGACGCACACCAACTGATGGAGCTGCATCCTTTCCTCCGGGCAGATGTGACACATTTATCGTGTGATTTGCCTCCTCAGGGTGGAATGGCCCTGATACAACTGCCCCCTCACACTCCTCATCTGCTGCTGCCTGACAGAGTGTAAGCTGTGTAGGTACCCCCCTGACTGATGACACTTGTCGGGGGCACAGGGTGCGGTGTCCTTGGTGGGAGGGATGGTGTCACTGTGTGGGGTGTTTTTCATTGCATTGGCCTGAGATGAGCAGGTCCAGCTGCATGGGTGTGGGGAGACATGGTGATGGGAGGGCTTGCAGCTCATTGCTTGTATTTGTTGCATGGCACTCCGGGGGCCACACGGTACAGTGCCATTGGGTGCATGGATGTGTTTCCTACTCTGACCTTGTGCTATTTTTCTCTACTGAGGCATTTTGCAAGGCAAGATGGTTGCTGCTATTCAAGGGAACAGTGCTGTGGGATGCCTGCATGTAACACCTTAGCAGTGTAGGCTGATTTGGTCACCTACGGAGGGGAGCATGGAAACATTCTTGGGTACAGCTGGAGCAGGCTCCAAGTGGAAATATGTTAGGTGAGATGTGCATCTTTCTTGAAGTGAGCTTGCAATTTTCTCAGTCTGTATGACTATTTAGATGTAAATGTGTATTGTGAGCTTAATTTAGTCAGGGAATGTGGTGGCCCCTCTACCTGTAAATTGGTATGAGGCACGCATATGGTGGCCAGGGCAGTCCTCACATGTTTTAATTACTGCTTACATTTTGTGCTGTGCCTTCCTACTTTGGTTCTCCTGTGTGTTTTTTGGGACCTGCATGTACAACAAGGCCATGGGTTTTGCCTGTGGATGAGGGTGCTATCCCTCCTGAATCTCTACTGGTATGCCACATCATGTGTCAACATTGTGCAGGACACAAGATGCTGTGATGATTTTGCATCCTACTGGTGGGGCATATAGCAATATGCCATCAGAGTGGTCAAGGCAGCAGAAATGTGTCTTCAGCGCCCCAAATGTGCTCTCCACTATGCCCCTAGTGGCTATGTTTGCTGTTTTAAGTCTACACTTGGCTGGTGTGGGAGGATTCCTGATTGGCATAAGTAGGAATCGTGAGAGCGTGTAGGCACTTACCCTGCAAATGTGTAAATGGTTGTTGTTATCATTGATTGTCATGCTTTGTTAGTCAGTGTGTCACGTGACTGCATGTATGTGCGTGACATTTGATACTCAACAATGAGCCACGTGCTGCCAAAGATTACCAATGACAGGGCTCGGCAGAGTGGCAATGGTGTAAATGGAGCTGTCATTTGTGCTTCCATTGAAATTGGGATTGAAATGCATGATGACTCCATTTGCGTCACAGATGACCTGCACATTGATTGAATGGCAATGCTTCCGGTCACGGCAAATGTGCTCCATCAATCGGGGGCTGTGACACATCATGCATGCAATCAATAGCTCTGAGTAAACATGGAAACTGTGCTATGGCATAAAACTCCAGGCACGTTCTCTGTAGTGTGTGTGGCATGTATATGTGCCTATGCACGCGCACACACACACACATACACACACACACGATGTGATGCAGCCCAATACCTGGTGTAGACACTGGGATTGGGTAACATGCGATATGCACCCAGCAATGGTAGTGGTGTGCTGAAAAGAGCCTGTGGCTAGGAAATGTAAGACAGTCAGCACTTTCTCCCTGGGTGGGAGGGCATAGGAGCAATGGTGGGTGATGCAAGGTCTTCCTCCCACCCCCTGACCAGGCCTAAGATGACATGGGATGGGAACCTGTACCTTGCATACTCCTGGTCATCTGGAATCTCAAAGAGTGTAGCACGTGACAGGAAAATCCTGTCGATCGCCATCCTCCTCCTCCTCCTTCTTTGGACATGTATGATTGCTTCCAATATACTTGCATTCATCATGGTTGAGCTGCGTGCGAATGGTATGCATTGTATGAGTTATATACATTTTCTTAAGTGTTTTACTTTGCGTTTTCTATCATTGCATGTGACGTTTCCTGACATGAAGTTGTGCATTGAAACCCATGAATTTGGTTAGGTTTGCGCTTGAGAGGGTGTGTGATTTCTTTGCATGACACGTCCCTGAACATGCCCACATTATTCCTCGTTCTTCTTAATTTTGCGGTGGAGAATGGGGAATATGCATGTCCCGCCCCCTATTTGTTTTTTTTGCGGGGACCAGTCCCACACTTGGCACTCGATTGAACGCAAAGTCATGACGAACGCGTGCAAAGTCGCAGAAAGTCAAGCAAAGTCCGATCCATGAATCGCTAAATCGCTAAAAAAGAGATTTGCACAACGGAAAGTGCCCAAAGTCATTATTAGCATGCCAAAAATTCTATGAATCAGGCCTAGGATCTCACACAATATCTTGGAATCATCATTTGGACTCCAATCCTGAAAGAAGATTACAATGGACACTGCTAGGAGAGCAGTCCTTCCTCCAGTTCTGAGGTGGAAACAAGTGTTTCAAGGCAGAGGTGTGTTCTGCCTCTTAACCATCCACAGGGACCATTGGGAGTGATCTCTGCTGCTAGACCAAGACTGCATCTTTGGCAGGCATGTTGTTGCCTGGGACCCCACCATGTTGTAGGACTCCTGAAGGAGTGTGCAAGCCTCCCCGTGTTTGGGAGCCAGAGAAAAGGAATAACCCTGAGGTGGGACTAGCAGCACCTGGAACCACCAGAACAGCTGAGATTCCTGTTTTCAGCATTGACTTGCTGCAAGCCATGACTCAAGTATGTTCAATACCGTTCAAACTCCCAGGACTCTTTGATGATGCTTTTGGTGTTCAGCATTCTTTGAACCGCCGCTTGAATGTTCAACTCCGTACGCAGCCGCATCATGCCTGCTGAAGACATTTTTTGCCTCCGCTCGAACCAACAAAGTACTGCTGCCTTGCATTCCTCAACACGCCAGCTAAAGCAGCAGCCTTGTCATCGCTGTACCCCTAAGTAGATCCATCCAACCGTGGTGTCCCCCTAACAGCGATCTCTGATCCTATGCATAGTATCGACTTGCTTGCACATCCTGGTACCAGCTCATCACCGTCAAACTTCGACCGCCGAATCACCTGATCCATACAGCACTGGTGATTTGAGACCGCAACCACCTTCCATTCAACAGCAACTTGCCACTGAACTACTGAAACAGCTGCATCTTCAAACTGTAAAGAACCCACAATCAATGCTGAAAAGACTGGTTCAACACCGTCAAATCACCAAGACCTTTTCAAAGGTATTTGTGACTGGTATCTGCCTCACTAGTCAACCTTTGGTGCCTAGAGACTGGATATCCCATTGTAATCCCCTTTGCAATGTCAAAAACATATCCTTTGAACATTGCTGTATTTTATTGCCTTTTCTTCCTGTTCCATTACCAAGAGTGCTGGAAGTATTCTGTCTTTACATATACTGTGTCCTTTTTATAGTGCTTTCTAGTTAGTTATTATTGTACATAGTGTGTTTGATTAAAGTGTATCTTTTTTATAGAACCTTGATTGGGCATTCCTTTATTTTGGACTGTTGTACTTCACTGTGTGGATTGCTACTGAATCACACTCACAGCCCTAAGAGTATAGCCTTTCCTTGGTCCACGTTACCACGAAATGTGAGAGAGGTATATTGCTTAACTGTGCCAATGTTACCTTTCATGATTGTAGTGGATCTTGGTTTGTAGAAGTGGGAGCGCTACGTGGCAATTGTAGGCTATACTCATTCGTGTACT